>NC_134562.1:16029319-16376024 GCF_025594145.1 Primulina tabacum | reverse complement strand
CAATCAATCTAACTCTTCGCTCATCTGTGTAGTCAAGTGAATCAAATAACATTTCATTATAATCAAGCCAGCTTTCACAATCGACAGAATTCTCAGTGCCTTTCAAAATCGGCGGTTTGAATGACTGAAATCTCTTCAACAGTGTTTCCATAGGTGTCGCTGTAACATCCATTGGGTTATTTGAAGTACTACCCTATTCTGGGATTCTTCGAGGAGGCATATCTGATTATCAAAATGGTTAGTAATCAATCTAACAAATCTGTCTCAGTCCTGCTCTGATCATCATATCTCTGATCAACAATCGGTTCTTATTCATTTTCCAATAATACACGTTTCCAATCAAATCAGATAATCAGGTAAACATGAATTTTCTAAAGCAGTAAAACATGCTAGCATCACAAAAGCAGGAAAGAAAACTCAATCTACCTCGCTCACTCGCTTCTATCCCAGTATAAGGAACATACAGCTCTGATACCACCTGTTGTGGGGACCCGGACGCTAACTCATTCTTTTCAATCATCATTGGGATTAAATGGATCAATTAAATAACTGGGTTGCAAAATGGTTTTTTTTTTAAAATTGAACATCTCGTAAGCAAGTGTACAAAATACTACAACAAGTTATGCTCTTCTTATTTAATTACAAGATCAGGTGCAATAACACTACAAATGATCAATATAGAAGTCTTGTACAAAATAAGTCATAACAAACTAGTGTTATTAACCACCAGCCAAGTGTATACAACACCAGTTCTACTTCTAAGCCCGGATCACCACTCTAATCTCGAGTCTTTCATGCTCTTCTCGACCCTGATCCTGGCCCACCGGTGGTCATGCACATACACAAACACAACAACATCCGGATAACTCCGGTGAAAAACATATTTCTCAGTATAAACAATGTATACATGCATTTCATACAAATATATACAACAGAATATAAACATTGTAAACACACACATATATCATAATCTAATGAACAACACGCGCTATCAAGCTTTAAATCAAACCTCTAAACTCTTATCTGACTCGACACTTATCTAGGGATCCGGTTTGAATCAGAACGTACAAGTCTCCCACCTGTAATGCCGAGATTGTATTATGTTAATCGAGATTATTGATTTATGAATTGATTTGATTATAGAGTACCCTACCACGAGCTGAGACTAGATTGGGTAAAACATTATGAATTGTGTAAAATGTGTACAGAAGGTTTTGTGCCCGAGCGGTAGAAAAAGGCCGCCCGACGCGTCAGGTGCACCATAGCTTTATATTTTTATAGAACGTTCTGGCGCCCGAGCGTTAGAAAATGATCGCCCGAGCGCCAGTGTCTCACAAAGTGAGGGCTTGGACAGAACGTTCCGCGCACGAGCGGTAATTGTGACCACCCGAGCGCCGCTTGATGTGTATGAAAAATCAGCCACGTATCTTATTCATGCAAGGGATATATAAGTCATGCCTTCAGAATTCATCGGAAAAAAAGCACGGAAGAAACGGCTGAAAATCCTTACGCCTTTACACCTCTTAGATTTGTGATAGTGCAAGATCCGACCGTCTGATTTTCAAACCGAGTGCGTAAATGTGATTCCTCTCAACAAGAGCTTCACACAGACGTAAGTTTTCTTAGTTCTGATATGATTTGAAATTATGATATGGAAGAATCTTGATATGACTGAATATGATTTCTTGAGATATTAAACATCGTATAATTGAAATCAGATTGAAAAACGGATACCGTATGAAATTGTTATGATTTTCAGAAATGATTTGAGTGAGATTATACAGATTTGATATCAGAATTGTGTTGTTATCAGTTAGGAAATGTTGGGAATTGATATCTGATTGATATTGTATGCTGGGTATATTGAGATTGTGCCTTATGCCGTTGAAACAGAATTTGATTGAGTTCTGATTATATCCAGTATTGATTGGAGTTGTATATTGATATATACTCCTCGATATTGTCATTGCCAGATTTAGTATTGACAGATTCGAATTCAAGACTTCGACTTCGTCAGATCGACAGAGAAAGATATGAATCAATGTTAACCGGGAGATCGACTCGAGTTAGATTGGACTTGAGTTTCCCAAAAACCACATACTTTATTTATTGCATTTATATTTGCAATTTATGAGATTGATATGTTTAGTCTATTGAGTTATAGCAAAGCGTGTATTGAGTCTGGGCGGATATGCCTAGTTATTGGCGGATATGCCAAGTCTTTGGCGGATATGCCAAGACACTGGATGTTTGGTTTATATCGATGTTGCGTAGGGACGGATCAGCTTCTATTGCAGAGATTCGGTATATTGTGCCGATGTCTAGGAACCGGGATCCCTAGATTAGAGATGAGTTGAGTATGAGATTACGAGGTCCAGAGTTTATTTGATACATGCTATTGATATATGTTTCATGCTTTTATATTGTTATATGATTGCGTGTATCCATTATTTATACTGGGAGTATATTCTCACCGGAGTTATCCGGCTGTTGTTGTGTTTGTATGTGTGCATGACAACAGGTGGGACAGGATCCGGGTCAAGAAGAGGATGAGAGATTACAGTTAGCGTGGAGATCCGGCACAGAAGTAGATTAGGATTCTGCACTTGATATATATTAGTTGAACCCTAGTTTGACAGGAATGTAATTAGTACAAGACATGTACTTTTACTTTTGATATATATATATATATCACATTGATTCCATTATGTTTCCGCATTTGTATTTAAAAAAAAAATTAGACCCTGTTTATCTTAATTGATTCAATTATTCCCAAAGATGATTAAGAAATGAATTAGCATCCGGTCCCCACACACCTACTCTTCCTAGCCAAGCAGTGGTACGTTCTTATTCCCAGACTTTGGCCCACTATATCGAATCTCTATAATAGGAGTCGATCTTCTCCCAAGCACATCGATATAAACCAAACGTCCAGTGACTTGGCACCTCTGCCAAAGATTTATAATACATGCTTTGCTATAACTCAATAGACTAAGCATATTATCTCAAGAATTGCAAACATATCAAAGCAATAACAATATAGTATATGGTTTTGGGAAACTCAACCTATCTCTTACTCGAGTTATCTCTCCCGGTTTAACATTGCTTTATACCTTTCTTTTCGTAGTTCTTGGTTGAATCAAACCTCAATCTGGCTTTGTTCAGTCTTCGAAGTCTTCAATACCAAATCTGGAATGACATTTCGAGAAGTACAATAACAACATACCCTCAAACAGACATGATATGATCAGTACTCAGTCTAGTCAAACTTCGACGGCATAGCATCACAATCTCGATATATCCAGCAACTCAGACATCAACAGATATAATTCACAGCTCATAATCAATCACAATTTCAACCCATAATATCAAAATCTATACAATCTCATTCAATATAGGCTGAAAATTGATAACAATTGCATAAACTGTCCGTTCTTCAATCTGGTTTCGATAACAGGCTTACCATTATCTCGAGAACACATAATATCAATCAAATTAGGACTTCTCTAATACCAAATTTTCAAACCATACAGAAAAGTAATAAAACTTACATCCCTTTGAAGCTCTTGACGAGAGAAGCACGAAACTAAACTCGGATAAAAATCAGACGGCCGGATCTTGCACAATCACAATTCTAAAATGTAAGAAATCTTGGGAAATTTCTATGGAAGTCTTAATACTTTCATCATTAATTCTGAAGGGAAAAGGATAAGTTACCTATTAATATGCATGGGAAGACATGTAGCTTACTATGCATTCAGTATGTCTCGCGCATATGCGCGTCCAACATCGGCGCATATGCGCGAGACCTACTGTCTCAGCGCTTGCAAATTCAATTGCTCGCGCATATGCGCGCCCCATCTCGCACATATGCGCGAGACCTACTGTCTCGGCAATATTGCAATTCACCACCTCGCGCATATGCGCACCCCGTCTCGCGCATATGCGCGAGGTCTTCTGCCTCGGCCTTGGTTGCTCGTGCATATGCGCGCCTCATCTCCGCGCATGTGCGCGAGGTTTGCTGTATTCCTCACACACAATGTCACATGTTCTCCCAATCTTTCTCGGAGTTGTCCTTTCATAATCACATCAATTCATAATTTAATAATCTTGGATTAACAAGATAAAATCTCGGGCATTACAGTTTCTCTACTTCATTTCTGAATTCTTTGAACCTTTCAAAGGTTTCAGATTTGTATTTTATCAAATACACATAACCATACCTCGAAAAGTCATCGGTAAAGGTGATGAAGTAAGCATGTCCATGCTTAGTGGTGATGCTAAGCGGATTGCACACATCGGTATGGATCAAATCCAATAACCCTTTGGCTCGATCCATATGGCCCTTAAATGGAATTTTTGTCATATTTTCTTTCAGACATGATTTACAAGTCGTGAGAGAATTAATATCAGACATATCAAACATGCCTACTCCCACTAGCTTGTTCATCCTTCTTAGGGAAATAAGTCCTAATCGAGCATGCCATAATTGTGCCGAATTTAGAGTATCTTATTTTCGTTTATTTGTTGTTGTTATTGCTTGGACATTTTTTAGTGGAATATCTTTCAATTTTAAGTTATAGAGATCGTTTTCAAGTTCTCCAGTACCAATTAAACATTCATTTTTGTAAATGTTACAAACATCTTTGCTAAATAAATAAGAATATCCATCTTTATCAAGTATAGAAATGGAAACAATGTTTTTCACCTAATCAGGTACAAACAAATCATCTCTTAAAATCAACTTAAAATCAACTTAAAATCATTGTTCAAAAGCAAGTAAACATCTCCAATAGCCTAGGCAGTAACTCTTGTCCCATTGCCCATCCTCAAGAAGGTCTCACCTTCCCTTAGTCTCCTACTTCTTCCCATCACCTGCAAATCATTACAGAGATGTGAGCCACAGTCGGTATCCAAACCCAAGAAGTAGAGTTAATTGAAATGTTTACTTCAATATAGAACATACCGTTTCCAGAACTCTTCTGGGCAAGATATTCTCTGCAGTTATGCCTCCAATGTCCAGGTTTCTTGTAGTGATGACATATATCAATAGTCTTGTCAGCCATAACTGGTGTGGCTGACACAACGGGATTCGGAGCTTTCCTCTTCAAGGGCACATTCTTTTTTGGACGTTGGAAAGAACGCTTTTTCCCTTCCCATGTGGACCAGTCTTCGTACCAGATGAAGAACCCACATAAAGAACCGATTTCTCTTTCTTGATGGTGGCTTCAAACGTAACAAGCATGTTCACCAACTCCTCAAGGTAGGCTCTAGCTTGTTCATGTTGAAATTCATCACAAAAGGATCAAATGAACTAGGCAGTGACAAGAGCAACACGTCGGTGGTCGACTCCGAAGGCAACGTAAGATCCATGCCAACGAGCTTGTCCAAAAGCCCAATCATCTTTAGGACATGCTCATGAACCGAGGCCCCATCTCGCATGCGTAAATTGATCAGCTCCTTGACGGTAGCATGCCTAAGAGGTCGAGTCTGCTCACCAAAGAGCTCCTTGAGATGCAAATGAATGTCAGCAGCATTCTTTGCATCATCAAAACGCCTCTGCAGCTCATCATTCATAGAAGCTTGCATATAACACTTTGTTCGCAAGTCATGGTCACACCAATCTTTGTAAGTCTGCAATTCCTCAGGAGTGCAGCTAGTCGGAGCCTCAACAGGGGGCGACTCAGTAAGTGTATACGCTATCCTTTCCTAATTCAAGATGATTTTCAGATTTTTTTAGCCAATTGAGATAATTAGGTCCAGTTAAAATGTTTTTGTCGAGTATTGCAGATAGCGGATTGCGAATCGAATACATTGTCAAAATTTGTACTAAAAAGTAAAATAGATAAATGTTAATTACTATTTTAAAATAATTAGTAAGATATAAAGTATGGACTTTTTCTTCATAAATTTTTGCTTCCACTGTTTTGACATCTTTTACTACCCTCTAGTGAAAACGGGAAACTCTTTTTCTCAGTAGGTACATAAGGTCCAACTAGCAAATTATGATCCCGAATAATATCAACTAATCATAATTTCTAAAAGGTAGTTTCCAATTGCATCTTCCTGCAATCCTCTACGTAAAATTTTGTCTCATGTTTGATTAGGACCCAATAATATGACGTCGTTCATCTTTACATGTCAAGCCTTACCCATCGATGTTGAACCTTAATGGACGGTCGCCATAAGTTCCCTCAATAATATGAGCCGAAATCATGGGAGTTTCACGCAGTTCACATCACCATGTCAATGGATGTCACAACTTTCCGGTGTCCAGGGCTCCCCCAATAATATGAGCCAATCCCCGAGCATGGATAGCGTTCAACATGCACCCATTGTCGATGGAAGACATGAAAATTATAAATACCTTTATAATTCCCCTTTTCGGGCTTGATATTTGTTTTGAATTTTATTCAAAATGAAGTTTTTTTAATTTTGAAAGGTCTCATCATTAATTTTGTTTAAAAGCTTGCCATATTTGATCGTATGTTTGCCGGATTCATGCAACTTTGTTATTATCATAATAATAACGCACATACTCATTATTTACAACATATCATGCATATATTATAAAAATAAACAAAACAATGATGATCAATTGCCCCAATACTAATGGTCCGTGTGAGCTAAGCACGGGCCTAGGTCCATTCTTAGGGAAATTCATGGGATGCAAATGCAACTTTTACATAAGCCTCCAATATTTACATGTCTTCGATCTTTATAATCATCAAAGCCACCATCTTCCAATCTTGATATTCCACTATCATAATATCTACAAATAAATATCCATGGCAAATAGAGATACATCTTATTGGGTGGGAACGAGCCATAACCAAGCCCACTTATAAATTGATAAATATTAAAATCATTCAACACAAAATATCTTAGTATACACCTAGCAAATTGGGCTTGGGCTTCTGATCATCCTTCATGCATAATATCACATATCATCTAATGGCCCAACAACTCAAGGCCCATGACACTTTGATATTCCAAAACACTTTTGGAAACCCTAATCGTCATCGCCTTTGCCGGATCTCCGTTGCCGGATTTCAGGCAACAAATTTTTTTATTTTTATTTTGAAAAGGGGTTCGCGCAAAGCAGCCCGAAATGGGCAGCAACATGCTGCCCGAAAATGCCCCAAAATATGGCCTTGGTTTGTTGCAACAAGTTATCTCATGCGGTTAGAAATTGAACTCAATATAATATCATGTATTTGCTACAAAAAATAGTAACATAGCTCATGATACCACTTGAAAAGGGATCGGTTAAGTTGCCCGGATGCGCAACAAAAGTTTCAAAAACCAAATTTTACAAGCAAAAATCGAGCACCTCACTATGATGTGTAACAAATAATATAAAACAAAAAAATGACATACATATTGTGTTTAGAAATATTTATCTATCAATCACAATGATTGATTATTGGCTCCAACTAAGTTGTAAACAACCTGGCTCTTGAAGGTAGACAATCTACAAGCTCCCTTGAGCACTCCTTGCTCAAATTCCTTCTTTCTTTCAAATTAGGCCCACTACTAACAAGGTAGATCCACTCTAATTTTGCACTAGAAAAATTAAAACATTTATCTTTGAGATGAGTATATATTTCCTCAACCAAAATGAAGAAGAAAATTGGAGAATAATCCAAGGAAAGTTTCGGCCATCACTATGTGGAGAAAAGGGGAGGAATAACTTTCTTGGTCCTTGAAAAAGTTAAAATGAGCATGTGCATGCCATGCCTTGTTTATTGAAAAGTTGTCCCCCAACTCTTTAACCTCCCCGTGCATATTATTTGGACTTGTAATATTTACAAAGTTCATGGTCTTTTATTTAAATATCTCAACACATTTGAGACCATTTAAACTTTACTTGAATTTACTCAAGCCCACTAGTTGAATAATTATTTTTTATTGGGCTCTACAAGGCCCAATATTATTTAAATAATTCAACACTTCAATTAACTTAATTATTTGAACTCTACTAGGCCCACTAGTGTTTAATTAATTCAATACTTGAATTAATTTAATTTATTCCATAATAATGTTTATGAAAATCACAATTTTCAAATATGTTATTTATTTGGCCAACTTTTAATTTAAGAACACTTCCACAAATTAAAAGTCACATTCCCCTTATACAAGTCATACTCCTAATTTTTCTTGTTCTTATAAACTCCTTTATAAGCCGTTCAACACATTGAACTAATTTTACTTCTCAACGGGATCTAAAATGTTAGCACTTGTGTGACCCTCAATGTTTTATTGATATAACTAGCAGTGAGTTCACATCTCTATGTGATTCGGGATGAAACATGTCATTATATGAGCATACCCCAATTGCTCCATTCTTACTTATAAACTCTTTGAAAATAAGAACGTCAGAACTCAAGTCTGATAGTACCCAACCAATCATGTTAAATGCCTAGCAGAATCACTTACATGATTTCCTAGGTATCAAATGATAGTGCCTGCAAGAACCATTCAATTATGGTTATCGTACAGTACAGTCCTTTCATCTCATATATCCCGACCGATTCGACTACTACTGTTATATCGAGGGCTGTCAAAGAATCGATACTATGTGTCATGTCGTAGTTGCATCGATGGTGTAATCTGAGAAACCCTTTCTTAATTACCACCAACACTCTGATTAGAGATTTCAAACTACATACACATAGGATATCCATACCCAAGGTAAGCGGAGAATCCCCGACTAAAATGCATCGAATCCTATATTTTTCGATAGAGCACCCAACCTTGCCACCTGACGACCCCATATGAGTCGGTAAACAAGTCAAAATGCAATGCTAGCATAAAGAGTCTCAATGTTGTCTCGGGTCATAAGGACTAATGGTGTACAACCATAAACTAGGACGTTTTCACTCGTTAAATGAGAACCACTTGGAAAGTCCTTTATGGAGGGTTGTTCAGTGCACCTACAAGAAGCACCTATCTGCATGCTCGGACATCACAATGTCCCCTACCAATGAAACATGGTACTCACGTTGCATATACTAGTATCAAACTCGAGCGGCCTATATCCTACTTAGCGGTGGCTGAATCGACTAGGTACTGTTTAAATATACGGTATTCTAAATATGAGTTTCATGATATTCATCATATGAGCATCTCATATTCTTTCTAGTATTTGTATATTCAAGGACTTTATCTATATAACAAGCAAGTGTATACAGATAAAGATGTTCCAAAACAGTAATTTCAAATATTATTAAAATAAAAATTGTTTATACATAGAGCTTGATCGTGAACCCTCAGCCAACACTTGGCTCGACGGGCACCTACTCTAACAGATCGATCATCCTTTTTTATTGTTTTTGTCATGTTATGATATATATGCAATATATATAGTAATATACATGTATGTATATTATTAGATAATATAGTTGCAAGAATCCGGCAAACATACAATCTCGTGACACGCGATTTTAAATTAAAATGATGAGACAATTTTAAAATTAAAATCCCTTATTTTTAATAAGATTCAAAATTTATATCAAACCACAAAAGTAAAAAGTAAAAGAGTTTAATTTATTCTTTCCTTCCATCAACCGTGGTTGCATGTTGATCGTTACCAGCAGACAGTGTCTGGCTCATATTATTGGGGAGGCCTGGACGCCAAAAAGCTGTGACTTTTACAGGACATATGATGTGAATTGAGTGGAACTCCTCCGATTTCGGCTCATATTATTGGGGAAACTCATGGCAACCGTCCACTACAATTCAATATTGATGGGTCGGCTTGACACGTGAAAATAAACTGCGCCATATTATTGGGTCCTTATTAAACGTGAGGCGAAACACGCGGAGGTTGCATATGGATGCAATTGGATTCTACCTTTTAGAAATTATAATTGGCTGATATTATTCGAGATTAAAATTGGCTAATTAGGCTTTATGTACCCACTTAGGAAATATGATTTCCCTTGTTCATTAGAGGGTGGTGGAAATGTCAAAACAGTGGGAGGAAAATTTATAAAATAAAAATAATATATCTTAAAATTATTTTACAATAATCAGCAACCATGAATCTATTTCCATATCAGTATAATTTTTATTTCATCACGTAATCCATTTTTGTTATTAACAACCTAATCGAATCAAATTTTCAAGACTGGTTGGGAAAATTATTTTGAATTCAGAGAAAATTGTGTACACACTAATGTCAGTCCTGATTAACTGAAAAAGCATGCAAGATGGCATGACCATAATATGCAAGCTAAAGTGTAACATGCTCCCTTCTATGTCAAATGTACTATAAGGTCAGTTTGAGGAAATGTTGAATGCTGATGACATTCGAATACACGTGCAAGAGTTGCATGGTGCATGAAACTCATACAATGATGCACACCACTTTCAAGGAGTTCATGACTACACGCATGCAAGATGGGGTTTTGGCCTATGAGCGTGGTGTACATATGACTGGGCTTATTGAGAATGTTGTGGGTCTAGAATATGTGATTCCTAACGAGTTACTTAATGACATCAAATTGTTGTCTTTCTCTTCCTCATTTGTTGGGGTTATGGTAAACTTCAATTTGAATAAGATACATGATAGCCTTGAAGAGCTAGTCAATACGCTTATGACTTATGAGATCACCATAAAACAAGAAAATAGTGTTTTTCTAATGGGCCTCTCGTCAGGACGAAAAATGGCCCACAAGGTAAGGGAAAGAAATGTTCTACCCCTCACAAGAAAAACAAACCTGATAAGAGGCAAACTCGTAAGGACATTTAAAGGGCCTACAAAGTCCGATAAGTCAGAACATATTTATTTCACTGCAAGAAACCCGAACATAAGAAATTATATGCGCGAAAAATGTTCTGGAAATGATAAGTGAATGGTAAAAGTAAACAGGATTGCAACAACAAACAAAAGAAAAATAGAGGATCCAAATCCCGCACAAATATGGCACGCTAGACTAGGTCATATTTCTCAAAGAATGATGCACAAGCTAGTGGGAGAAGACATGTTTGACTTTCAGACATAAATTATCTACCTACTTGTGAGTCCTATCTAAAATAAAAAATGACCAAGACTCCATTCAATGGAAACGTGGAATGTGGCATGGTCTACTGGATTTGATCCACGCAAACGTTTGTAGCCCGCTAAGTGTTAGCACAAAATATTGGCAATCCTACATCATTATCTTTACTGATGACCATTCGAGGAATTTGTATGTTTATTTGATGAAACACAAATCTGAAGCATTTGAAATGTTCAAACAATTCAGATCTGAAGTAGAAAACTAGCTCGAAAGAAGTATTAAGAAACTTCGATCTGATCGAAGTGGAGAATACTTGAGTGCTGAATTTTTGGGTTATCTAGAAGAGAATGAGATTCTATCACAGTGGACTTCACCAGCAACACCACAATTGAATGATGTTTCTGAACGTGGTAATCAAAACTTGATGGACATGGTTCGATCCATGATGAGATTCATTGAATTGCCTACATCGTTTTGGGGCTTTGCGCTTGAAACTATGACAATGTTGTTGAATAATGCTCATATTAAAGCAGTGGATAAAACACAATATGAGATATGGATGGGAAAAATTCCCAAATATTTTTACTTGAGAATATGGGGATGTCCTGCTTACGTGAAGCAGACAGTGGGAGACAAATTGGATAATAGATCCACTTTGTGCTACTTTGTAGGATATCCAAATAATTCTGTTGGATATTATTTCTATCATCCTAATGAAGCAAAAGTGTTTGTTTCAAGAAATGCTACTTTCTGGAAAGGGAATTTCTATTAGATATAAAATTCAAGATGATAGAACTTGAATAAATTCAAGATCCTAACTCAACTGTAGAAGTTGAAACTAATTCCCAATAACCAGTAATTGAAGTACAAGCTCCTAGAAGATCTGATATGGTTATTAGACTACCTGCAAGATATACATTTCTTCATGAACAAAGCCATGATGAGCCTTGTGTTGGATGTGATCCAATGAACTTCAAAGAAGCAATATCTGATACTAATTTATGCAAATGGTTTGAAGCCATGCAGTCTGAAATGGACTCTATATATTCAAACCATGTTTGGATATTATTGAATCTATCTGAGAGAATCGTTCCCTTAGGATGCAAATGGATCTACAAAAAAAAGCTTGAGGCGGATGGGAAGGTATTGACCTTCAAGGCAAGACTAGTTGAAAAGGTTATACTCAAAGGCAAGGAATTGACTATGAGGAAACTTTTTCACCAGTTTCTATGTTTAAGTCCGTTAGAATACTTACTAGCCATAGCAGCCTGGTATGACTATGAGATATGACAAATGGATGAGCATTCCTTAGTGGAAACATCAATGAAGAAATTTATATGTCTCAACCTGAGGGATACACATCAATAGGAAGTGAGCATAAGGTATGAAAACTTTAGAGATCAATATATGGTCTCAAGCAGGCGTCAAGGAGTTGGAACATCAGATTTGATAGCACTATCAAGGAATTTGGTTTTTGCTAAAAATCCTGAGGAACCATGCGTGTACAAGAAAGTTAGTGGGAGTGCAGTGACATTCCTAGTACATTGTGTTGATTACATCCTACTCATTGAGAATGATGTAGGATTACTGCAATCAACTATAGTATGGTTAGCAAGTAAATTCTCCATGAAAGACGTCGGTGAAGCATCCCATGTATTGGGAATACAAATCTATACAGACATATCAAAGAGGATGTTGAGGCTCACCCAAGCGACTTATATCGATACCATTCGAAAGAGATTCTCTATGGAAGAGTCCAAGAGATGATACTTACCGATGTGTCATGGTGTTATTCTATCTAATGCAATGTGCCCCAAGACTGATGGAGAGATAGAGATGATGACACTTATTCCATATTCGTCAGCCATTGGTAGTATCATGTATGGTATGCTATAGACACGTCCTGATGTTGCTTACGCTCTGAGTGTTACAAGCATATATCAGGCGAACCATGGTCCAATGCATTGGAAAGCCGTGAAAGTTATTCTTAAGTACTTGAGAAGGACTAAAAACTTGTTCATGGTCTATGGGGGTGGAGAATTGAAATTGAAAGGCTACAATGATTCTAGCTTCCAATGTGACGTAGATGATTCAAAATCGACTTTTAGTTTTATATTCATGCTAAATGGTGCGGCTGTCTCTTGGAAAAGTTCCAGGCAAGACACCGTTTCATATTATTTTTCCAATTGTTGGATATGATGGTAGAGTAGATGCCCTGCAAGTCAACCGTTGGCTAGGGAATTTATTGACTCAAGTGTAATAAACAATATTTATTTTAATATAATTTAAATTTTTATGATTTTGTTTTACTTTATCTGTATACCCATGCAATCAGCATAGATAAAGTCCTTGATTATACTTTAATACAAAGGAATCGTAATTCGATGTTGAAACTCATTTGTAAACACTGTATAATCTAAATTCGTTACTAGTCGATTCAACCGCCTAAAACATGGATAATGGTCGTCTGAGCTCGAGACTAGTATCCGTGATGTTGTGTACCGCGTTTCTTGGTAAGGGCATAGAGATGTCCAAACATGCAGATGGGTAGTCATATGATGATTATACCGAACTACCCTCCCTCGAACTTTCCAAGTGGTTATCATTCATCGAGAGGATAAGTCCGTGGTTATGATTGTACACCATTAGTCCTTATGACTCGGGACAACACTGAGGCTCTATATGCCAGGGCTGTGATTTGACTCGTTTACCGACTCCAGGAGAGTCATCAGGTGGCGAGATTGGGTACAATTGCGACACATGTAGGAGACAGTGCATTGTAATTGGGAATTCACCACTCACCTACGGGTGTGGAAATCCTATGTGATATGATGAAATAATAGTGCATGGAATCTCAGGCCAGAGTATGAAATTACGTTAGAGAAGGAGTTCTCCAATTGTACATGCAATGCCACTATTTATTTTCAAAGATGTGTCACATAGTTATCGAATTATTATGCAACTCTCGATGAACCAATGGTTGAAGATTCGATTGGGATATATGAGATGAAGACCGTACTGTACGTTAATCATAATCGACTGATTCTTGCAGGCACTATCAGTGATACCTAGGGAATCATGGGGCGATGTTACTTGACGCTCTTACCATGATTCAATGAGTTTAATCAGAAATATGATATCTGACATTTTCATGATCGATAGCTGATACATAGAATGAGGCAAATTAGGGTAAGCCCGAATAAAGGATTATGTACTGAATCACAAAGAGTTGTGAACTCACGGTTAGCTGTTTCCTTGAACCATTGAGGGTCACACAAGAACTGGTTTATTTTTTCCCGTTGAGATAATAAATTCAATGAGTTGAATTTATAAGCAATAAGTTTGATATGATCAATCGATAAGCTTATAAATAAAGTTTATAAAATCTTATAGAAATTTTTAGAGCATGACTGCTAAAATAGTCAAAGGGAGTGCACTTGTCTTATTTGGATATTGGTAATTTCGAAATTAAAGTGTGCATCATAATAAATAAGTTGAAATTGTCACATCGATGATGTTTGATCGTCGATCAGGATTATGATGAGATTAATGTAATGAGAGCATTGTACATAGGCTTGTAAGAGTATAAGCCCATCATGCTAATTTATTAAAGTTCAAATGAGCTTTAATAATTAAATTATATTTTAATTGAGTTAAAATATAGTCCATTAAATTTGTATAAAATATGATATTGTTTTATGTAATATGAAAATATTCATGATACCATAATTTAAAAACATTCATACAAATAAAAATCAATGCATGATATTCTCTTAAAATTATGCACAAAAATCGAGTCACCTTAATTTGCATGCAAATATTTTTAGAATCTTTAATTGCTTAATTAATTAAATTAATTAAGTAAATTAAAGATTAGAAATAATAAAAAGATTTTCATTCTTGTTTTACGTGAAGGGGATACGAAAGATTCGAATGAGATTTCATTGTTTTTCGGCTCTTCCCAAATTGTAAAAACAAACTCTCGAAATCTATTTTCTTATGCAAGAAAAATTCGGCTTGAGTCGATTTCTTTTTCGTGTACCATCTCTACGCAAAATATCTTCTAATTTTCTAGCGCAAGTTAGAAGAGGAACAAGTAATCTGGTAGTGGACCTGATTCGAAGATTAAAGAAGTAGATCGAACAACGTTCGTAGGGATTTACAACAACAAATACGTCCGTTAATATCGGAGTAGTTGGTGCCAAGTGAAATTACTCACCAAATGTATAATTCTTTAACATCCTATGAATATTTATTTATTTTAAACCATACGAGTGTCCAAACAAATATATCTTGAATGTCAAGATCTAAAATTTTCCGCTGCGTTTTGGATACGAAAAAACGGAGATCCAACATATGAAAATAGTCGTCTCATCCATGGTGGGGTTTCATCAATCTATCCAACTCCTGACCAAGATTTTTTATTTTGTTACGCACCTGGTGAAAATGATCACCTGCCCAATCCTGTAACTCCCCATTACACATAGAAAGCTTTGCAGGTCGACTCGCATTCCAATCCAACCTCTCCCATCTTCTTCGGAAATAATAAAAATTGTCATCTTCTACAATCCATTCGTTTTCAAAAGTAAACCGTTTAGGAAGTCTATTCCAACTTGTAGTGGACATCGTAGACAACTTGAGAGAAATTGTCCTAATATCAGATCCGAGGAAGCTTAAGTTCTCAACCACCGCTGAGGGAAAAACACATTCCAATCAAAACTACATAGAAATTGATCCAATCGAGCAAAAATACGAGTTTCACCCATGTCGTTTATTACACCACGTGTAAGGATCCCCTGCATACAAAAGATCTTTAAGTCCACAATTATTAGAGAAAGCCTGGAACTGAGCTATATGTCTTACGATGCCTCCCAATTTTTCCGATTTAAATAATATTTCATTAAAACTCCCACCGACAACCAACAAAAGATGCTTAAGTTCATGAATACCGGCAATCCGCCTAAGAAGTTACCATGATGAGTCACGAAGGCAGGCCACTGGATTACCATAAAACCATGTAAACCTTGCATTGCTTCTGATCACTCTAAATTAAGCAATCAATATTCCCAACAGAATACTATTGAGTATGCACTTCAACCAGATCTTTCCAGTGAAGCAAAAGGCCTCCACTTCGATCAACGCAATCCACAGTATTAGCAAATGAATTTATCATGAACGAAAGATAATCTCCAAAATACCTGAAAGATGTGTATTGAAAATTGTGAATCAAAGATTACAAAAGTTCACCGCCAATGTTCTATTTATAACAAAGGAAAAGTAAAGAAGAAAACATATTTAATCAGGATAAAAGCGTGTAACAACTATTCTAATACTCCCCCTCAAGATGGAGAATGAATATTGTGAATAGCCATCTTGGACAAGAGTTTCGGAAACCGTGCAGGGAGAAGGGATTTTGTAAACAAATCAGTGAGTTGCAAACTTGAGGCTACATATATTATTTTGATAATCCCAGCCTGCAACTTCTCTCGCACCACATGGCAATCTATCTTGATGTGTTTACTGCGCTCATGAAACACAGGATTAGAAGCAATATGCAAGGCTACCTGGTTATCACAAAATAAAGGTACTGGAGTATTATAGCACACTTGAAAATCCTTAAGCAATGAAAGCAACCAGACCACTTCACATGTTGCATTCGCCATTGATCGATACTCCGCTTCGGAAGATGACCTGGAAACAGTATGTTGTTTCTTGGATTTCCAAGATACCAGTGACTCTCCCAGAAGAACGCAAAAACCAGAGATTGATCGTCTTGTATTTGGGCAGGCTGCCCAGTCAGAATCAGAGAAGAAACTCAGCTTGAGATTAGACGAGGAGCTGTAGAACAAGCCCTGATCTACTGTCCCTTTAACATACTTCAGCACAGAATATATCACTAGCAAATGTGCATCTCTTGGCTTCGAAACAAATTGACTTAGCTTGTTTGCTGAGTACGCTAAGTCGGGACGTGTGACAGTGAGGTAAAGAAGTCTACCCACAAAACGTCTGTATACAGAAGGATCAGGAAGCAGTTCACCCTCTTACTCACTAAGCTTAAAGCTTACATCTAATGGCGTAGTACGTGGCTTACATCCAGTAAGACCTGTATCAGCAAGCAATTGAAGAGTATAGTGCCGTTGACATATAGAAATACCTTGTGATGAATGTGCCACTTCAATCCCAAGAAAGTACTTGGTCACCCAAATATTTTAACTTGAATTGGTTCTCTAGAAATATTTTCAAATTAGTATCTTCTTCCTTATTGTTTGTGGCGATGACTATATCGTCCACATATACCACTAAGGTCAGAAACACATCTCCACGATTGCGAACAAACAATGAATTGTCTGCATGGGATTGAGAAAACCCAATACGAAGTAGAGTGGAAGAGAATTTGGCAAACCATTGTCTCGAGGCTTGTTTCAAACCATACAGGGACTTGTGCAATTTGCAAACTGCGTTCGAAGGTAAAGACTCCCCCTGTCGTTGATATACTTGAGGCAACGACATAGAGACCTCTTCAGATAATTCACCATGCAAGAATTCAATATTTACATCTAGCTGCGTTAAAAACCAGCCATGAATGGAAGCCAAAGCCAACAAAGTTCTCACTGTTACCAACTTTGCGACAAGAGAAATGTCTCAAGATAGTCAATACCCTCTTGTTGTGTGTAGCCCTTAGCTACAAGCCTTGCCTTATAACGTTCCAAACGACCATCAACAAAGAATTTAGCTTTATATGCCCACTGATAATGTGGGGACCCGAACCTAATTCGTATTCTAAATCATCTAAATCATCATTAGGATCAATTAATTAATCAGGGACTAATTTTTTTTTTAAAATTACATAAGTGCGGAACATAAGATAATCAGTCTGATATACATATCAACAATAAAGTACAAGTCTTGTACCATATACATTTATCTCAACTAAGGTTCAACAACAACATATCCAGTGCTGAAACCAATTCTATTTCTAAGTCTGGATCTCCACGCTAATCTTGAATCTCTCATCCTCTTCGTGACCCTCATCCTGTCCCACCTGTTGTCATGCATACATACAAACACAACAACAGCTGGATAACTTCGGTGAGAATATAATTCCTAGTATAAACCATGTATACATGAAATCATATAAAAAGATATAAAAGCATGAAACATATATCAATAACATGTATCATAATCTGAAAGACATGAATCGATATAAAACTGTAAATCAAACTCGTGACTCATAATCTATGACTCGACTCATCTCTAATCTAGGGATCCTGGTTCCTGGACATTGGCACAATATACCAAATCTCTGCAATAGAAGCCGATCTGCTCCTACGCAATATCGATATAAACCAAACGTCCAGTGTCTTGGCACATCCACCAAAGACTTGGCACCTCCGCCCATGACTCAATACATGCTTTGCTATAAATCAATAGACTAAGCATATCAATCTCATGAATTACAAATATCAATGCAATAAAGTAAAGTATGTGGTTTTTGGAAAACTCAAGTCAAATCAAACTCGAGTCGTATCTTCCCGATTCAACATTGATTTATACCTTTCTTTTGTCGATCTGACGAAGTCGAAGTCACGAATTCAAATCTGTCAATAATAAATCTGGCAATGACAATATCGAGGAGTATAATATCAATATACCACTCAAATCAATACTGGATATAATCAGAACTCAATTTAATTCGGTTTCAACGGCATAATTGCACAATCTCAATATATCCAGCAATACAAATATCAATAGATACCAATCTCAACTCATAATCGATTGACAAACATAATCCGATATTAAATTTGTATAATCTCAATTAGTTCAACTCTGAAAATGATAACAATTCCATACGGTATCCGTTTTTCAATCTGATTTCGATTATACAATGTCTAATATCTCAATAACACCATATATAGATCAAATCATGATTCTTTCAATACCATATTTTCAAACCATATCAAAACATAAGAAAACTTAGGTCTCGTTGCAGCTCTTGTCGAGAGGAACACGGAAATAAAGTCGGATTGAAATTCTAACGGCTGGATCTTGCAAAATCAGAATTCTATGAGGTGCAAAGGCGTAAGGATTTCTCATAGCTTCCTCGGATGGTTTTTGTTATAATTCTGAAGAAAATGAAGAGATTTGCCTATATATATCTCAAGTTGCATGATAGAGAAACGTGGCTTAGTTTTCTTGAATTTCAGTCGGCGCTCGGGCGGTCAAAAACTACCGCTCGGGCGCGGAACCTTCTGTCCGAGCATAATCCTTATTATACAGTGGCGCTCGGGCGGTCATTTTCTACCGCTCGGGCGCTAGACGTTCTGTCCAAATACTAAGCTTGTGGTGCACTGGCGCTCGGGCGCCAAACCTTCTGTAGCCCATTTGGTCTTGTAATGCACCGGCGCCCGGCTTCTCTCCTCACATCTTACTTTAGCTCCTGAAATCTGAATTCTGTCAATTAATTAATATCTGATTACAGTGATAAAATCTCGGGCATTACAGATAGCCTACAACACGCTTGTCAGGTGGTAGAGACACAATGGACCAAGTCCCATTACATTCCAAAGCCCGCAATTCCTCAAACATGGCTTGTCTCCATTCAGGTTGAACAATGGACTGAGAGAAGGTGGTTGGTTCAACAACAGATGATATGGTGTGTATGAAGGATTTGTGAGCTGGGGATAAACGATGATCATCGAGGGTAGAAGACAATGGGTGAGCAGTACAATTAAAAGAAGAAAGGGCAGTGGTATAACAATGAAAATCACGCAAGTGACTCGGGGGTTTTTAGTGTTCTATTGGATCGAGTTGAACGAAGAGGATCGTGATGAGTTGAGACAGAAGAAGGTTCAAATTGTGTTGGCAGAACATTGTCAAAGAAAGAATCCAAATGGGAGGAAGATAATTCACTGCGAAATGGGAAAATGTTTTCATGAAAAACCACATCACGAGAATTATATATCTCAATCATTTCAAGATTAAGGAGTTTGTATGCTTTAAAACCCAATGGATAACCAAGAAATATAGATTTAATAGCACGGGGTGAGAACTTAGTTCGATGACTTAAGAGAGTGTAACCATAGCACAAACAACCATAGACTCTTAAATGGGAATAAGAAGGTGATTTAAAGTGCAATAGCTCGAATTGAGTTTTATGTGAAAGTCGAGGAGATGTGGTCCCATTGATCAAAGATACAGCAGTTTGAACACAATCATTCCAATAAACTAAAGGAATGCATGACTGAAAAAGTAGATCACGGGCCACATTTAGGATATGTTGGTGTTTTCTTTCGACAACTGAATTTTGTTGTGGTCGTTCAACACACGAGTGATGAGAAATGATGCCTTCGCTACGAAAGAAATTAGAATAGTCTAGCTTATCTGCTCGAACGGCCTTGATTTTTCGCTCAAACTGGGTTGAAATCATCTTGAAAAAAATGAGGAATATGCTAGAAACATCAGACTTAGCCTTGAGAAAATAAACCCAAGTGAACCGTGAGTGATCATCCACAATAGTGAGGAAATATTTATAGCCTTCAATTCTCAAAGTAGAAAATAGACCCCAAATATCACAATGTACCAGATCAAACAAATTGTCACTACCTAAATTGTTTGATATAAAGGGTAATCGTTTCTTCTAAGACAATGGACAAACATGGCAATCAAATTCTTTTGCTGGACATAAGGAATCAAGAGCTAAATCACTTCCTATAACAGAAAATTTGGAAAAAGATGGATGACCCATTCTAAATTGCCAAAGTTTACATTGGGTTAAAGAAACATTACAAACAGTAGATGACGAATGGACACATGATGTCAGGCTGGAGGTGGTTTGTAAGGCCCGAGATTTTATCCTGTTAATCTAAAATGATTTGGGGATAATTAATGTGATTATAGACAGAAAGAATTAGACCGAAAAAGACGAAAGAAAACACGGAATATGTGCGAGGGCAGAACACCTTGCGCATATGCGCGACAAGGAGCAGCGCATGTAATGCCCGAAATTTTAGTTTGATACTTTTGAGTTATCATGTATTATGAATAAGGGAATGGAAGAACAGACATGGAGAGGCGACGTTGCAATTCGAGTTTGGTGTACAGTAGAGTCAGTGCACCCGCACCATAAAAGTGAACGCAATTGCGGTATTGGGACAGTGAGGGTAGCGCACCCGCGGTACAAAATGCAGCTCACCCGCGGTTGTGTCTTCAGAATTGTTGGATGTGATGCAGTACGCTTAGCGAACCCGCGGTGCAAAGCGAGCGCACCCGCGGCGTGACGTGCAGTGCAAAGAACAAGCCACGTTTTGTGGAACATGCAAGATATATATACATATAAGCACCTCAATTCTTCAGAATTCACGGGAGAAAGAAACGAGAGCCGAGGGAATTCTCAAATTTTAAATCGTAGAGTTGTGGTTTCTGCAAAACCCGCCCGTCTGAATTTGAATCCGAGTACAGTAACGAGTTCCTAGCGACGACAGCTACAACAGGACGTAAGTTTTATTGAATTCTGGTATCATTTGAAATTATGATATTGGGAGAATTGTGATTTGACTTGTATTATGTGTTCTGGGTATACTGATCAGTATATAATTGAAATCAAATCGAAGAACGGACTGTTTATGTGATTGTTATGATTTTCGGAAGTGGTATGATTGAGATTGTGCATATTTAATATTATGACCTGTTATTATTGAAGATTATGATTCGTATTGATATCGATTATGAGTTGTGGTATTATATCTGTGATGTTGAGATTGACGGGGTTACCGAGACTGTATTGTTATACCGTCGAAACATCAGTAGATCGATTTTGATCAGATTCAGTATTGATTTCGATTGTATCGTTATATCGTGTTGACATTGATCAGATTATGTCTTGAATTGAGTATTGATCAGAACAAGTCTTGAATGAGTTGTATATTGATATTGTGTCTATTCGATATTGTCATGTCAGATTGGATATGGACAGATTTGATTTCGAGACTTCGACTTCGTCAGACCGAGAAGAGAAAAGTATAAATTGATCTTGATGCGTGATTGCACAACTCGAGTTGACTTGAATTGAGTTTCCCAAAATCACATACTTTACTTTATTGCATTAATATTTGCAATTGAATGAAATTGATATCTTTGATCGATTGAATATCGATTGAATTATGTATTGAGTAATAGGTGGATACGCCTAGGCAGAGACGATTGGTCTTGTGACAGGGGTGCCTGATAGTGATGGAATCGTCACGGGCACATTGCACATTGTCACAAGATACTGAGTTGGCGAAAGTGCCAAAGTCTGTGACGGATAGGTCAAGACACCGGACGTTTGGTTATATCGAAGTGGATAGAATTGGAGTTTCTTCTATTACTGATGTTCGATATGGAAAGAGCCAAAGTCCGCGAATAAGAACGTGCCACCACCCCGATCGGGAGTGTAGGTGGGTGTATGTTCTTATTCAGATCGGGATCCCTAGATTAGGACGAGTCGAGTCAGAGTCCATGAGTCACTGAGTGTGATTCAGAGTTTGTGTTGATTCATGTGTCGGATTTGATACATGTTATATTCAGAGTTTATATTGATTTATGCTTCGGATTTGATACATGTTATGAAATATCTATTTCATGCTTTTATATCTGTTTATATGAAATGCATGTATACATGATTTATACTGGAATTTAATTCTCACCGGAGTTATCCGGCTGTTGTCTTTTTTGTATGTGTGCTTGATAACAGGTGGGACATGATCAGGATCAGGAAGAGGATGAGAGATTATAGTTAGCGTGGAGATCCGGGCCCAGAAGCAGAATAACATTCACCACTGGATGTATAGTCGTTGAAGCAAGTTGAGATAGTTACAAATAGTACATGATTTGTACTTTACTCTTAACATGTATATCAGATAGATTACTATTACGTTTCCGCATTTATATTTAAAAGAAAAAAAAATTTTGTCCCACTTTTCTTAATTGTTATATTTGACATTAATAATGATTAAGACTTGAATTAGCGTCCGGGTCCCCACAGCAGGTGGTATCAGAGCAATAGGTCTAGAACTGTAGGTTCTTGAGATTGAGATAGAAGCTAGTGAGCGGGGTAGAATGAGTTTTCTTTCCTTGCATGTGATTGCTAGCATGTGATTACTATAATGTTGAATTACATTGTATATGCTAATATTACAGTACGTGTTTACTGTTTCTGAAGATACATGTTACCTGAATATCTGAGTTGATTTGGTAATGTGTATTATTTGAGAATGAATCAGAACCGATTTTGATCAGTGGTAAGCTGATCAGAAAGGGACTGAGACAGATTTGTCTCATATGATTGCTGACTCTCGTGATCATCAGATATTCCTCCTCGAAGAATTCCAGAATGAGAAAGTAGGGTGACTGATCAGATGGATGTGTCAGAAACTCTGATGGAAACACAGTTGATGAGGTTTCAGTCATTTCAACCGTCGATTCTGAGGGGTATTGAGACGACGAGTGATTGTGAGAGTTGGCTTGACGATATCGAGATGCTATTTGATTCACTCGAGTAACCCGACGAACGGAGAATTAAACTGATTGGGCACCAGTTTTGGGAAGTCGCAAAGAGTAGGTGGATTGCAACAAAAGAATCCCTAGAACAGCATGGTACAGTGATTACGTGGAAAATCTTTAAAGTTGAATTCTATAAAAGGTTTTTCCCGGGTTCGTATCGAGAGGACAAGAGGGCAGAGTTTGAAAATTTGAAACAGGGTCAGCTAAACATTGAAGAATATGTTGCTAAATTCTCTACTTTACTACGGTTTGCACCTCACGTGGCTGAAAATGATGAAGTTGTAACTGATCGGTTTATTAATGGATTGAATCCTGGAATATTTGGATTGGTAAACGTGGAGCTACCCTATACTTTTTCTGACGCCTTTAATAGAGCAAAGAGAGCTGAGGCAAGTTTGATTCGACAACAAGAAAGGCTGTATGTAATCCAATCTCAGAAACAACAACAATCTCCAGTCCAATTCCTGCAATCCCCTTTGAAATTGGAGGTTGGTAGTAGTAGTATTGGAGAAAAGGAACAGTTGAAAGCTCGAAAGAGGCGGTTTAAGAAGTTAGGGAGCGGTTCATCTAGCTTCAGTAGTTCTAGCCCGAGTTATACCGGGGTCTATTGTAGAACCTGTGGAGGAAGACATCTCACAGAGCAATGCCAAGGAGTGTATGGTAGTTGCAACATTTGCAAACAGCAAGGACACTTTGCTAGAGTTTGTCCATAGAGAGGTTCCCGAAGATTCCAGGGAGCAGAGTCATCTGGATCAGTGACTCAGATCGATAAATCATCTTTTGTTGTTCGTTCTTTCCAACCACCCTCTACTCAGTCCCAACCAGGGTCAGCAGGAAGCCAGAGTGGTGGTAGTAACCGAGGAATGGATCCAGGATGCACTTGATGATATAGTGGCAGGTAATTGATCTTTCATAATTATTCTGCATACCTATATATTGAAAAATATTAGTACATCCTGTATATGATTTCTGAATGAATTGCATTGATATATGCTTTGAGTATTGAGTTATTATATGTTGTAGTATTGATCTCTTTTCTGTTGGGGAGATGTTTTGTGTCAATAACATCTGTTGGATCTTGTATGCTATAGTATGACAGATATGAGATTGAGTTAGATAATATAGTACTTTGCGTCATTTGATTCTGACCGCATTATTGATATTGTTGTATTGGCCAAGTACAGAGCTATTGCAGATTATTTCCAGGAAATGGTAAGATTCGGACCTGAAATGGCCGAAGAATGAACAAGCTATGGTAAGGATTCTGGATTTAGAATACCTTTTATATATGTGATGTTCATGACTCGATGATTATCGAAAGGAATGGAGCGATTCCTTATGCATTCAGTTGATTTGCTGAGATGGAGTGTATCATTGACTGATTTGCCAGTGACAGGAGCGTTGCTAAAGTTGTCTCAGATGAACTTCAGGATTTGCCTTTAATGAGGAAGGTTGATTTCAGTCTTGACTTAATATCAGGTACTGTTATTATTTCTAGAACTTCGTACAAGATGATATTGATTGAATTGGAAGAATTGAAAGACCAGTTAGAAGATTTCTGCCTGCGAGTTACATCTGATTGAGTGTTTCTCGTTAGGGATGCCTCAGTTATGTTTATGAGTTGATAAACTCTGTGTTCAGAATTATTTTGATGATTCTCTGATTTGTTGATCTATGATCTTCTGGTATATTCGAAAAATATGACTGATTTTGTTAAATATTATGAGAACAGGAAAGTTGTATACCAAAACTGTTGAAATGTGCATCTTGACTGAGACAGATTGTATTCAGGGTTTGTGATATCTGAAGATGATATATGTGTTGATTCTACCACAGTTGAGATCGCGAGCAGTTGACCGAGATTGATATTCGTGTAAGAATTTATAGTTACATGAGTTTAGCAGGATATTATATCTGACTGTTGTTTAAATCTGATTGAGAATTGTTATTTTCTGAAGTAGTATTTGATACAGATCATATAAAGTTGAGATTCGATACCGTTCACGCCGAACCAGAGCTGATTTTTAGAGTTAAAACAGTTCAGAAAGTTGATCAGAATGGGCAGAACTTGATATCGATTGTCATAGCAGAGTATCAATCAGATATCAGGTATGTGATACTGTACTGCATATGAATAACTGAATTGTTGTGTCAGATTTTTTCGGATGTGAAACGACAAGTATTGTCAGAAATGTACAATTTTTGATTCAACATTTATTCTGATGATAGAAAAATGTATGATAATTGAAAAGACATATTTTAGGGAAACAGATGAAACCAGTTGTGGCAGAATTTGTTTTGAAATGTCTGAACTGCCGATATATGAAGACAGAAAGAAAGAAACCAGGAGATTTGTTATATAGCTTGTCGATTCCTGAATGGAAATAGGATTACATTTCCAGGGATATCGTGATGAAGCTACCGCATTCCTCTAGGAATTGAGCATTGATTGAGTTAGGAGTGACAGACTGATCCAGTCTGCGAGAACTAACTCGTACATGAAGACGTACAGATATGATTATATTACTGAGATTTCTGTCAGAAACGTGGTCAAACTACACAGAGTATCGGGAGTTGATTATATCAGACCATGATTTTGGTTGACTTTGCACGTTTGGCAAAGTGTACAGCAAGAATTGGGTACATGATTATATCTGAGTACTACATATCGTTCACCGACTGACGGACAGTCAGATTGGATTACCCAGATTTTGGAGAATATGCTTAGAGTTGTGGTGCTTGATTTTAGCACTAGTTGGCAGGAGTTGTTGTCATGTCGTGAGTTTTCGTACAAAAACAGCTATCAGACGAGTATGAAGATAATACCGTTTGAAGCGTTGTACGACAAAAAGTGTAGATCCCCTTGTTATTGTAATGATATCTCTGAAATACTGGAGATTGGACCTGATATGATCAGAGATATAACTGAGGAAGTGAAGGTGATTCAGAAAAGAATGACGACAACTCTGAATAGATAGACCTAATATGCCAACGTCAGACGACGACCAATGGTATGTGATATAGGAGACTGAATATTGAATTGATTTAGCGTGAACAGACTTGATAACAGATGACGATGTTGATTTGTTATGAGCTGTTAGTTGGTATATACGGATGTTGTATAGCCAGTATTTTAAGATTGATTCTATCAGAGTTACTTCAAATTGTATTATGACATTATACTTCGTGAATTATTAGTCCAGATTGGAATCTGAATCAGTTGAAGAAAGATAATTCAGAAGGAAGATTATTCTGCTATTGAAAGTTAAATGGAGTTGTTAAAATATCAAGGAAGCTATCTGGAAGACAGAATCTGAGATGAGATAAAGATTTCAGAATTGTTTTATTAAGATAAGCTTTCTGATTAAATTCCATATACATTTCTTCCTTATTTGATATGAGTTGATTGCATATGATGATTACCTATGATATATGATCTGATTGCCTGTGATTTCGAGGACGAAATCGGATCTTAGGGGGGGAGAAATGTAAGGCCCGAGATTTTATCCTGTTAATCTAAAATGATTTGGGAATAATTATTGTGATTATAGACGGAAAGAATTAGACCGAAAAAGACGAAAGAAAACACAGCATATGTGCGAGGGCAGAACACCTTGCGCATATGCGCGACAAGGAGCAGCGCATGTAATGCCCGAAATTTTAGTTTGATACTTTTGAGTTATCATGTATTCTGAATAAGGGAATGGAAGAACAGACATGGAGAGGCGACGTTGCAATTCGAGTTTGGTGTACAGTAGAGTTAGTGCACCCGCGCCATAAAAGTGACCGCACCTGCGGTATTGGGACAGTGAGGGTAGCGCACCCGCGGTTCAAAATGCAGCGCACCCGCGATTGTGTCTTCTGAATTGTTGGATGTGATACAGTACGCTTAGCGCAACCGCGGTGCAAAGCAAGCGCACCCGCGGCGTGACGTGCAGTGCAAAGAACAAGCCACATTTTGTGAAACATGCAAGATATATATACATATAAGCACCTCAATTCTTCAGAATTCAGGGGAGAAAGAAACGAGAGCCGATGGAATTCTCAAATTTTAAATCGTAGAGTTGTGGTTTCTGCAAAATCCGCCCGTCTGAATTTGAATCCGAGTACAGTAACGAGTTCCTAGCGACGACAGCTACAACAGGACGTAAGTTTTATTGAATTCTGGTATCACTTGAAATTATGATATTGGGAGAATTTTGATTTGACTGGTATTATGTGTTCTGGGTATACTGATCAGTATATAATTGAAATCAGATCGAAGAACGGACTGTTTATGTAATTGTTATGATTTTCGGAAGTGATATGATTGAGATTGTTCAGATTTAATATTATGACCTGTTATTATTGAAGATTATGATTCGTATTGATATCGATTATGAGTTGTGGTATTATATCTGTGATGTTGAGATTGACGGGGTTACCGAGACTGTATTGTTATACCGTCGAAACATCAGTAGATCGATTTTGATCAGATTCAGTATTGATTTCGATTGTATCGTTATATCGTGTTGACATTGATCAGATTATGTCTTGAATTGAGTATTGATCAGAACAAGTCTTGAATGAGTTGTATATTGATATTGTGTCTATTTGATATTGTCATGTTAGATTGGATATGGACAGATTTTACTTCGAGACTTCGACTTCGTCAGACCGAGAAGAGAAAAGTATAAATTGATGTTGATGCGTGATTGCACAACTCGAGTTGACTTGAGTTGAGTTTCCCACAATCACATACTTTACTTTATTGCATTAATATTTGCAATTGAATGAAATTGATATCTTTGATCGATTGAATTATGTATTGAGTCATAGGTGGATACGCCTCGGCAGAGAAGATTGGTCTTGTGACAAGGGTGCCTCATAGTGATGGAATCGTCACGGGCACATTGCACATTGTCACAAGATACTGAGTTGGCGAAAGTGCCAAAGTCTGTGATGGATAGGTCAAGACACCGGACGTTTGGTTATATCGAAGTGGATAGAATTGGAGTTTCTTCTATTACTGATGTTCGATATGGAAAGAACCAAAGTCCGCGAATAAGAACGTGCCACAACCCCGATCGGGAGTGTAGGTGGGTGTATGTTCTTATTCAGATCGGGATCCCTAGATTAGGACGAGTCGAGTCAGAGTCCATGAGTCACTGAGTGTGATTCAGAGTTTGTGTTGATTCATGTGTCGGATTTGATACATGTTATATTCAGAGTTTATATTGATTTATGCTTTGGATTTGATACATGTTATGAAATATCTATTTCATGCTTTTATATCTGTTTATATAAAATGCATGTATACATGATTTATACTGGGAATTTAATTTTCACCGGAGTTATCCGGCTGTTGTCTTGTTTGTCTGTGTGCTTGACAACAGGTGGGACATGATCAGGATCAGGAAGAGGATGAGAGATTATAGTTAGCGTGGAGATCCGGGCCCAGAAGCAGAATAGGATTCAGCACTGGATGTATAGTCGTTGAACCTAGTTGAGATAGTAACAAGTAGTTCATGATTTGTACTTTACTCTTAACTTGTATATCAGATAGATTACTATTACGTTTCCGCATTTATATTTAAAAGAAAAAAAAATTTAGTCCCACTTTTCTTAATTGTTATATTTGACATTAATAATGATTAAGACTTGAATTAGCGTCCGGGTCCCCACATGGTTAGCACGTAGAGATTTCCAACTCGTTTACCCATCCCAATCATCTTCTTCTCGTGAAGTGCCTGAATTTGACAGGAATTAGAAGAAAAAGAGACTGAGCAAGGAAGACGAGTTGTGAGTGAACTAATTGACAACAAGTTGAAGTGAAATTGGGGAACAAATAAAACATTCTCCAGAACGAGATCACGAGACAGATGAACTAAACCAATATATGTGGCTGGTGCAGTAGAGTGATTAAGCAACGTGATAGTGGAAACAAGAGGTTTATATGAAGAAAAAAAGATAGAGAACAACAAATATGATGTGTTGCCCAAGTGTCCAACACCCAATCACAATAAAGAATGGAAGTAAAAGCAAAGGATAGAGGATTTATACCACTGAAACATGAAACAGAGGGCTCATGTTGTTGTGCAACTGAATTGGGGCCATAGCCAAGTTGAAGTTGAGAACTAAGGAAAGAATGAGCTGCTTGCAATGTTCAGGGCTAAGTGAATTATTCAAGCCATTCGAGTTTTTATCACTAGATTGACAAAATGGAACAATTTCAGTAGAGGCAGAGGTGGAAGCTCGAATTTGATTGGCTCGGCTACGGTCTTCACTTTGCTTTTGCTTATATTTGGGGTGGATGGGTGGATACCCATGGAGTTGACAGCACTTGTCAATTGTGTGCCCTGAGACAGGATGAGAAACCAAAACGAGACCAAGATGATCACCATTTTGCAGGTAAAAGAGGCTGCTAGAATCTTCGAAGGCAACTCTCTGGCCCTGGCCCTGATTGGTGGTGGAACCTTGAACATTAGAGTTTGGAGCACCTCTGGCCATGGAAGAGAAGCAGATCTACTGCGGATTATGCTCTGATACCATATTAGCAAATGAATTTATCATGAATGAAAGATAATCTCACAAATACCTCAAAGATGAGTATTGAAAATTATGAATCAAAGATTACAAAATTTCACCGCCAATGTTCTATTTATAACAAAGGAGAAGTAAAGAAGAAAACATATTTAATCAGGTTAAAAGCGTGCAACAACTATTCTAATACACAGAAAAACACCCAGAGAAATGATACTTATTTTTCCAGATACCACTCATCAAAAGTCTACTACTCGTTTTTCTTTAAAATGTACTAGAATGTTTTTTTCTTTCTTATGATACTTCGCCTGAACCATAATATATATATAAATATGTTTTGCGCTATTTAAAATAACTCACCAACTAATAATTTTAAAGTCCAAAAAACACAATTCAAAACATACAATCGTAAACGTCAACAAAACCTAAAACTAACATTTTTTGAATTAAAGTATAAGCATTGTAAATTTGGGGACCAGAACCTAACTCGTCTTTTTAATCGTCATTAGGATCAAATAATTAATCTGGGTCTAAATTTTTTTTTTAAAATACATAAATGCGGAACATAATGAAATCAGTCTGAAATAAATATCAACAGTAAGGTACAAGTCTTGTACAACATACATCCATATCGAACTAAGGTTCAACAACTACATCAAGTGCTGAAAACCAAATCTGCTCCTAAGTCCGGATGTCCACGCTAATTTTGAATCTCCCATCCTCTTCGTGACCCTGATCCTGTCCCACCTTTTGTCATGCACACATACAAACACAACAACAGCCGGATAACTCCGGTGAGAAATACATCCCAATATAAACAACGTATACATGCAATCATATAAAAAGATACAAAATCATGAAACAGATATCAATAACATGTATCAAATCTGAAAGACATGAATCGATATAAAATTGTAAATAAACTCTGGACTCGTCATCTCAGAATCGACTCATCTCTAATCTAGGGATCCCGGTTCCTGGACATTGGCACAATATACCGAATCTCCGCAATAGAAGCTGATCCACCCCTACGCAACATCGATATAAACCAAACATCCAGTGTCTTGGCATCTCCGCCAAAGACTTGGCATATCCGCCAATAACTAGACATTTCCGCCATGACTCAATACACGCTTTGCTATAACTCAATAGACTAAGCATATCAATCTCATAAATTGAAAATATCAATGCAATAAATAAAGTATGTGGTTTTTGGGAAACTCAAATCCAATCTGACTCGAGTCGATCTCCCGGTTAACATTGATTTATACCTTTCTTTCGTTGAGGTTTGGTTCTGATCTGTCTTCGAAACCTTCGATATATCAATCTGGAAGGACATTCCCAATAGGTACAATATCAATATACAATATCAATTAATACTGGATATAATCGGAATTCAATCTAATTCGGTTTCAACGGCATAACGGTACAATCTCAATATACCCAGCAATACAAATCGGCAGATATCTATTCCCACAACTCATAATCGATAACAATACAATCTGATATCAAATCTCAATCAAATCAACTCTGAAAAATCACTACAATTTCATACGGTATCTGTTCTTCAATCCGGTTTCGATTATACGATGTCTAATATCACAAGAACCCCATATATGAATCATATCTGATTCCTTCAACATATGAAATTCGAACCATGCTAGAAATCAATAAAACTTACGTCTTTATGAAGCCTCTGTCGAGGGGAGTACGGTACTGCACTCGTATTTAAAATCGTTTGGGCGGATCTTTTGCAAGATTCAAATTTCTGCAAGGCAAAGTTTTGACAATTCTCTGGAAAGATTTCTCGGTTTCCCTCTTGCCGTCCAACTGAATGAAGGAGAACGCATATTAAATATGCATGTCAAGGACCAAATGGCTTCACCTTGGTGCAACACGTCTCGCGCATATGCGCGAGACATTCTATCTTGGCGCGTAACCTCACGGCAGCTCGCGCGTATGCGCGCCCTCACCCGGCGCATATGCGCGAGGTTCTCTGCCATACTCGCGCATATGCGTGGGTCTTTTGGTGCATATGCGTGAGGTTCTCTGCCTACCCCGAGCATATGCGCCCGGCTGGGTCGCGCATATGCGCGAGGGGCTCAGTCCTCGCACATAATTCAGTCTTTTTTCGCCTATCTCGATCTGATCCGTTCCGTCTATAATCAGTTCAATTATCAACAAATCATTTCAGATTACAGTAACAAAATTCTCGGGCATTACATTTCTCCCCCCTAAGATCTGATTTCGTCCCCGAAATCACAGGCAATCAAATCAGATATCAAATCAGATACAATTAAGGAATGGAGAATAGAAGCTAAATAATAAACTCACATCCGTGAAATAACTCCGGGAATTTCTGTCTCATATCTGATTCAGTCTCCCAGGTAGCTTCTTCAATGCCATGACGACTCCACTGAACTTTCACAAGCGGAATAGTCTTCGTTCTGAGCTGCTTTTCTTTACGATAGAGAATATGGATCGGCTTCTCAAAGTAACTCAGTGTCTCGTCAAGTTTGGCCTCATCTGGCTGAATAATATGTGAAGCATCAGGAATATATTTCCGCAATAACGATACATGAAAGACATCATGTATTCCAGATAGAGAAGGCGGCAAGGCGAGTCGATAGGCATGATCTCCTATCTTCTCGAGAATTTCATAAGGACCGATATATCGTGGAGACAACTTCCCTTTCTTGCCAAATCTGACAACGCCTCTGAAAGGAGAAATCTTCAAGAATACTCGGCCTCCTGGCTCAAATACCAACGGTCTACGTCAAATATTGGCATATTTGGCTTGTCTGTCTTGCGTTGTCCTCATTCTCTTCTGAATCAGCTTCACTTTTTCTGTCATGTCTCGAATCATATCAGGTCCAATCTTAGGAACCTCAGAGATATTGTCCCAATACAGAGGGGATCTCCACTTTTTACCGTACAACGCTTCAAACGATGCCATCTCAATACTCGTCTGATAGCTGTTGTTGTACGAGAACTCACAAAGTGGCAAAGATTCTTGCCAATTAGTGCCAAAATCTAGCACTACAGCTCTAAGAATATCCTCCAGTGTCTGGATAGTCCGCTCTGACTGTCCGTCGATCTGTGGATGATATGCGGTACTCAGATGTAACTTCGTGCCTAGAGCCTGCTGCAAACTGTGCCAAAAGTGTGAAGTAAATCGAGAATCATGGTCTTAAACAATCGACTTCGGTACTCCATGCAATCTAACCACCTCTCTGACATAGATCTCTGCCATCTGGTCATGTTGGTATGTCATCTTGTACGGAATAAAGCATGCTGATTTGGTCAATCTGTCAATCACAACCCAAATCGCATCACAACCTCGAGAGGAACGTGGTAACTTCGTCACGAAGTCCATGGAAAAGTGATTCCATTTCCATTCAGAATAGATAAACTCTGTAATAATCCTTCTGGTTTCTTTTTTTCTGCTTTTACATGTTGGCAATTCAGACACTTGGATACAAATTCAGCAATATCAGCTTTCATCTGTTTTCACCAAAACAGTCTTTTCAAATCATTGTACATCTTTCTGCCACCAGGATGAATACTGAACTGACTGCAATGCGCTTCTGACAATATCTGTCATTTTAAATCTGAAACATTCGGCACAACAAGACGATTATTCACATACAGTACCCCATCATGTACCTGATATTCTGATCGATGCCCTACTCTGACCATCGATATCGAGTTCTTCACATTCTGATCAACTTTCTGAGCTGCTTTAATTCTCGAAATCAGCTCTGGTTCAACTTGAACAATATAAAGTCTCAACGGTCTACAATTTGTCTCAAATACTAATCCAGACAAACAACAATCTTCAATTAAATTTGACACACCAATCGTCGATAAAGATAAAGAACATACCTTTCGACTCAGTGCATCAGCTGCTGCATTAGACTTCCCTGGATAGTACTTGATTTCACAATCAAAATCTTTCAATAAATCAAGCCATCTTCGTTGTCTCATATTCATTTCAGATTGTGAAAGCAGATATTTCAAGCTTTTATGATCAGAATAAATCTCAAACTTCTCACCGCATAGATAGTGTCGACATATCTTCAATGCAAACTCTAATTTTGTGCATTATAAACTCTAATATAGAATAATCTTACCATGGCAGCTTCTTTGTGCATTATAAGCAAGAGTTCTAAAAGATGAAAACTCTAATTTTGTTTATGTTATGTCATAAAAACGAAAATATACAAAGCGTATCATGTTTTTCATGTAATCATGTATCAAAACATATAATATGGTGTGAAAGATGAGTGAAGAAAGATTAAGGAGTGCGTATTATGAACGAAAAACTATTTGCAATGCGAGGGACGTCGACGTAGGGAGGACCGTGCTGAATTTATTCAATATTTTCATGAGTTCTTCTCAAAAATCAGGTGATGTGTGTGTGTTTGTGTGATGATGGAGAGTCCTAGTATGATTTTAAGGGTGGGACGTGAGTTTGAGAGTGTAGAAAATTAGGGTTTAGGGCCTTGTTTATTATATAAAATACATGGTATAGGTTTAGGCCTAATAACTTAGTATAAGAGGCTGAGGTTGCTTTTCGAAAATATTAACTAGGCCTCCCAAAAGTTCCTATTTTGTCAAAAATTGATTGCCGATTTAAAATATGACTTGACGTGGAAAAACATCTCAAAATACTACATTTTCGAAAATATTCATTAAATTATACCATATATTAAATCATTAAAAATAATCATTTAATAAAATATTTTTCTTTTATGGTCCCCGGTCTCCGTTTCTCGATCGCGTCTCGAATAACCTTCAAAACACAGTTTTATGCGTTCTAGTAGAAAACTACCTTTTAAACATATAAACATGCTAACCATAATTAATTTATGCAATTAAAACAATTTAATTAGTCATTTTTCATTTTTCCTGGATTTGCATGCAGTTGTATTACGTTATCGTATTTTGGACCTTACAACATATTCATTTCTTGTCAACTAATACATATACGTTTTCCCCTCAAACAAGTTGAGATAATTAATTGTAACTTTTGTATCAGCTATTTTTCGATTGATCAATCTTACGTATTACTGTTGCGACTTTGATTGTTGCACTCCCAATAGCAGGTTGTCCACAAGTAGTATAATTCAGTGAGTCCAAATATCATATCCATAGGGAAGCTAAGTAATTACAAGTACACTACAATGTCTTTTTGTTTTTGTTTTTCTTTTAATGGTTTGAATATTTAATTGGTAATTTTTAATTGTTCAAATTTTAATTTAAGTAGTTGAGATTAAAGGATCCACTCTTGTATTTTAATAAAATTAACATTAATAAACATTATTGAAATCAACTTAATAAAATGGTTCCAATATATATTAAATAATCATATTTATATAATGTTATATATTATTATCTTATAAGTATATAATATTTACCAAAACTTGTAAATGTTGTCAAGTATTTATTGTGCTATATATATATTTGTAAACACTAAATCAAGGTTCCCACTTTAAATGGTTGGTAAAACCAAACAAACATTTAAATGGTACCAAGAAATTAATATTATGATGTTAATATATAATAAATCAAGGCATCAAATTTAAATGGTTGGTAATACCAAACTAATATTTAAATAGTTCCAAGAATTTAGTGCAACATATAACAACAATAAATCAAAACTCCCACTTATAAGTAGGGTATAAAAATACTTAAAAAAATAAATATAACATAAACAATAAATAATGATTAAATAATATAAAACATAGATTCTTACCTTTTAATAATCTTATTATCATGCCAAGAGTTTCACCTTTTCATCTCAACTTTGGGAAGTTAGCTACTCTTTATTCAAATTGTAAAACTTTGAATACGAATTTAACATGCTAATTATATTTAAATGAATAAATAAAGGAAAAACAAAGAGATGAATATTATGAACTCAAAGGTTTGTTCATAAAATGAGGGATGTCTCAATACATTAAAATGCACCCCTATTTATAGCCAAATTTGGGGAGACAACCACAAATATAATATTATTTTTTACACATAAGTCTTCATTGGTGTTCCAAGAAATTAATATTTTAATTCACATCACTTTTGAAAATCTTCACATCCGAATTTTCTATTCCACATAAAATAAAACATGTAGATAATTGAGTTGTTTGAATTGTGGTATTTTTTTTTAACTATTTGACCAAGTAATTTGAGAGATATGGTCTGTAATGCCCGGAAAATTTAATCATAGTAATTGGTAATTATTAATTTATAATTTGATATGATTATGAAAGGATTAACCGAGACACGATTTGAAGTAACGTGTGAAAATGTATGTGCGAGGACAATACCATCGGCGCACATGCGCGACATGAGACGCGCACATGCACGAATTGGACAGAAGGTCTCGCGCATATGCGCGACAGGAAGGCGCGCATATGCGCGAGCTGTGTGAAGGTTCGATGACAATTCCAGAGAGTCTCGCGCATATGCGCGGAAGGTGTCGCACATATGCGCGAGCTGCCGAAAAGAAATGTGCGAAGACTAGAAGGTCTCGCGCATATGCGCCGATTTAGGTCGCGCATATGCGCGAGACGTGTTGCGCGTAGAATTCGCCATTTGCCTGATGCATGCATGATTGTATATATATACAAACATTTAATCCTTCAAAAACGAAAAAGTCGAAGGAAATTTTGGAGAAAATAGTCCGTGAATCTTAGGATCGCGATTGTGCAAAATCCGTCCGTCTGATTTTGAATCCGACTTCAGTATCGAGTTCCTAGAAACGTAGGCTACAACTGGACGTAAGTTTTACTACGTTTTGACATGTTTTGAAATTATGATATTGTCAGAATCGCATGGAATTCATATATGATGTTCTGGACATGTTAGACATCATAGAATCGAAGTCAGATTAAGAAACAGACTGATTATGGAATTGTTATGATTTTCTGAAGTTAATTGACTGAGATATTATATCAGATTGTATTGGTATTGATTATTAGTTGAGCGAATTATTATCTGGTGATGTTATATTGACCGGGATATCGGGATTGTGCGGATATACTGTTGATTTTGAATTATTGATCAGATTGGTATTGATTTAAACGGTATATTGATATGATATCATTGATATTGCCATTGCCAGATCGATGGATTGACAGAGTTTGAATTCCTGACCGAAACTACAAACGAAAGGTATAAGTCAATGTGGTATCGGGAGATCGACTTAAGTCGGTTTAGACTTGAGTTTCCCTAAATCACATACTTTACTTTATTGCATTGATATTTGCGTTGATTTGATCGATGTACTTGTTTTCTTGATTAATAGATAACAGGTATTAGACGAGTAATCTTGTGACAGAAGTGCCTGATAGTGGCGGGATCGCCACGGGCACATTGCACGATGTCACAAGATAGTGTATTGGCGATAGTGCCAAAGTCTGTCACCGGATGATTGGCTATCGATGTGGATAGAATTTGGGTTTCTTCTATTACTGTTGATCGATGTCGTATCGGTGTGGATAGAATTGGAAGCTTCTTCTATTACTGGTGATCGATATTATTTCGGTGTGGATAGAATTAGAGTTCCTTCTATTACTGGTGATCGATACCATATCGGTGTGGATAGAATCAGACATTTTTCTATTTCTGGTGATCGATACCTTATCGACGTGGATAGAACTGGAGTCTTTTCTATTACTGTTGGTCGATATAGGAATGCCAACTTCTGGAAACCGGGATCCCTAGACTAGGATTGAGTCTAGTCTAAATTGTGTAGCTACGAGTATTGTCGACAGTTTGATATTAGTTATGTTTCAGATTTTGATATATATTGCTGTTACCTGTTACATGCTTTATATTTGTTTATATGATTGCATGTTTTGTTGATTTATACTTGGATTATATTCTCACCGGAATTATTCGGTTGTTGTCTTGTCTGTATGTGTATGACAACAGGTGGGACACGTTCAGGGTCACGGAGATAAAGAGAGAGATCGTGATTAGAGTGGCGGCTCCGGACTTGGATTAGAGATAGGGTTGGACACTTGATATTAGCTGTTAAACCTTAATTAAATAAATGTATGTGGTACAGAATTGGTACTTTTATATACTGAGATGTATATGTGTTTTTATGTCACTACGTTCCGCATTATTTAAAAAAAATAAAATTTTAGACCCTGTTTATTATAATTGATTAATTAGTCCCAATGATGATTAAGAACATGATTAGCGTCCGGGTCCCCACATGGTCAAAATGCTAAAGCATGGTAAAACTGCCACTTTTTTGGTAACTTAATTTGTTTCTTAATTTGATCTCACTTGTGAGAAGATTTTTATCTCATGCTTGCCATCAATATTGTAGATATTAACATCAACTTTCTACAGGTCCAAGAATCATCTTAGTCCCATTTGCAACGCCAATGTTATTCTTGTTTTTTCGAACCTGTAAAAACAGTAAAAACTTATAATTACACAATAACTTATATTTTATACAATTTATTATAAAACATATAATATTTAAACATTTAATAAAATAAAAAGTATAAATTTATATTATAAAACATTTAATTAATATACAATTTTTTATCGTTATCACTCTATCCAACCAGCTTATTGCTAGTCCCTAGCAATTTAATTGTTAATAGCAACACAAAACATATTGATTAATTTAAATAGAAATATAATCAGAACTATCCAAGTGTTTAAATTAAATTTGAAAACTGTCAAAGTTATATCAAGATCATTATAATTATAATTTATGAAATAATCTGAACTGATCAATTCAAAGCTTATTTTCAGGTAGTTAAATATACATGGCCTTCAGAAATTCCTAGTAAGAGTCTCAACTCCATATCCTCACAGGTTAATAAGTGTTTCAATTTATGAGAATGATTTCTCTCATGGAGTTGGAATACAGATAAATGCTCAGGAAAATGGTTTACAGAATGCAGACAGACAAACGAGCCAAACTAATCAAAAGATATGAAATCCATTGATTCAAAATCAAGTTGTTTTTATTATATATTTTTTCCTGATTTTTTTTACATCATGGAATCAGACTAAGTTTATGCTTCTTGACCACATATTTATTTAATTTTTACAATATATTTCTCTCTTTCTTTCTTTTTTTTTATTTTTATTTTTATGTAACCACAGCACTGGGCAACGAAGTCATCAGCGACACTCTCACACGTCAACTGAGCATTGGCCTTATGTATTAACATATCATCCTATCATGTGTTCGTATTAGTCACAATCCCTTCACATCCTTCAACATTTCATATTTCCATCATGTTGGAAATTAAAGTTCAGTGATTTGACAAATTAAGCTTCGAACTTATTGGAATAACTGATCAAAAGCAAACGAGCTTAACTGATTAAATCCTACAACTGATAGTTGTCATTAGCTGAAGATTAATATGTACAAGCTAAATCCTATCTATGTCAAACTGATCAGTTGAAGCATAATATAACTGACTGATCAGTGGGAAACTGATAAGTTAAAACAATCAGTTATGAGTTTTCAGCAATATATCTTTCAGTTGAGCTCTCAGTTGTACACGTCATCAGTTGAGAACGACAACCGAAAAATAGTTCACAACAGACTGCAACTAGTAGTGGAACGCCGCATTTCAGAGATTGCAGTGTACGAATGTCAGAGAATATTGACGTGGCAATCAACGGATACATGGATTCCAATGTTATTTAATATTATCGTTGAGAGGAAAGCCTATAAATAAGTGAAGAAAGCAGCTGAGAAAAAAAAACACGACTACTATTCTATTCAAGCTTGCTGTTACTCTGCTAAAATCACAACTCGTATTCAAATATCAAAGAGCTCACTCTTATCAGATATATCAGTAGCAATCAAGGCTATATTTCCGAGCTTGTTAGCACATTGAAATCTTTGTTAGATTCATTCAGTTGTGTTATATTCAGTTACATACTGTAAAAGTTATTTTGAACTAAAAGTTTCAGTTTTGGCAGTGTTAAGTCCAAACTGAAGTGAGTCAGTATAACGTTTGTATTTGATCAAAGTCTTTTAGTGAAAATCCTATCTTCGTGATAAAAGTGGTGACGTAGGAGTTATTCTATTCTCTGAACATCCAAAAACAAATCGCGTACGTTTTATTTCAGTTACTATCAGTTATTCTATCTTTCAGTCAGTTTATTTCCGCAACTGTTTTTCAGTTAAACTGATTGTTATCGACTGATGAGATACCGAGTGTCAGTTTATCACTAAACTGAACACAACCTTCGAAAAGAATTTATAATCCGTGAGTGTTTATTCAACCCCCCCTTCTAAACACTTTCCACTTACAAACCGATTCTTTCAAGTGGTATCAGAGCAGTGTTATCTCGTCTCAGAATATCTCTACTCAAACTATTATTTATGTCTTCCTTCAACAAGATTCCAATGTTTTCCAGAGAAGATTTCGATGATTGGAAAATCAGGATGCAGGCTCACTTAGCTGCAGAAGACGATGATATGTGGTACGTCATCACTGACAGACCAATGAATATTCTAAAAGCCAACACAGCAGTTGCAATCACCGACGGGGCACCTCATAGAATTGAAAAGCCCAAAGATGAATGGACTGGTGAGGACAAAAAAAAAGCAAATTTGGATAATGTGGCAAAGGATATACTGTACAAAACGCTGGATAAAATAACTTTCAGGAAGATCAAAATGTGTAAGACAGCTAAAGAAATTTGGGAAAAACTGATCAGAGGTCTTCCCAAGGAGTGGGACGTTAAGACCATGGCAATGAGGGAGTCCAAGGATCTAAACAAAGTTGAGCTTCATGACCTATTTGCTTATCTGAAGGCCTATGAGTTTGAGCTGCAAAATCGAGAAGGAGAACCCTCTCCTCCAGCAGCCACAACTGCCTTAGCTGCTGTAAGAACAGAACCAACTGGTTCAGTCGAGAAGGTTGCTGATCAACTGAGCAATGACGCTATGTCATTGTTTATCAAAAAATTTGGAAGATTTATGAGGAAAAACCAAGGGAACTTCCAGAAAAATTATCAAAGAAACAATTCTAAAGAAGATTCAAATGCTTGCTACAACTGTGGCAAACCTGGTCATTTCATTGCTGACTGTACAAAACCCAAGAAGGACAGTCAAGGCTCAATTGAAAGAAAGAAGAAATAATATGAGCACAAGAGGAGACCCAGGGATGATAAGAAGTCTTTTAAGGAAGAAGCATGAGGTGATCTTAGCTGAAGAGAGTAAATCAAAATGGACAGAAACTGACAGCGAAGAGTCAGAGCCAGAAACCTCATGCAGTTCCAGTGATGGTGAGGAGGAAGTGAAATGTCTAATGGCTGGTGATACAGAAGTGGAGTCAAGCAGTCAACAGGTATTTGACTTTAGTTCAACTGATTTCACTAGAGAAGAACTCATTTTAACTCTTCATGACATGGTTAGTGAGTATCACAAGCTTGCTTTATCTTTTGAAAAGGCCAGCGCAAAGCAAACTGATCCTGATCCCATAGACAATAAAACTAAAACTGTTGAATCAGTTGATGAGTTGAGTCTAAAAAAAGAGATTGCTGAGCTCAATGCTGAAAGAAGCAGGAATCAATTAATGATTCAGAAGTTGACGCTTGAAAATTCAAAGAAAACTGAGCTTATTCAGGCTTGGAACAAATCATCTGCTGCATTGACTGATATACAAAACTCACGAAAATCAGTTACTAATAAAACTTGTTTAGAGTTCAGTAACTAGATGAAATGTCTTCCAATGATACTCAACAAAAACTGAATGTGAATAAAGGGAAATATTTTCACTTTGTCAAATCAGTTATGGTACAAGAACAACCTAGGCAAAGTAAACTGGTTGAACAGCCTACTGAAAGTACGAACAAGGCTAGAAGATATGGTATTGTTATAGCCCAAAAGTTTTAACTGACTCACGCAGTCAGTCGTCAAAAAGATTCAGCAGGAATTATTCAAATGGCTACTCCAATTACTATAACAACAAGCTAGTTCAGAAAAGATATCGGCTGAACAATCAGTTGAACAAAGCTAAATCACATGTTGTCTCACCTGAACACTACACACCAAGCGCACACAAATCGAGAAAGACCATCTAGAATACAGCAACTTGACAGTCAGTTAGACTAATCCAAGTCTGAATTTCTAAAGGACTAATCAGTGTAGGACCCAAATGAACAAGGGTACCAAAGTTATATCTTGTGTGTGATTGCAGGTAACAGATACATGCAAGGAATCAATCTGGTACTTAGATAGTGGATGCTCACGACACATGACAGGAGATGCAAATTTGCTATCTCAACTGATCAATTACACTGGACCAAACATCAGTTTTGGAGATAATTCCAAAGGTAAAACTGTGGGTAAGGGTAAGCTTATCCATGGTAACTTTATCATTAATGATGTTTTATTAGTTGAGAATCTCAAGTATAATCTGATTAGCATTAGTCAGTTATGCGATAATGGATTCTCAGTTCAGTTTGACAAACATTCTTGTTCATTCAAAGATGCAACTAATGAGGTCATACTAACTGGCAAATGGTGTGGAAACACTTACAAAGTCAGTTGGAATGATCAAACTTATGCACCAGTATGTTTATTGCTTCAAAATCTTATAAAAACTGGTTGTGGCATAAGAGATTAAACCACCAGAACTTTAAATCTATTGCATACCTGAGTAATCACGATCTTGTCACTGGTTTGCCCAAAATGGATTTTACCAAAGATAAAATTTGCTAGCATGTCAGTTTGGTAAATAAGTTAAATCTTCTTTTAAGAACAAGGGCAGTAAATCTTCTTCCCGTTGCTTAGAGCTGTTGCACATGGATCTATTTGGTCCAATACCAGTCATGAGCTTAGGGGGAATGAAATACACCTTGGTGGTTGTAGATTATTTTTCAAGATTTACTTGGGTTATATTTCTCAAATCCAAAGACCAAATGCCGCTCAACTGATCAAGCTTTTCAAAAGACTATTAAATGAGAAATCAATTGGAATTGATAGAATCAGATCCGATCGAGGAACATAATTTATCAATCAAATTCTTTCAAACTTTTTAGAAAATGCTGGAATTAGGCATGAGCTCTCAGCAGCTAGAACTCCTCAGCAAAATGGTGTAGCTGAGAGGAGAAATCGGACCCTTAAAGAAGCTTCTAGAACAATGCTTGCTGATTCTGGTATTTCTCAAAGGTTTTGGGCAGAGGCAGTAAACACTGCGTGTTATACTCAGAACAGATTAATGATTAATAAGAATCATTTGAAAACACCTTATGAGATCTGGCATGGACGAAAAAATGTGGTTTCCTACTTCAAAATATTCGGCTGCAGATGTTTTATTCTTGACAATGGCAAAAATCATTTAAAAGCCTTTAATGCTAAATCTGCAGAAAGAATATTTCTAGGATATTCATCAGTAAGCAAAGCTTATAAAGTCTTCAACAAGAGCACACTAAATGTTGAAGAGTCTATACATATTGTTTTTGATGAAACTGTACTAACTGATAAGCCAACTGATCCAGTTGAGCTAGTTGATAGATTTACAGATATCAGTTTGGAGGATGATCATGAAGAAGAAAGCCATATCAATCAAAACATTCTTCAAACACCAGAACCTGAAATTGTGGATCAATCAGTTGAACAGGAAGCTGTTCCTGATAATCAGTTGGATGAGTATATTGAGAACATTCAACTACCAACTAATGCAGCAACTAAAACTTAAGAAAACAATAAGTTACAAACTGAAGCAGTTGCTGACTTGGACACAACAAACGCTGAACTCAGATGGAAGAAATCACATCCTCCAGAATTGGTGATAGGTAATCCATCTGATTCGGTAAGAACTAGAGATCAAATGCTCAACTTATTTATTAATTCAGCTTTTGTATCACAATTGGAACCGAAGAAAACTGATGAAGCCTTTGCTGATCCAAACTGGACAAATGCTATGCAAGAGGAGCTGAATCAGTTTACCCATAACAATGTCTAGAACCTAGTTCCAAGACCAATCTAAAAAACTGTTATAGGTACAAAATGGGTGTATAGGAAAAAACTGAACGAAGATGGTTCAGTTGTGCGCAACAAGGTGAGACTGGTAGCACAAGGATATAGGCAAGAAGAAGGAATTGACTATGATGAAACATATGCACCAGTTGCAAGACTGGAAGCTATAAGAATATTCCTTGCCTATGCTTCATTCAAGAATTTCAAAGTCTACCAGATGGATGTAAATAGTGCTTTCCTAAATGGTCAGTTGCAAGAGGAAGTCTACGTTGAACAACCTCCAGGTTTCATCAATCACCTTCTTCCTGATCATGTCTACCATTTATACAAAGCCTTATATGGTCTTAAACAAGCTCCAAGAGCTTGGTATGAAACTCTTTCAAAATTTATAACTGATCACGATTTTTCTGTTGGATCAGTTGATAAGACATTGTTAAAATTTTCAAAGAATGATCATATTTTACTCGTTCAAATTTATGTTGATGACATCATATTTGGGTCAACTAACCCCAAATTATGCGAAAAATTTGCTAAGTTGATGCAGGAGAAATTTGAAATGAGCATGATGGGTGAGCTGACATTTTTTCTTGGACTGCAAGTGAAGCAACTGGAGACAGGCACCTTTATCAGTCAGACTAAATATACAAAGGAGTTGATGAAGAAATTTGGCATGAAATCGTGTTCAGCTGCAAGTACTCCCATGAGCTCACCAGTTAAACTAGACACTGATCAAGGAGGAATATCAGTTGAGGCTACCCTTACAGAGGCTTAATAGGTTCATTATTATACCTAACTGCTAGTCGCCCTGATATTGTATTTGCTGTCTGTATGTGTGCCAGATTTCAATCAAACCCTAAGCAATCACATTTTTCAGCTGCCAAACGTATTTTAAAATATTTGAAAGGCACTCAAAATGTTGGGTTATGGTATTCTAAAGACTCTTCTGTCAATCTAGTTGGCTATTCAGATGCAGATTATGCAGGCTGTAAGCTTGATCGAAAAACTACAATTGGATCATGTCAGTTTCTAGGAGACAGACTGATCTCTTGGTTCAGCAAGAAGCAGACATCCATTGCTACCTCCACAACTGAAGCAGAATATCTTGCTGCTGGCAGTTGCTGTGCTCAACTGCTCTGGATTCAGCAACAACTGAGAGACCATGGAGTTATTGCCAAAGAATCGCCCATATTTTGCGACAATACAAGCACGATTTCTATTACCTACAATCCTGTTCTTCACTCCAGGACCAAGAACATAGATGTCAGGCACCACTTCATCAGAGATCATGCCTTGAAGAAGGACATAAGACTGGAATATGTCTCAACTGAACAACAAGCAGCTGACATCTTCACCAAACCGTTGCCCGAGACTATGTTTTCTTACTTTCGCAATATACTTGGATTAATTGATTTATCTTAATCAGCTTTACTGCTAATATGTCAGTTATCGATTAACTTGTGTTATATATCAGTTCTTAATTTCTAACTGATGTCAGTTTGTTATTTTTCAGTTATTATGCTTATTCGTGATTCATTTATCAACTGTTGAGATTAACCTTGCAAGAAGATATAAGACAAAGATAAACTGATAAACTTTTATTCATCGAAAGAAATTCGTACGGAGTACATCATAATATTTTTCTTCCACAGTAGACCTCCACTTGGTCAACCATCGGGATATATCTCCGGTGGAAGTCTTCAGGAAGCTATCTGAGTCCGCTATACGCTCAAGGATTCTCCTTTCCTTATGGAGCATTAGCTCGAGAAAATATTCATCCTCAAAGATGTCCACCGTATCACCAACGCGCAAGCGCTCTCGATATTTTCTGATTTTTGCCAACAGTCTTGGGGTGGTAGCTTCTCCACACTCATAAAGAAACTGGAGCCTTTGTAGCTTCTCCAAGTATCGAATGATTTTGTGGAAGACTTCATCTTCCATTGCAATCTTTCTCTTCTCCAGAGCCGCGTCCATAAACGCTTTAGCCATATCTGGAGATTTCGAGTTACCTGCATCTGCCATCTTAGCTTTAATTGATATTTGCTTATATGATTAAGACTAACCGAGCTACTCTTATTTATAGCCCAGGGTCAAGAAAGATGAAAGGACAAAGTCTTTACGGGAGACGATTAACTCTCTAAGCATAAGATTTTATTTAATTCGTCTTGCTTAAATTCTCATAATCTTTATATACATTTATTAATGGGGAATATTGGTTTAAAAGGTTAACTGAGAAGCCAGCAGTTAGTAAATCTTCAACTGAACTGACTCAGTTTTACAACTGATCGTTCAACTGATTATTTCACTAATCTTCTCACATAAATTAACAATTTAACCATTTTTTTCCAAATTAAGTGACGTGACTGATTTATCATAGCATTAAATGCTATCTTTCATCAAATGACAGGTTGTAACGTGGACCCTTGTAATCCATGTATTTCAGCACACGCTTTTCTCACACGAACACACGTTTTTTTCAAAATTTCCTGGACTAACAGGTGTCCAATAATTTGAACAGTCACGTACATAAGTACTTTGCCCGCTCCATTACAGTTTTTCTTCCTTACGCTTACCTAAAACTTTCAGAGCAAAAGCAAATTCAAACCCTCTTTTTCGCAGGAAATCATTCAGCTCAAATGGCAAATTAAATTCTCGCTCACATGTTAAATGCAATGGCTATCAATTTTGAATCCGTTCTATCAGTCGGCGAAGCCGATGTCAAGAACGTCTTTCTGAAACTGGAATCAGCTGGGTTGAGAACATTTTTGAGACAATCTTCACAAGAGATCTACCCAACGGAACTTCAGGATTTCTACTATAATGGAATCATCAATTCTGATGGAAGCATCATCACTACTGTCAACGGTAAGTCGTTGATCATCTCTGAAGAATCATTTGGAGACACGTTCTTATTACCTTCTGATGGGCTGGCCAACCTCGCTGAGGTTAAAGAATCTGATATTGAAGAGATGCAAACCCTTCTCTCTGCTGATGGACGGAAAATCAAAGTTTCTAATCCAAAGAAGGAACTAAAGCATGAAGTTTAGTTATTGGCTGATATAGTAGCCAAGGGGCTATTAGCAAAAGCATGGTCTTTTGCTGCATTAACTTTAGAGAAATTTCAAGCCATCACCGTTATTATGGCTGGTCAGAGGCTAAACTGGAAGCACCTTATCTTCAATATATTGAAGAACATGTTTCAATCCTCCAAACAGTCTAAAGAATTCGCCGTGCAACTAAGCTATCTGATGAAAATCAAAGGAGTAGTGGCTGATGATTCAGAGAGATCATCGAAATTCAAAATCTTTCACGCCAAAAATGTTCAGCAACCAAAAACTAAACTGGACATCTCTCCTGACCACTTTGTTAAGATAAAAAAGGAGATTGGGATGCAGCAAGATGCTCCCAAGTCAGTCAAAAAGGGAAGAACTATGGCTCAAGTGAAGACAATCAAACGAAAGTTGATTGTATCTCAATCAGATTCTGAGGAGACTCCATCTCCAAAAATCATCAAGAAGCCAAGGACTCTAAAGACAAAGCCTGCTGAAATAGTTGACGTTTTCCCTACTGATAGGGTAACCGTATCAGACGCTCAAAAACCTATTGAGGTTGTTTCTTTAAAAGCTATCCCAACTAAATCCTCAACCGAGGACCAGTTACTCCTTTCCGAGTTTCTACCTAAGAAGAAAGTCACTGAATCTAGTGACAAGAAGAAGCTCGTTGGAGTTGCGGCTCCACTGATCACCATCTCTGCATATAATCCTCTACCTTTTGCCCGACCGAAAAGTGTCGTAATCAGAGAAAGTATCGATGCAACCACGTCAGGATTAAGCATTCCGCATGTCCTGTCGGATCCAAAGGGCCAAGGCAAGATACAAGAAGAGCCCAGACCCACGAATGCTATTCAAACACACATTGATCTCATATGGCAAGAGATTAATGAATTTGCAGCAGACAAGGTTAAAATCTATGATGAATGGGTCAAATTCAGGACTCATGTTTTCGCCAAAGAACTTCATAAGCAATCTAAACTGAGGAGGTTTATTCATCTTGAAAAAGTGGTGATGAAGACGGTGAAGGCATCGACAGTTACTCAAGTTCTTGAGAGGAAGAAGTATTTCTTCGATCTTATGAGAGTACAGAGACTCCAGCAGTTGGTTGCTAAGCTACGGACAAACTTTGATCCAACCAGTCCTATAGCATTCAATGATAAAGCAGTGTATGCTCAAATGGAAACTGATCTTATCAAACTACAGACTGAAATCAAACACTTGGAGATGGATCAGGAGTTAATCATTCCAGCAGCCACTCAAGTATTCTCAACTGACGTTTCAGGTCAAGAGTCTCCTAAGGACGATGTTCCTTCCTCTCAACAAGCAACTGTTCCTTCATCTTCAGATGATCCACCATCCCAAATCTCTAAACCTCTTACTAAAACTCCACAGCTTTACTCTGAAGCTGAACTGACATTTACGAATCAAATACAAAGTCATCGAGTCGGTGTCGAATGACATTCTACTGGCATCAGTCAGAATAGATGAAGACGTGGATATAAATGAAGAAATAGCAGTTGTTCCCACTGCAGCCACTGAAGAACAAGCCGAGATGGCTAATTTTGAAGTCCTTGTTGAACCAGTTCAGTGGGAAGTTGTGACTGAACAGACAGCTCTTAGTCCTCCAAAAGAGGCTCAACTAACTTCTGCTTCGACTAAACATATGCAAACTGAAGTACCATCTTCTTTGATGGATCCTCCTATTACATCTCCTCCTCCACTGGATCAGCAAGAGCTGATGCATGCTGACACAGAGGTTTCTGATCGGACTTTGGTGATATTTGATCAATCTACCAAGGAACAAGAACCAGGGCCGTCTGGACATGTTTATCCTCATCCATCTGACATGGATTTAGTCCTTGAAGAAATTCAGGACATTCAACAAAATATGTCAAAGATTATGCAAGAAATAAAGGAGATTCAAAGCACTCAGCTTGCTCACTCACTGAAATTAAACTCCTCCAATGAATTCACCTCAGGGAAACTGAAATCTATTCACTCAGCTGTGACCTCCATCTCCTTTGTGCTAGATGAGCTTAAAAAGATAAAGGAATAGCTGAGAGTCTCTCGCTTACTCAAGACTCGATCAGCAAGCGAGTAGAATCTATGGAGACATCTGTATACAAGAAAATCGATTTGCTGCAAACCACTGTCTTGAATGTTGTCAAAGATATTGCAGCTGATATCAAGATTCTATCTCTCAAAGTCGACGTGCTTGACAAAAAGGGGGAAGCAGATAGATTAATGAAGGAGTAAGAGAGGATGAAACTAAAGAAGAGAGGATGAAACTGAAAAGATAATCTTTGTTAGTCATTAGTTGAAGAATATTTGATTTCTTTGTACGAATCTGTATAATAGAAAAATTATTTTATCTACAATGATTCAAAGCATTCCTATACATCTAACTGATTAGTTTATTATATTCTGAGTTTTGTCAATCACCAAAAAGGGGGAAATTGTTGGAAACTAAATTTCAGTGATTTGACAAACTAAGCTTCGAACTTATTGGAATAATGATCAAAGGCAAACGAGCTTAACTAATTAAATCCTACAACTGATAGTTGTCATTAGCTGAAGATTAATGCGTACCAGCTCAATCCTATCTACGTCAAACTGATCAGTTGGAAACTGATCATTTGAAGCATAATATAACTGACTGATCAGTTGGGAACCGATCAGTTAAAACAATCAGTTATGAGTTTTCAGCAATATATCTTTCAGCTGATCTCTCAGTTGTACATGTCATCAGTTGAGAACGAAAACCGACAAATAGTACACAACAGACTGCAACTAGTAGTGGAACACCGCATTTCAGAGATTTCAGTGTACGAATGTCAGAGAATATTGATGTGGCAGTCAACTGATACATGGATTCAAACGTTATTTAATATTACCGTTGAGAGGGAAGCCTATAAATAGGTGAAGAAAGCAGCTGAGAAAAAAAACACGACTACTATTCTATTCAAGCTTGCTGTTACTCTGCTAAAATAACAACTCGTATTCAAATATCAAAGAAGTCAATCTTATCAGATATATCAGTAGCAATCAAGGCTATGTTTCAGAGCTTGTTAGCACATTGAAAATTTTTGTTAGATTCATTCAGTTGTGTTATATTCAGTTACATACTGTAAAAGTTACTGTGAACTAAGAGTTTCAGTTTTGGCAGTGTTAAGTCCAAAATGAAGTGGGTCAGTTGTGGGGACCCGGATGCTAATTCATTTCTTAAATGTCTTTAGGAATAATTCAAACAATTATAATAAACAGGGTCTAAATTTTTTTTTTTAAAATACAAAGAGGAACGTAATGTAATTCAATTCAAATTACATATTAAACATAAACATACAAATCTTGTATTGTCTACAAGAATTCAACTATATGACAGTGCTGAATCCTAAGTTGCTTCAGAGCCCGGATCTCCACGCTATCTAGTCCAGCCTCGTTCTTTTCTTGACCCTGATCCTATCCCACCTGTTGCCATGCACACATACAAACAAGACAACAGCCGGATAACTCCTGTGAGAATTACATTCTCAGTATAAATCATGTATACATGCAATCATAAAAACAATATAAAAGCATATAACAGATATTTCTAGCATGTATCCAAATCAGAATATAAATCCATATAAAGAATAAATCCTATTCTAAACATGTACCATCATCAGGAACATAATTCATCATGTACCATATTCAGGAACATAATCAACATAACTCAATATAAACTGTCAATTAGACTCATGACTCTACATTTTAGACTAGACTCAATCCTAGTCTAGGGATCCCGGTCCCCAGATGTGGGTATTCCCATATCGACCAACAGTAATAGAAAAGACTCCAGTTCTATCCACGTCGATATGATATCGATCACCAGTAATAGAAGAAGCTCGGATTCTATCCACATCGGTATAGTATCGATCACCAGGAATAGAAGGAACTCCGATTCTATCCACATCGATAGGATATCGACCATCAGTAATAGAAGAAGTTATGATTCTATCCACATCGATACGGTACCGTCACCAGTAATAGAAGAAGCTACAATTCTATCCACATCGATAGCCAAACATGTAACGCCCCAGATTCGACGACTGTCCTCACTGTATCAAGACGAGTCTTTCCAGCGTGCTTATGTCCTCACTCACACGCACCCTAGGAAACTTCCCAGGAGGTCACCCATCCCAAAATTGCCCCAAGTCAAGCACGCTTAACTTTGGAGTTCTTATGTGATGAGCTACCGAAAAGAAGATGCACCTTCGTGATATGAGTAGTACAAATCAAATCTTTTAAGTCCTCTTCAACTGTACAGTCCATTACATTGAACAGTCTCGGAATCCCTCTCATTCCCGTGTGGGTTCGGTTCATTCATGTTCCCTTCACCTAGAAGCCTGCCAGGAGCCGCTCATTGTCCGTGCAACTGATGGCACCGGCGATCACCCCCCGCCCTCTTCGGCCCCGGGCCTCACATGCCCACCAGCTTCCGCTTGGTTCGTCCCCGAACCACACCGTACTAAGAGAGGTCGGCTCTGATACCACTTGTAACGCCCCAGATTCGACGACTGTCCTCACTGTATCAAGACGAGTCTTTCCAGCGTGCTTATGTCCTCACTCACACGCACCCTAGGAAACTTCCCAGGAGGTCACCCATCCCAAAATTGCCCCAAGTCAAGCACGCTTAACTTTGGAGTTCTTATGTGATGAGCTACCGAAAAGAAGATGCACCTTCGTGATATGAGTAGTACAAATCAAATCTTTTAAGCCCTCTTCAACTGTACAGTCCATTACATTGAACAGTCTCGGAATCCCTCTCATTCCCGTGTGGGTTCGGTTCATTCATGTTCCCTTCACCTAGAAGCCTGCCAGGAGCCGCTCATTGTCCGTGCAACTGATGGCACCGGCGATCACCCCCCGCCCTCTTCGGCCCCGGGCCTCACAAAACATCTGGTGACAGACTTTGGCACTATCGCCAATACACTATCTTGTGACATCGTGCAATGTGCCCGTGGCGATCTCGCCACTATCAGGCACTTCTGTCACAAGATTACTCGTCTAATACCTGCTATCTATAAATCAAGAGAACAAGTACATCAATCAAATCAATGCAATAAGGTAAAGTATGTGATTTATGGAAACTCGAGCCAAACCTTACTCGAGTTGTACAATCCCAACTCAACAATAATTTATACCTTTATCTTCTCGGTCCGACGAAGACGAAGTCCAAAATTCAACTCTGTCCATACCCAACCTGATAATGACAATCGAACTGATACAATATCAGTACATAACTCAGTTCAAAACCTGTTCTGATCAATACTCAAATCAAAACATAATCGGATCAATGCCAATCGACATATGATACCACAATACCATCTAAATCAATACCGAATCTGATCAATATCAATCAACTGATGTTTCGACGGCATAATAATACAATCTCGATAACCCTGTCAATTTCAATCATCGCAGATATAATACCAGAACTCATGATTAATATCGGTAGAAATCAGAATCTCAACGATGATATAAATCTGATATCGATTCTCAATCATATCGACTCCAAAATTCATAACAATTACATAAACAGTCTTTTTTTCATTCTGACTTCAAATATACGATGTCTACTGTATCAGAAACACCATTTATGATTCATATTCAATTCTGACATCTTAATTTCAAATCGTATCTAAACGTAACAAAACTTACGTCCAGGTGTAGCCTGCGTAGATAGGAACACAGTACTGAAGTCGGATTAGAAATCAGACGGACGGATCGTTCATAAATCAAAATCTGAGTGGGAAAAGGCGTAAGGATTTTCACGAAGTTCCTCGGTGCTCCTTTTATCAATTTCTGAAGGAATAATCGAAGTAATACTTATATATATATATATCCCATGCATGCTCAAGGAAACATGGCTCGTTTCTTTAAGAAACACGTCTCGCGCATATGCGCGACATCACTCGGCGCATATGCGCGAGACACCATTTCTCGGCGCGTGTGTCTCGGCATCTCTCGCGCATATGCGCGCCTCACCTCGGCGCATATGCGCGAGGTTCTCTGGACAAAGCATACTACAGCTCGCGCATATGCGCGCCATCACTCCGCGCAAATGCGCGGGATCTTCTGCCCAACTCGCGCACAGCTCGCGCATCACGTCGCGCATGTGCGCGAGTGGCACCTCCCTCGCACCTAATTCGTGTCTTTTCTCGTCTGTCCCGGTCTGATCTGTTCCGTCTTTAATCCCCTCTCACTTACCTATAATTCGTATTAATTATTGCCAAATCATTTCAGATTAATCTCAGATTACGGTAAATAAAATCTCTGGCCTTACATTTCTCCCCCTCTAAGATATGATTTCGTCCTCGAAATCACATACAATCAATTTAGATTAAGAAGAAATGTATAATAGAGGTTAATTCAGGAAACTCTTTCTATAAAATCATTTTGAAATCTTAATCTCATAACCGATTCTGTTTCTCAGGTAGTTTCTTTCAATGCCCTGCTAACTTTACTGTATTTCCAACAGCAGCGTAGTCTTCATTCTGAATTTTCCATTCTTTCACCGCATCCTTGATTTCAATCTGATGAAGAATTCAAGAAGTATAATATCATCATACTACTTAAGATTATTCTGATAGAATCAATTGCAAATGCTGGCTATACAACATCCGTATATATCAATCAATAGCTCTTAATAACTCAATCTCGGCTTCAAATACCAACAGTCATCACCTGACGTTGGCATATTTCATATCAACTTCTGAGCTATCTTCATTTGCTTCTGAATCAGTTTCATTTTCTTTATCAGATATTTGATCCTATCAATCCAATCTCAGGCATCACCGCAATATCATCCCCATGCGAAGGAAATCCGCAGTTGTCACTGTACAATACCTCGACTAAAGCTATTTCGATATTCATCTAATAGCTATTATTGTACAATAATTCATAAGGTGACAAGATCTCAGGTCACTAGTGCTAAAATCCAGCACTACAGTTCCTGGATATCCTCAAGTATCTAGATAGTTCACTCCGACTATCCGTCAATCTATAAACCATAGATGAAAAATCATGCTATACATTCTGTTAAAGGTACGAAATCAACCAAAAATCATGGTATGATATAATCAACTCTGGCATTCAATACAATCTGACCCCTTTTCTGACATACCTCTCAGTCGTCTTGTCATATCTGTACGTCATCCTGTACAATATACATATGCAGATTTGAACAATCGTTCAATCATTACCATATCCTGGTACATTCTTGGCACGATTTCGGTAAGTCTATCACCAGATCCATAGAATTATACTCCTATTTCTATTCAGGAATCGATAATCTGTATATTCAATCTCCTGGTTTCTATCTTCCTGTCCTCATCTGTCAGCGATTTAGACATTTCAATACAAATTTTGACATAACTGATTTCGTTTATTTACATCAAAACTATCCGTTCGAATTATCACACATTTCCTGTTATTAGAATAATACTGAATCTACTACTGTGTGCCTCTGACAATACCTGTTATTTCAAATTCGAAATATCTGGCACAAACAAATCAGCTAATTATATAAAATAAAGCATTACCTATCTGGTATTCTGATTGACACACTGTTCTAACTATCGAAATCAAGTTCTGAACAATCTGATCAAACTTCGGAACTGCTGTAATTTTCAACATCAACTCTGGGCCGGCTTGAACGTTCTGAAGTTCTGCCATTATCAATGTCGTTTTCAGCCACTGATCACTGTCTCAACTGTGCTACAATCAATCAGTATACTATCTTCAGATATCACAGACTCTGAATACAATCTGTTGCAATCTGGATTCATAGCCGAACAATTCTGTATACAACAATCTCAGGTCCCAGAATATTCAATACAAATTTCAACTGTTCGATTCAATCAATCATACGCTGCGAATATATCAAAATATCATAGATAAAACGAGCATAAGGTCATCAGAACACTTCGGAACACAGGATTTATCAACCCATACACAGAACTGAAGTATTTCCCAGAGAAACACATAATCAGATGTAACTATAACTCTCAGGCAGTAAATCTTCTCACTGACATTTCAATTCTTTCAATTCAATCAATATCATTCTGTACAGAAGTCTAAAATGAAATCCATACCTGATATCAAATCAAGGCTGAAGTCGCTCTCCCTGATATAAGACAAACCCGGAATTTCATCTGGAACGACTATAGCAACTCTCCTGCTACTGACAAATTATTCCCAGATAGGCTCAACTTCAGTAATCAACTGAATACATAAGGAATTACTACATTCTTTTCGATAATCATCGAATCATACATAATACGGATATCAAGGAATTCAAAATCGAGAATCCTTACCGTATATCATTCGTTCATCGGCCATTTCAGGTCCGAATCTTACCATCTCCTGGAAAGAATCTATAATAGTTCTGTACTTGTTAGCATATTAATATCAATAATGTAGTCAGAATCAGATAACACAAGTACAATACAATCTAATTCAATCTCATTCTCTTTTTACTGCAGTACACAATATATCACAGAATTCACTGATATCAATTCCTCTCCCCAAAAGGTAAAAGATCAATACTACAGTAATACAGTCCCAGCAGGTACAACATATATCAATACAACTCAGTCAAAGATAATAGTAGGGAATACATTAGTATATATCAATACATATGCAACATAATCATGAAAGATTATTACCTGCCACTATATCATCACGTGTGTCCTGGGTCTGTTCCTCGATCACTACCACCAGATGATTCTGCTCCCTGAAATCTTCGGGAACCTCTCTGTGGACAGACTTTACCAAAGTGTCTTGGTTGTCGACAAACATGACAACTACCAAGTACACCTCGGCATTGTTCTGTGGGATGCCTTCCTCCATAGGTTCTACAATAAACTCCGGTGTAACTCGAGCTAGAACCACTGGAGATAGATGAACCGCTCCCTAACTTCTTGAATTGTTTCTTTCGAGCTTTCAGCAAATCTTGCTTCCCACTCGTACTGCCACTATCCAATCGGAGAGGGAATTGTTGTGTCTGGGGTTGCATTGCACACAACCTTTCTTGTTGTCTAATCAGACTCGCCTCAGCTCTTTTTGCTTTATTCAAAGCATCAACAAACTGATGGGGTCGTTCTACCTTTATCAAGGCAATTATCTCAGAATTTAATCCATTGATGAACTGATCAGCTACAGCTTCATCATTCCCAGCTATTCGAGGAACAAAACGCAGTAAAGTAGAGAATTTAGCAACATATTCTTCAATATTCAGTTGGCCCTGTTTCAAATTCTCAAACTCTGCTCTCTTGTCCTCTCGGTACGATCCTGAGAAGAATCTTCGATAAAATTCAGCTTTAAAGACTTCTCACGTAATCACCGTACCCCGCTGTTCTAATACTCTTTTGGTTGTAATCCACCAACTCCTAGCGACCTCGTGTAACTGATTGGGCACCAGTTTAGTTCTCTGTTCATTTGGATAATCAAGTGAATCAAACATTATCTCTATATCATCTAACCAATTCTCACACTCCACTGACGTCTCATTACCCTTCAGAATCGGCGGTTGAAATGATTGAAACCTCTTCATTTGTGTTTCAATCAGAGTTTCTGACACATCCATCTGATCAGTCGAAGTACTACCCAATTCTCGAATTCTTCTTGGAGGTATATCTGATTACCACAAGGGTTAGTATCACATGAGATACATCAATCTCAGTCCCTTTCTGATCAGCTTACCTTCTGATCAAGAATTGGTTCTGATTCATTTTCAAATCAAACACATTACCAAATCAACTCAGATATTCAGGTAACATGTATTTAGAAGCAATAAAACATAATATCATGCTAGCATACACAATGTAAGTCAACATTATAATAAATCACATGCTAGTAATCAAAAGCAGGAAAGAAAACTCAATCTACCCCGCTCATTCTCCTCTATCTCAATCTAAGGAACTTACAGTTCTAGAACCTACTGTTCTGGAACCTAATGTTCTGATACCACCTGTTGTGGGGACCCGGACGCTAATTCATTCCTTAATCATCTTTAGGAATAATTCAAACAATTATAATAAACAGGGACTAAATTTTTTTTTTAAAATACAAAGCGAAACGTAATGTAATTCAATTCAAATTACATATTAAACATAAACATTCAAATCTTGTATTGTATACAAGAATTCAACTAGGTTCAACTATATGACAGTGCTGAATCCTAAGTTGCCTCAGAGACCGGATCTCCACGCTATCTAGTCCAGCCTCGTTCTTTTCTTGACCCTGATCCTATCTCACCTGTTGCCATGCACACATACAAACAAGACAACAGCCGGATAACTCCGGTGAGAATTACATTCTCAGTATAAATCATGTATACATGCAATCATAAAAACAATATAAAAGCATATAACAGATATTTCTAACATGTATTCAAATCAGAATATAAATTTATATCAGGAATAAATCTTATTCTAAACATGTACCATTATCAGGAACATAATTCATTATGTATGATATTCAGGAACATAATCAACATAACTCAATATAAACTGTCAATTAGACTCATGACTCTACATTTTAGACTAGACTCAATCCTAGTCTAGGGATCCCGGTTCCAAGATGTGGGTATTCCCATATCGACCAACAGTAATAGAAAAGACTCCAGTTCTATCCACGTCGATATGATATCGATCACCAGTAATAGAAGAAGCTCGGATTCTATCCACATCGGTATAGTATCGATCACCAGTAATAGAAGGATATAAATCTGATATCGATTCTCAATCAAATCGACTCCAAAATTCATAAAAATTACATAAACAGTCTGTTTTTCATTCTGGATTCAAATATACGATGTCTACTGTATCAGAAACACCATATATGATTCCTATTCAATTCTGACAACATCTTAATTTCAAATCGTATCTAAACGTAACAAAACTTACGTCCAGTTGTAGCCTGCATTGATAGGAACACAGTACTGAAGTCGTATTAGAAATCAGACGGACGGATCGTTCATAAATCACAATCTGAGTGAAAAAAGGCGTAAGGATTTTCACGAAGTTCCTCGGTGCTCCTTTTATCAATTTCTGAAGGAATAATCGAAGTAATACTTATATATATATATCCCATGCATGCTCAAGGAAACGTGGCTCGTTCCTTTAAGAAACACGTCTCGCGCATATGCGCGACATCAATCGGCGCATATGCGCGAGACACCATTTCTCGGCGCGTGTGTCTCGGCATCTCTCGCGCATATGCGCCCCTCACCACGGCGCATATGCGCGAGGTTCTCTGGACAAAGCATACTACAGCTCGCGCATATGCGCGCCATCACTCCGCGCATATGCGCGGGATCTTCTGCCCAACTCGCGCACAGCTCGCGCATCACGTCGCGCATGTGCGCGAGTGGCACCTCCCTCGCACCTAATTCGTGTCTTTTCTCGTCTGTCCCGGTCTGATCTGTTCCGTCTTTAATCCCCTCTCCATACCCATAATTCGTATTAATTATTGCCAAATCATTTCAGATTAATCTCAGATTACTGTAAATAAAATCTCGGGCCTTACATCAGTACAACGTTTGTATTTAATCAAAGTCTTTTAGTGAAAATCCTATCTTCGTGATAGAAGGGATGACGTAGGAGTTATTCTATTCTCCGAACATCCAGAAACAAATCGCGTGCTTTTTATTTCAGTTACTATCAGTTATTCTATCTTTCAGTCAGTTTATTTCCGCAACTGTTTTTCAGTTAAACTGATTGTTATTGACTGACGAGATACCGAGTGTCAGTTTATCACTAAACTGAACACAACCTTTGAAAAGAATTTATAATCCGTGAGTGTTTATTCAACCCCCCTTCTAAAAAATTTCCACCTACTAACCGATCCTTTCACATCACTTTATAAAACACATGCATATAAATAATGTTTTTCTTTTAAATAAAGCATGCAACATATCTTTTAAATGTCCATATTAAATCATAAAAATCCATAAACATTTAAAATAAACACTTTATCGTTTTTCTTTTAAACCATGCATGCAACATATATTTTAAATGTCCATATGAAATCATAAAAATCCATAAACATATAAAATAAACATTTTAACATATAAAACATCAGTAAGAGCACTGCCATGACGTTTAATAATTTCTAGGTGTAAAATTATTGTTTTACCCCTAGACGTAAAAATCTTTGAATTTGACTTTTTCTTAATTTCATTAACTCTAAAATGTCTCAAATAATTATTTAAGCTTAAATTAAATTTATCACAATTTTAATTAGCTTAAATAATAGAATTTTAAATTAATCCTTAATTATTCGTTTTTAAAGCGTTTTAATCCAGAATTAATTCAAACTTTAATATAAAATTCCTAAATAATAAAATTATACTTTTTAAATTATTTTTTCCCTCGTGAACCATGACTCGACCCCCGTGAGCCATGTTTCAATTTATTTTCCACTCAAGCCCTATTTTCGAACCTAAGAACTGACCCTCGAGCCATGTTCATCTTTCTATGAGCCATGCCTGAGCCGGCCTGATCCAACATCAAGCCAGCCCTCCCCTGGACCCTACTGGACCCTAAGCACCCATAGAACCTGACCCTAGCCCAAACAGCAAGCTACAACCCCTGCTGCAAGCCACAGTCGAGACTCCCTTGTGACAAGAACTCCTCTATCAAGCGTCGAGGACCTAGCCACCGGACCAGACCTTGAACCAACCCCTTGTGCACCCTAGTGAGTCGACCTAGCCCAGTCCAAATCCCCCTGGCCAAGCCCCTTACTCCCTGCGCGTTGCTGCACACAAGCGCGCTACATGACCCTTCTTGGGTTGGCTAGGACTCCTTCCCATCCCTGGTGCTCGAGTTCTAGTGTGGCTATGACTCTTCCTTGACCCCCAAATGGACTGTAGCTAGCCCTGGTCACAGTCGAGGACCTCGTGCATATGCGCGAGACAGGGCGCGCATATGCGCGAGGAGATGTATTGGTAATTGCCGAGTCCAGAGAAGTTGGCGCATGTGCGCCGAGTGAAGGCGCGCATATGCGCGAGGTTTCCAGTAGCCAAGATGTCATTTCCAGAGAGTGTTGCGCACATGCGCCAATTGAGGTCGCGCATATACGTGAGACGTGCTTTGCAAAGATGAAGCCACATGGCTTGGACATGCACGAGATGTATATATATATGCAACCTTCATTCATTCCATAAGAAAGTTGAAGAAAGGAACGAAATAAAGTTACGAAAAATCCTTAGGAACGAAATAAAGTTACGAAAAATCCTTACGCCTTTTCATATGTTAGATTTGTGATTGTGCAAGATCCGTCCGTCAGAATTTTAATCCGACTTCGGTACCGTGTTTCTATCGACGAGAGCTTCAACTGGACGTAAGTTTTTCTACGTTTTGTTATGTTTTTTAAAATATGATATTGAAGGAATCAGATATGATTCATATATGGTGCTCTTGACATAATAAACATCGTATAATCGAAACCGGATCGAAGAACGGATACCGTATGAAATTGTTATGATTTTTCAGAGTTGATTTGATTGAGATTTGATATCAGATTGTATTGTTATCGATTATGAGTTGTGGGAATTGATATCTGTTGATTTGTATTGTTGGGTATATTGAGATTGTACCGATATGCCGTTTAAACAGAATTTGATTGAGTTCTGATTATATCAAGTATTGAATTGAATGGTGTATTGATACGATACCCTCGATATTGTCATTTACAGATTGAGTAATTGACAGATTCGAATTCAAGACTTCGACAGAGTCAGATGAACAGAAAGAAAGGTATAAATCGATGTTAACCGAAAAATCGACCCGAGTCAGATTAGACTCGAGTTTCCCATAAAATCACATACTTTAATTTATTGCATTGATGTTTTTAATAGAATGAAATTGTTATGCTTAGTCTATTGATTTATAGAAAAGCGTGTATTGAGTCATGGGCGGAGATGCCTATTCATTGGCGGATATGCCAAGACACTGGATGTTTGGTTTATATCGATGTTTGCTTAGGAGTTGATTTATTCATATCGCTGAGATTCGATATATATATGCAAATATCCAAGAACCGGGATCCCTAGATTAGAGAGGAGTCGAGTCTGAGATGACGAGTCCAGAGTTTTATTTACAGCTTTATATCGATAAATGTCCTTCTGATTTGATACATGTTATTGATATCTGTTTCATGCTTTTATATTTGTTATATGATTGCATGTATTCATTATTTATACTGGGATTATACTCTCACCGGAGTTATCCGGCTGTTGTCTTGTTTGTATGTGTGCATGACAACAGGTGGGACAAGATCAGGGTCAAGAATAGAATGAGAGAGGACAAGTTAGCGTGGAGATTCGGATCAGACGTAGATAGGCTTCAGCACTTGATATATAGTAGTTGAACCTTAGTGTGATTTTAATGTATGGAGTACAAGACATGTACTTTATGTTTGATATGTATATCAGATTGATTATATTACATTTCCGCATTTGTGTTTTAAAAAAAAAATTAGATCCTGTTTATCTTAATTGAGTAAATTATTCCCAAGAATGATTAAAAAATGAATTAGCGTCCGGGTCTCCACACTAATCATGGCAGCCCCTTAGGTACATGTTAAACATAATTTTTGGATCAAAACACATGTTTTAAAAACCACCCTTGATGCATGTACAAAAATATAATAAAGTGTCCATTGTTTTTCATGTAAAACATGTTTGAACAAATAGTATGGTGTGATGGATGAGTAAAAGGGAAGAATATGGCGTGCCTTTGCGTATTTAACGCACGAATTAACGTCGACGAATCGAAAACAACAACGATTACGATGGCTCAAGTTCCTCGCAAACTTTCAAAGCTTTACTCCTTCAGCTTTGTGTGTGCCATGTGGTAGGTTGAGAGAAAAGATTTTTGTGTGTGCAGGGGTGTGGGGCGTGACAATTGAAGGTGTGGGGAAGGGTTTTGCACTTTAAATATTTAATTAAAAATACTAACAATTCTTAGGCCAATTTGGGAGTTAATTAGGCCCATTAAGCCCCTTCTGCAAATAAAAATTATTTTGTTTAATAAAGTTCGTGAATTTATTAGTTTGGTTGCCAAAATGTTCATATTTTTTGTTGAAAATCGGACACCGCAAAAAATTATGTCTCAGCATTTAAAATCACCTCAAAACTCTTTATTTTCAAAAATAAGAAAAGCATCCCTTTATTTAAATAATTTAAAACAATTATTTAATAAAAACATTTTTCAATTTTCAGCCATCGGTCTACGTTCCTCGATCGCAACTCGAATAACCTTTTAAAAAAATTATATTTTAATGCAACCATGTAGAAAAGTATATTTTAAACATGTTAACATGAACAACATAATTAATTTATGCAATTAAAATGATTAATTGAAATGCACAAGGAATTTAATAAATTGCATGCATGTGGTTTACGTGAACCTTCAAATTTTCGGGGCGTTACAATCTTCCCCCTTAAATTGAATTTCGTCCTTCGAAATTCGTTTATCCTTGATAGTCAAAATTTTAGAATTAGTTCTAGTATCCCAATAATCCACGCTTCCGCTGCGCTACTCTGATAAAAATTAAGTTTTAGTATGTCCTTACGTCTCATTGGTCCCAATTAAATTTACTTTCTAGATCCTCGTTTGTGAAACTCAACTTACAACAACCCATGACGACCTAGTTCCATTTTCCTATAACCTCGACTTTCAACTTTTCTTACAATTCCCAATATTTAAAATGGATTACCACCCTTATCGTATATTATTTTCCTTATAATATACCCAAAATATTCATCAACCTTTCATATTTCAACCTTAAAATCACAAACACACCTACAAATTCTTAGATTTTCAACCTAATATCGATTCATCCTAAAATACCCTTGATAAAATTCCTTATAACATTATAACCCAAGATATCCCAAGGTTCTAAATATCTTTTCGAGCCTAAATCATCAAAATTTCCTATTATTTAAATCATTCAATTATCGCTTATTGCTGAAATAGTCTCCAATTTACTTAACAATTGCAAAATTAATTCTTAATTTCCACAAAAATTATCCCATTTGTTCTTAATTTCGAAAATCCTACAATTAACCTCTAAGTTTTTGGTATTTTTAATTTCCTTATACATGTTTCCCATAACAAAATTTCTCACATTTTAAACTTATTCACCCAAAAATCAATTCTCATAATCAATCTTACATTTTCATCAAAACCTAAAATCTCAATTGATAAATTTTCTTACTTCTAAAGTCGTTACAATCCTCGAATCATTATTCCTTAGGTTAATTCAAAAATTAACTCAACTAGTACCCACAAGTCATCAGTATTTTTTTAGAAAAATCTACGTGTCTCAAAAGCATTTATGACATTCATGATTAGCTTATGACCCCAAAAGTAAAATATCAATACCAAGGCCCAAAAATGAATATAGTCAAATCAACATCAACTTTTCCTAACACCCAAATAACAAAATTCTTAAACATGTCCAATTCCACTACAAAGCCAGCATGCATGAAAATCATATAATTCCTTAATCCACATCGTAACTCACATAAAAAATCATTATGCATCTTATCTTTAGCATAACAAAGTCATGCAACCATGCAGGATAACAATCATTTATCATGCAACCTTAAACATAAATGTCATTTCACATCATAACGTTCATGCACATGTAGCTTAAACGTATAAGATCATGTAAACATGTAGGTAACATAATATATATCATATAAATTATGTAAACTTACAGATTGAGGTTTGACGATTGAGCTTCCCGGCACTGATGGTGGCACAACCCTTTACAGAACCATTGTTTTGATACCAACTGAAACGTCCACTATTCGTTTTCTTAAAAAGTACTAGAATTTTTTTAATATCCTTCTACTAATCGGCTGAAATACATATATATATATATATATTTATAAAATATTTTTGTCATCATTTTAATATAAAACTACCAACTATAAAAATCAAAGGAAATAGTTTAAATCATAAAATCGTCACACATTTACCAAACCTAAAAACAATATTTGAAAAATATAGCCCATACTATCAACCTCTCAAAAACTCTCAAAGCATAAACAAATAGTCGTAAAATATTTTAACATAAATCATAAACGTAAATGCGGAAAACTAGAAGCGCTGGTCCTCGAGTTATGTGCACCTTCGGTCCAGTTAAATCATCCATCAAGACCTCCACTACCATCAACATTAAACTCACCTGCATCAATCACACCTAGTGAGTCTAAAGACTCAACACTCCATAAACTTAAACATAAACATTTTCGTAAACATTTTCATATCAAGATATTCATATTCATATTCATATTCATATTCATCATGAACATACTCATATTCATATTCATCTTCGTTGAATTCAGATTGTTGATTGTGACTTTCGTATTCGTATTCGTACTGGACGATGGATACATCTACATGTAACCATAGTACTGGGCGGCAGGGACATCAGCGACACTCTCACCCGTCAACTGATCCTTGGCCTTACGTATTAACATATCATCGCATCACGTGTTTTTATTAGTCACAATCCCTTCACATCCTTCAACATTTCGTATTTCCATCACTTTATAAAAACATGCATATAAATAACGTTTTTTTTAAACTAAGCATGCAACATATCTTTTAAATGTCCATATTAAATCATAAAAATTCATAAACATTTAAAATAAAAAATTTATCAAATAAAACAGCAATCAGAGCACTGCCATGACGTTTACTAATTTCTAAGTGTAAAATTATCGTTTTACCTCTAGACGTAAATTCCTTGAATTTGACTTTTTCTTAATTACATTAACTCTAACATGTCCCAAATAATTATTTAAGCTTAAATCACATCTTTATTTAGTTTAAATTCTGGACTTTTCAATTAATCCTTAATTATTCGTTTTAAAGTGTTTTAATCCCAAATCAATTCAAACTTTAATATAAAATTTCTAAATTAAAAAATTAGACTTTTGGTATTATTTTAGCCCTCATGAACCATGACTCGGCCCCCGTGAGCCATGTTTCATTTTATTTTCCAGTCAAGCCCTATTTTTGAACCTAAGCACTAACCCACGAGCCATCTTCATCTTTCCATGAGCCATGCCCAAGCCGGCCTGAGCTAACATCAAGCTAGCCCTCCCCTGGACCCTAAGCACCCAAAGAACCTGACCCTAGCCCCAACCGCAAGCCACAACCCCTGCTGCAAGCCACGACCGAGACTCCCTTGTGGCAAGAACTTCTCGACCAAGCGCCTAGGACATAGCCACAGGACTAGACCCTGAACCAACCCCTCGTGCACCATATTAGAACCATATTGAGTTGACCTATCCCGGCCCAAATCCCCCTGGCCGAGCCCCTTACTCCAAGCGCGTTGCTGCACACAAGCGCGCTGCATGACCCTTCTCGAGTTGCTAGGATTCCTTCCCAGCCCTGGTGCCCGAGTCCTAGAATGGCTAGAACTCCTTCCCCGACCCCTCACGGACCCTAGCTAGCCCTAGTCCCAGCCGAGACCAAGCCCAGCCACCAACCCTTACAACCCGAGTCCACAAGACACAACCACATGTTATTGGTTTCCAGCGTGTTTCTTCGTGTTGTACATCAAATTTGTGTATGTTCTAGGCCCCTTAAACTCGTGTAAAAACAACCCATAATACTTCCTAATCATGGCAGCCCCTTAGGTACATGTTAAACCAAATTTTTGGATGAAAATACATGTTTTTAAAACCACCCTTGATGCATGTACGAAAATATAACAAAGTGTCCCTTGTTTTTCATGAAAAACATGTTTAAAAAAATACTATGGTGTGATGGGTGAGTAAAAGGGAAGAAAATGACGTGCGTTTTAGTATTTAACGCACGAATTAACGTTGACAAATCGAAAAACAACGACGAGGACGATGGCTGAATTTCCTTGCAAACTTTCAAATCTTTACTCCTTCAACTTTGTGTGTGCCGTGTGGTAGGTTGACATAAAAGAGTTTCTTGTGTGCATGGGTGTCGGGCGTGACAATTGAAGGTGTGGGGAAGGGTTTTGCACTTTAAATATTTAATTAATAACACTAACAAAGCTTAGCCCCATTAGGGGAGTTAATTAGGCCCATTAAGCCCCTTAGTGTATTTAAAACTTATTTTGTTTAATAAAGTTCGTGAATTTATTAGCCGGGTTGCCAAAACGTTTGTATTTTTTGTTGAAAATCCAACACCGCTAAAAATTACGTCTCGGGGTATAAAATCACCTCAAAACTACTAATTTTCAAAAATAAGAAAAGAATCCCCCTTGATTTAAATAATTAAAAACAATTATTTATTAAAAAGATTTTCCATTTTTCAGCCATCGATCTCCGTTTCTCAATCCCAACTTGAATAACCTTTTAAAAAAATTACATTTTAATACAACCATGTAGAAAAGTATATTTTAAACATGTCAACATATACAACATAATTAATTTATGCAATTAAACCGATTAATTGAAATACACAAGGAATTTAATATCTTGCATGCATGTGGTTTACGTGGACCTTCAAATTTTCGAGGCGTTACAGTTTCGGAGGCTTCCAAGGGTCTTAAGTGGTCTGTTTTAGGTTGTGGTATATTTTAGGTTGTTTAAAGTCTGGTAAGGTACTTTTAAGCCATGGTTAAATTTTGGGAAGGTTTGGTTGAGTTTTGAGTTGATTCAGATTAAAATCGGGACTTGGTCCGAGTTTTAAAACAAATTATGAAATTTAGCCAATGGGCTTGTGTTTATGTCTAAAAAATGATTTAAAATATGTTTTAAGGTGTTTTGGTAAGTTTTAATGAATTCGGTCGAAGTTTAAGGTTCAGGGGTAAAATGGTCAAGTTAGAACTTCAGGGGCAAATTGTTCATTTTGCACCTGAATAAGGTTAGAGGTTATGGCAGTGTTCTGATAACTGAAACGTTTTGGTTAAAAATGTTATTTTGAATGAATATGGATTTTTATGTAAAATATTAAAAAATATGTTGCATTCTTGGTTTCAAAAAATGTTATGTGCATGAATTTTTATAAGTGATGGATATGATAAAATATTTTCAAGGAGGTGATTTGATTGTGCCTAATACGAATGCGAAATGATACGATGATATGTAAGGCCAAGGCTCAGTATACGGGTGAGATTGTCGCTGATGTCTCCGCCGCCTGGTTGGTACTACGTATTGATCAATCAACAAACAGCTGATACGAAAGTCACAATTAATTATCTGAACTCGTTTAAGGGAAAACGTATATGTATTTGTTGACAGGAAATAAATAGGTTTATACTTATGAAAGGTAATGAAAGTTATGTTATATATATATTTTGTTGTCATGGTTAAGGTGTGTTGAGTTTTTATACTCACTAGGTGTGATTGATGCATGTAAGCATGAGTTTGAGGAGACAGGAAGTGCAGAAGACTGATCTGGCGAAACTGGTGGTGCACGATAACCTTAGGACCTTGAGTTATTTGCTGCAAATATGATCTTTGAAAATATGTTTAAACTGCATTTTTAAACGGTTCATGATTTCATTGTGCTGATGATTTGACATATTTTGACGTCTTACTTGATGCTTCTTTTTTTTTACACAGTAGACGCATAGGGTAGTTCATTTTTATGATTTTAACTACATTAATTTATTCAACAGTTAAACTTATTTTAATAGAATATTTCAAAATTTTATACGTATGGGTGTATGTATATGCTTCGGTCGTTGGCTAGATTTAAAAAAAACTTTCAGTAGATGTTTAGTGTCGTTTCAGTTGGTATCAGAGCAAGGTTTCTTGTAAAGTGTTGTGCCATCGCCAGCTTCAGAAGCTTAGTCGTCAAGCCTCAAGTCTTTATTTTTAAATATTTTAATGTTATTACCTGCACGTTTACATGATTTATACGTTTGAATACATGTTTATATGTTTTGAAGCTAAATGGTTTAAAGGCTAGATTGAATTGCATGTTGGATACGTTTAGAATTTGACTGTGTTCATGAATTATCTCCGAGACGAGCAGCCAGTGATGATAGACAGGAGTGTATTCATGAGGGTAATAGGTTTCCACCGCCACCATCGAGAGATCATGCTACCAGGGTCCTTGAGGGCATAACACAGTTTATGGAGCAACCTTAGCAGGCTCCAAGACCGCAGCAGGATGCCTATGAGAAGTTTAGGAGGCTAAATCATAAGCAGTTTTCTAGCACGAACAACCCGTTTGTTGCTGAGGGTTGGAGCAGGTCCCTCGAGCTACACTTTCGATATCTTAAAATGGGTGACACTAACAGGGTTTGATGTGCCACCTATATGATGCGAGACGATGCGTCTCTATGGTGGTAAGGAGCAGAGCATGGGGTTAATCTAATTACCCTTACTTGGAATCAGTTCAAGAATATGTATTATGGCAATATGAATAGAGATGAGTCTCCGATAGGGGGACACGTCTATTGCTGTTCATCAGAAAGTATGATAGGGGTTCCCACTTCATGTCCCTCATTTCTAGAGATGTTATCGAGAAACTGAGGCATTTTACGATGGCCTCAGACCCACTATTTGTAGGGAAGTGATGTTGATGAGGCCGATAGATTACGAGGATGCTACTGCTTGTGCCTATCAGGCTGAGAAATATTTGAGGGACATTGACTTTGAGCTATAGCGCAAGAGACAGCAGACTAAGCAGAGTTCTCAGCCTGCATTTTTCTTGACCTTCTAGAGCTCTAGGGCAGCAGATGCCCCAAAGTCAGTTCAAGAAGCTTGGGCAGCAGAAGCAACCGCAGAATTCAGGTGCCTCAAAGACTAAGGAGAGGCAACCGTGAAATCAATGCAACCATCTGCACTATGGTAAAATTCATGTGGGGATCGTTCAATTGCTTCATCTGCAAGGAGGAAGGCCATAAAGCGGATTGCCCGAGGAGTAAATGACCTACTACTTGTAGAGCATATGTGATGCACGCTGAGGAGGCTGAGACGGAGCCAGACATGACTTTGATTACTAGTAAACTATTTACTTAATGTGTTTATATTGATTTGATTGCATGAAATGTTAATTTGGTTAGTAGAGCTGCTTTAGAGATAAGGAAATTAGAGGAAACTAGGTTGCCTGATATAAATTAGATGGATTTAAGGGACGCCATTGTACTTTGAGAAATCTGGGCTTGGAATGTAAACTTTATAATGTATAGGATTGAATTTGATCAACTTAAAATTATGAAGTGGCTATTGAACCAAAAATAAAAAAAAAATGTGAACTTAATTGATAATTTTTGAAACTTTGAGGGCCAAATGATAAATTCGAGGAAAAGTAAGGACTTATTTGCGATTTTTAACATTCATGTTGGCCAAATTGGGTAATTTCGAGACTATTCAAAGGATCATTCAATGTAATTTTTTATAATTTATTAACGATAGAAGTTTATGAATTTATTAGGCATAAATGGTTTTGATGGTATATTTGTCACAAGGAGGATATTTATCTCAGATGTAACCACTTATGCATTGCTAAATTCAGGAACTATACACTCATTCATATCCGAGACATTTTTCAAGCGGCTAAAAATTATACCAGAGGTCTTGGATTTGGGCTTTAGAGTTTCTATCCCTTCTGGTGATTAGATGGTTACTACAAAAATAGTGAAGAATCTGGAGCTTCATTTAAAGAAGAATTTTGTACATGCAGATCTGATTGTACTTCCGATGCATGAGTTTGACATCATTCTTGGCATGGACTAGCTATCTTCGAATGAGGCTTCGATAGATTTCTGGCAGAGGCCAGTGTTTGTTTGGCCACCAATGAGAAATCGTTTATCTTTTAGGCAGCAAGGAACAAGCAGATGCCGCACATTATTTCTTGTATCTGTGCAAGGAAACTTATGAAGAGAGGCTGTCAAGCTTTTCTAGCAAGCCTTGTGTCAGTATCTTAGCAAGTCAGTCAGAGGCTAGAGGATAACGAGGTTGTCAAAGACTTTCCTAGCGTTTTTTCTGAGGACATTTCTGGCATCCCACCAGATCGAGAGTTGGATTCTCCATCGTGTTGATGCTTGGGACTGGGCCAATTTCTAAGGAACCCTATCTTTTAGCACCTGTGGAGATGAAATAACTGAGGGAGCAGATTCAGAAGTTGATGGACAAGGGTTTTATTCGCTCGAGCTTTTCTCCTTGGGGCACACCAGCCCTATCTTTTCTCCTTGTGGCACATTGGTTTTATTTGTCAAAGAGAAGGATGGCAGTATGCAACTTTGCATTGACTATAGGGAGCATAACAGGGTCACCATCAGGAATAAGTATCCCTTGCCTAGAATCGAAGATTTGTTTGATCAGTTGCAAGGAGCTTCAATTTTCTCAAAGATAGACCTTCGTTCGGGATACCATCAAAGTCGAGGCAGTTAGAGGTTGGCCAGAGCCTAAGAGTGTGACAGAGATCCGCACTTGCTTGGGTCTAGCTGGCTACTACATGAAGTTTATTCAGGGCTTCTCTACTATTGCGGTACCCATGACCGCCATGAAAAAGAAAAATACAAAGTTTGTGTGGGGATCAAAGTTCCAAGAGAGCTTTGAGAGGCTGAAGCAAGCTTTCGCTTCAAAGCCAGTTTTGGCGATCCCATCAGGGCAAGGACAGTTTTTTCTTTATACAAATTCTTCGAAGCTCGGTTTGGGTGCGGTTCTTTTGGAGAATGATTGAGTGGTAGCTTATGCATCCAGACAGTTGAAGGTGCATGAGAAGAATTATCCCACTCATGACCTCGAGCTTGAAAGAGTAATATTCGCTCTAAAAATTTGGATTCATTACTTGTATGGGGAGAAGCGCAAGATTATTACTAATCACAAAATTTTTAAGTACTTATTTACCCAGAAAGAGTTGAATATGAGTCAACAGAGATGGTTAGAGCTGGTTAAGGATAATGACTGCGAGATTAGCTACCACCCGAGAAAGGCTATTGTGGTCGCAGATGCATTGAGTAGGAATAATGCAGTGATTGCTCAGTTGTCTGTCCAAAGACCACTGTAGACAAAGATTATAGCTTACGGTGTATGCCAGGGGTGACGCTCCTAATCTTTCTACCTTGATAGTTCAGTAAACTATGAGAGACAGGTTTCGAGCATGTTAGTCTTCTAATGAGCAGTTACAGAATTTGAGACCGAGGGACGAGTCCAAGGTTCTGAAGTTGTATTCTATTGAGGATGGCATTGTTCGTTATCGTGATCGACCGTGGGTTCCTAGTGGTGATTCTCTGAGGTAAGATGTTATGAAAGAAGCTCACAGTACCCTATACTCTATTTACCCAGGGAGTACGAAGATGTATAAGGATTTGCTCTCCTTGTATTGGTGGCCATGCATGAAACGAGATATTTTGCGCTTTTTGTCTGAGTGTTTGACATGCCATCAGGTTAAGGCAGAGTATCAGAGACCTGCAGGGAAGCTTAAGCCTCTCCCTATTCCCGAGTGAAAATAGGAGAATGTCACAATGGATTTTGTGGTAGGGCTACCGAGGACGGTTGGAGGATTTAACGCCATTTGGGTGAAAGTCGATCGGCTTACGACGTCAGCATATTTTCTGCCTATTAAGAGGACTTTCACCATGACTCAGAACGCAGAGCTGTACATGAGAGAGATAGTCAGATTTCATGGGATACCAGTGTCTATCGTTTCAGACAGAGAACCGAGGTTTACATTTTCTTTTTGGAAGAGACTACATCAAGCTATGGGTACCAAACTGTTGTTCAATACATCTTTTCATCCCCAAACCGACAGTCAGTCTGAGCGATTGATTAAGATTCTGGAGGATTTACTCCGAGCTTGTGTGATCGATTTCAAGAGCAGCTGGGAACCAAAATTACCTTTAGTGGAATTCACATACAACAACAGCTATCAGACATCTATAGGTATGTCTCCATACGAGGCACTTTATGGTAGAAATTTTGATCACCTATTTATTGGGATGAGGTGGGAGAGAGATCAGATTTGGGTCCTTATTGTAAGGTCCAAAATTAATACGACGTAATCCAAATGCATGCGAATCTAAGAAATATGGAAAATAATTAATTAATTTATTTTAATTGCTAAATTGATTATGTGATATGTTTATATGATGTTTTATTAATTTTTCTACTTACAGGCATTAAAATGTATTTTTAAGGGTTATTCGAGTTGCGATCGAGTAACGGAGACCGAGGGTTGAAAAAAATAAAAAGATTTTATTAAATAATTTTTTTAATTATTTAAAGTATGATTGATGCTTTTATTATTTTTTAAAATAAAGAATTTTGAGGTGATTTTATACGCCGAGATGTAATTTTATCGGTGTTGGATTTTCAACAAAAATATGAAGGTTTTGGCTACCCGGCTGATAATCTCACAAACTTATTAAACAAAATATTTAACTTAAGCATTAATGGGATAATTGGACCTAATTAACTTTGTTAATGGGCCAAGGCTTTTGTTAGTGTGTTAATTAACTATTTAAAGTACACAAAACCCTTCCCCACATCATTAAACTCACGCCCTACTCCCCTAAATCATACAAACTCCTTTTCTCTCAATACACGACACACACACAAAGGTTTGAAGGGAAATGCATCGAAATTTTCTAGGATATTCAAGCCAAGGTTCTCCTCGTCGTCATTCTTGAATCGTCAACGTATGATCGTGCGTTAAAAATTCAAAGGCACGCCATGTTGTCCCTTTTACTCATCCATCACACCATAGTATTTGTTCAATCATGTTTTGAATGAAAACAAGCCACACATCTTATTATTTTCGTAACTATGGATATACATATGTTAAACTCTTGATTTTTTATCCAAAAAAATGTATATTATGTTGTTAAGGGGCTGGAATGACTAGGGTATTGATCAAGGATGTTTTTACACGAGTTAGGGAGTTCTAAGCCACCCCAAACACGTTGCACTCAAAGGAACAACAAGTTGGAACCGAACTCAAGGTTTTGGGATCATGGGGCTCAGTTGAAGAGGGTTAGGTTGCATGGCTTGGCTTGGGTCACGGCTGGGGCTTGGCTCAGGTCAGGGAAGGAGTCCTAGTCATGCTAGAACTCGAGGGTCACGGCAGGGGAGGAGTCCTAGCAAGCTAGGACTCCACCCGAGGCGCACAAGTGCAGCGCGCAGGGGACGGGGCTCGGCCAGGGGGGCTCTGGGCTGGGCTAGTTCAAGGCTTTAAGGTCCTAAAAGGTTGCACAAGGGTCTTGTTTAGGGGCTGGTCCAGTGGCTAGAGTCCTAGGGGCGAGTTCGAGGGGTCCTAGGCTAGGAGGAGTTATCGGCCAGTTTTGTTGCTGGGTTGGGGGCTTGGGTTTCAAGCCTAGGGTCGAGTCCTAAGGTTTTAAGGGTCCATGAGGGTTCCTAGAGGGGGTGGGAAGGGTTCGGTTTGAGATAGTCCAAGCTTGGCTCAATGAAAATTGAACATGGCTCGTAAAGGTCTAGCATGGATCGATTAGGGTTTTCTTTTGGTTCATAAATTCGAAACATAGATCACGGGGGTCGAGTAATGGTTCACGAAAGCTAAAATATTATAAAAACTCTAAGTTTTTAATTTAGGAATTTCATATTAAATTTTGAAATAAATCGGGATTAAAAACATTAAAATGAATAATTAAATTTTGAAATAAATCGGATTAAAATACATAAAAATGAATAATTAAGTAATAATTGAAAAGTCTATAATTTAAGCTAAATAAAATTGTCGTAAATTTAATTTAAGCTTAAATAATTATTTGGGATATGTCAGAGTCAATGAAATTAAGAAAAAGTCAAATTCGAGGATTTTTACGTCTAGGGGGAAAACGGTAATTTTACACCTAGAAAATAGTAAACCTCACGACAGTGCTCTGATTGCTGTTTTATAAGTTAAAATGTTTATTTTAAATGTTTATGGATGTTATGATTTAATATGAACATTTAAAAGATATGTTGCATGATTGGTTTAAAGGTAAAATCATATTATTATGCATGCTTTTATGAAGTGATGGAAATACGAAATGTTGAAGGATGTGAAGGGATTATGACTAATACGAATAAGATGATGGGATAATATGTTAATACATAAAGTCAAGGCTCATTTGACAGGTGAGAGTGTCGCTGATGGCTCCCCCGCCCAGTACTGTGGTTACATGTAGATTGATCCATCGCCCCAACACGAATACGAATACGAAAGTCACAATCAACGATCTGAATTCAACGAACATGAATATGAATATGAATACATTTATGATGAATATAAATATGAATATGTTGATATGAAAATGTTTTTGTTTAAGTTTATGCATCTTCATGAAAATGTTATTTTACTTACAAGTATTTCACTATTGCATGTGATTTGAATATGTATTATGTTTTTATCAAGATTATGGAGTGTTGATTCTTTAGACTCACTAGGTGTGATCGATGCAGTTGAGTTTGATGTTGATGGTAGTGGAAGTCTTGATGGATGATCTGACTAGACTGAAGGTGCACATAACCCGAGGACCAGCGCTTCTAGTTTTCCGTATTTACGTTTATGATTTATGTTAAAGATATTTTAAGACTTTTATTTATGCGTTTTAGGGGTTTTTTAGAGGTAGTTAGTTTTAGCAATTTTGGTAAGTAGAAGTTGAAAACGAGTGACGATTTTATGATTCAAACTATTTCCTTTGATATTTAAATGTTAGTTGCTTGTTTCATTCTAAAATAATGTCAAAAATATTTTATAAATATATATTAGTACTTTTAAGAAAATGAGTAGTGGATGTTTCATTTATATTGTCAGAAAAACTGCATAGCTAGTAGTCAAGATCCGAGATAGGATGAAGACTGCTCAGAGCCGTCAAAAAAGTTAAGCGGATAAACGACGGAAAGATTTAGAGTTTGTAGTGGGTGACCTTGTTTTTGTGAAAGTTGCACTTATGAAGGGTGTAATGAGATTTGGAAAGAATGACAAACTCTGTCCTAGGTTCATAGGACCATTTGAGATTCTCGAGAGAATTGTAACACCAGCTTACAGAGTTGCACTATGATAAAGATAAAAAATAGTATATTAATTAAATGTTTTATAATATAAATTTATAGTTTTTGTTTTATTAAATGTTTAAATATTATATGTTTTATAATAAATTGCATAAAATATAATTTGTTATGTAATTATAAGTTTTTACTATTTTTTACAGGTTCGATAAAACAAGAATAACATTGGCGTTGCAAATGGGATTAAGATGATTCTTGGACCTGTAGAAAGTTTATGTTAATATCTACAATATTGGTGGCAAGCATTAGATAAAAATCTTCTCACAAGTGGGATCAAATTAAGCAACAAATAAAGTTACCAAAGAAGTGGCAGTTTTACTATGCTCTAGCATTTTGACCATATCTCTCAAATTACTTGGTCAAATGGTAAAAAAAAAAAACCACAATTCAAACAACTCAGATATCTACATGTTTTGTTTTATATGAAGAAGAAAATTCGGATGGGAAGATTTTCAAAAGTGATGGGTATTAAAATATTAATTTCTTGGAACACCAATGAAGACTTATGTGTAAAAAATAATATTTTATTTTTGGTTGTCTCCCCAAATTTGGCTATAAATAGGGGTGCATTGTAATGTATTGAGATATCCCTCATTTTATGAACAAACCTTTGAGTTCATAATATTTATCTTTTTGTTTTTCCTTTATTTCATCATTTAAATATAATTAGCATGTTAAATTCATATTCAAAGTTTTACACTTTGAATAATGAGTAGCTAACTTCCCAAAGTTGAGATGAAAAGTTGAAACTCTTGGCATGATAGTAAGGTTATTAAAAGGTAAAAATCTATGTTTTATATTATTTAATCATTATTCATTAATGTTTACGCTATATTTATTTTTTTAAGTATTATTATACCCTACTTATAAGTGGGAGTTTTGATTTATTGTTGCTATATGTTACACTTAATTCTTGGAACCATTTAAAGTGGATGCCTTGATTTATTATGATAGATCTAAATTTATTGTGGCGATGAAAATCAAAACCAGCAAATCTTACGTTAAAAACAGCAGACAAATGAAAAGCAGAATTTATTTATTGATAAACCAGAAGCAGTACTCAGTTTTAAAAGAATAAAATCAGTAGGAGTACTAAGTTTATCAAAGATGGATATAGAATCAGAAGCAGAAGATAGGACTTAACGGGACTTAACGTCTTAACGAAATCAGCCTTAAATGTTATCGTTACTTTACCTAGTACCAGTATTAATTGCAGCATTAATTACTGTACGAAGTCATTTAATACGCTTTACCGATTTTAGTATAAAACAGGACTGATTGTTATGTACCTTTTCTACAGGAACCCATTTCGGTATTAAAGCTGATTGTATTAGAAAACAGGAGACAATCTCTGATTATAGACGTTGGGCTCAGTTACCTCTATATATGGAACAAACCCATATAGAAAATATAGAGCTGAATAATTTTCAATCCTATATATCCGACCTTTTTGAGCAAATCGCGAATCTTTAAATATCTTCTAGCTCAACTATTGAGAAAAGCAGCACACGCTTCATAGCATATATCCAATTGATTGAGATTATCTTGTGCTACTGTTTCTCACACTCTTTAAAATCACTCAATTATTTATATCTTGTTGAGAAGAGTTTGTAATCTGGAAAGAATCTTTTTCAGAACATTACTGTATTGTATTTCAATTGTGTTGAGAATCTAAGAGTTTCAATAGGCAAAAGGTAAGCCCTGCTGAAGTGGGTATGTACAAGTGTTGTACTGTAATATCCAAAGTCTTTTAGTAATACCTTCTGGAAATAGAAGAAGGGGAGACGTAGAAGATTTCATCTTCGAACTTCCATAAACAACTACTGTCTACTGCCTACTGTCATTTACTGTTTTCACTTACTCCATTGGATTGTTTCCGCACTCATTATTGTAATCTACTGGAAGTATACAAATCAAGATAAGCTATTATCTCTAGCAGGATTTTAGCATCTCCTTTACGTGAAAAAGTTAGAAGAAAAGGAGTTAAGTTTATTTACCCCCTCCTTCTAAACTCTACATCGATTCCCAATAATTGGTATCAGAGCAGGATAGTCTTGTTCGAGAAAATCTACAACAGATGGCACACTTTAGCAAGGTCCCTATGTTCTCTAAAGAAGACTTTGACGACTGGAAGATTAGAATGCAAGCTCACCTTGTAGTGCATGATGATGACATGTGGTATGTCATCACAGATGGTCCATTGAAAATATTAAAATCTAACACAGCTGTTGCTGTTACCGACGGTGCACCACAGATGGTTGAAAAATCTAACACAGCTGTTGCTGTATAAAACTCTTGATAAGAACACCTTTAGCAAGATCAAGATGTGTTCTACTGCAAAAGAAATCTGGGAGAAGCTCATTCAGATATGTGAAGGAAATGACCAGAAAAAAGAAAATAAACTGCCTGTAGAAATGCAGAAGTTTGAGAATTTAAAAACGAAAGCTGGTGAAACTCTATATGAGTTTGATGAACATTTCAGCAGCTTGGTCAATGAGCTGGCGGCTCTTGGAAAAGAGCATAGCAACAGAGAAATAGCACTCAAAGTGATGAGAGCTTTACCCAGAGAATGGGATGTAAAGACTATAGCCATGAGAGTCTCTAAAGACTTGAACAAGCTGGAGTTACATGACTTGTTTGCTGATTTAAAGGCGTATGAGTTTGAACTAGAAGTGAGAAGCGTAGAAGAGTCCTCATTAAATCAACCTACCAAGGCTCTTGCTGCTACTCCTATTACAGTTATTCCAAGTGCATCACCTACTATTGCTGTTGAAAGTACCTCTGACAGAACTGCTGAACAACTTAGCAACGATGCATTGTCATTATTTGTGAAGAAATTCTCAAGATTCATGAAGAAGAATCACAGAGCCTACCAGAATCCTAATCGGAATTTTAGAAAGGAATCACCATCTTGTGATATGGCGTGCTTTAACTGCGGAAAGATTGGGCACTTCATTGCTGATTGCTCGAAGCCCAAGAAAGATGATCAAAAGAAGAAGGACCACAAGCGAAATGATAAGAAGTCTAGAAGAGATCGTAAAGCTATGGTCGCTGAGGAAAGCAAGTCCTAGTGGGCGGAATCTAGCTCTGAATCAGAAAGTCAATCCAGTGACAGCGATGAAGAAGAGACTAAATGTCTCATGGCAGATACTGAATCAACCTCGACATTTGGAAAGGTGTTTGACTTTGACTCTAATGAATTTACACGAACTGATTTGGTTAATGCACTGCATGACATGGTGGAAGAGTACTCGAGACTTTCTCAATCATTCAAGGAAGTTAATACTGAAAATCAAAACTTAAAAGATCAGATCAATAAGTTTACTTGCTTGCAAGAAAACAGTTGTAATGATCTACCCGAGAATAAAAGAGTAAATGCAGAATACCAGACTATGAGGTCTGAGAATCAAAAGCTTTCACTGCTAGTAAATGCATGGAACAAGTCTTCTATTTCCTTGGAGAAGATGCATGAGTTACAAAGATTATCTGGAGACAAGAGTGGTCTCGGTTTCAGTAACAATGAATGCACTTCTGAAATGAGTACTAAGCCAGAACTGGATAAAGGCAAAGGGAAATTCATTCACTTTGTTAAGTCCAGTGTGGTATATGAACCAGAAGTACCAAATGTTAGAGTTGAAAAGCCTGTAAATCAGACGAACAGAAGGAACCATTATGGTATGGGCTACGTTGAACCTAAGAGCAGAATTCACCGGAGTGCTGGATCCAGTAGAGGATTCAACTCAGGAGAACAACCCTCTATGAAGGTTAGAAACTACCAGTACTGTAATTGTAGACCTGTTCAGAAGAGATACAGACCAGACAACAAAAGCAGAAGGGAAGAACAACATTCTAAAATGCATTCTGTTAGAAATAACAGACCTTCTATAGCACACACCCCTGTGGATACTCGAAGTACAAAATCTCCAAGAATTGTACAAGTGTGGATTCCTAAGGGACTGATAAGGCTTGGACCCAAATAGACTAAGTACCAGTTACTAAAATTTGTGTTTGCAGGAAGATAAGAAGAAAAGAAAGATCAGCAGCTCCATATTGTATCTGGACAGTGGATGTGCCAGACATATGACTGAACAGAAGAATCTACTATCAGAAGTAATGAGTTGTACTGGACCAAAAATAACCTTTGGGGACAGCTCAAAAGGTAAAACCGTGGGTAAAGGTAAGATTGTCCATGGTAACATTATCATAAATGATGTGCTCTTAGTTGAAAATCTTTGTTATAACCTGATTAGCATCAGTCAACTGTGTGACAATGGTTATTTAGTAGCTTTTCAGAAGCACACTTGCACAGTTAAAGATGCTAATGACTCTATGGTATTAACTGGGAATAGGGAAGGCAAGACCTACAGAGTATCATGGAATATAAATCATGTCAATGTTCCCACATGTTTAGTTGCATCTCTCAGTGATAAACAATGGTTATGGCACAAAAGATTAAATCATCTAAATTTCAAGTCGATTGTAATCTTAAGAAACAAAATTTAGTTAATGGTTTACCTGACATTAGCTTTGTTAAGAATCATGTTTGCACTGCATGTCAACTTGGTAAACAAGTAAGATCTAGCTTCAAGAATAAAGGTAGTAAATCAACTTCAAGATGTTTGGAATTATTGCATATGGATTTATTCGGTCCAATCCCTATCATGAGCTTAGGGGGAATGAAGTATGCTCTTGTTGTTGTCGATGACTTTTCTAGATTTTCTTGGGTAATATTTCTTGCTGGAAAAGATCAAACCAGTAGCCTTCTGATCAAGCTTCTGAAAAAGATTCAAAATGAAAAATCAGTTTCCGTCATTAAAATCAGAAGTGATCGGGACACTGAGTTTACTAACAAATCTCTTGAGTCATACTTGGATGAACAGGGAATACATCATGAATATTCAGCTGCCAGAACGCCTCAACAAAATGGAGTCGCGGAGAGGAGAAACAGAACTCTTAAAGAAACAGCTAGAATAATGCTAGCAGATGCAGACATCTCTCAGCGCTTCTGGGCAGAAGCAATCACTACAGCTTGCTATACTCAAAATAGGACTATGATCAACAAAAGACATAATCAGACTCCATATGAAATATGTAAAGGGAGTAAGCCTGATTTATCTTATTTTCATGTATTTGGTTGCAGATGCTTTGTGCACAATAATGGTAAAAATTACATGTGTGCATTTGATTCAAAATCAGATGCTGGACTATTTCTTGGATATTCAGCAGTAAGCAAAGCATTTAGGATTTTCAATAACAGAACTCTCAAAGTTGAAGAATCTATTCATGTTATATTCGATGAAGATAGTAGTGCTCCTGAAATTTCTAACAAATCAAATCTGAGCAACAGGTTAGACAGGATTCATCTGGAATTGGACAGTGAAGATGACACAGAACCAAGAGTTAAGGATACTCAAAATCCAGAACCAGACATCCCTGTGGTGGAACCAGTAGAACAGACACAGGATGTGCCAGAACCAGTAGTTGATATTTCAGAACCTACTACTGCTTTGACTGAACATGATCAAAACTCTTTAAATCAGGAAAAAATTTCTTTAAGCCCTTTTATTTGGAGAAACCCTCCATCCTTGGTTATTGGAAATCCAGCAGCTCCATTGAGAACTAGAAGAAAAATGCTTAATGAATATATGCATGCTACTTTGATTTCTCAGGATGAATCAAAGAAAATTGAAGAAGCTCTTCTGGATCCCAGCTGGATTGAAGCAATGCAAGAAGAGCTAAATCAATTTAAAAGAAATTAAGTAGTCGGTTAAATCAGTTTCCCACTTGCTGATACAAAAATAATAAAAAAATCATTTTTTTCTTTTCAAAATGGATGAAAATCTCTCAAAAATTTGTAAATATTTTCCCTCTGTTTCTGAAAATGTTCTAAGAAAAATTTATGCAGGTAGGTGTGAAAGATTGAAAGACTTCCAGAAGATATTCGTTTTGTAATAGAAGCTAAGGTCCGATTAGGAGGAGAAGTTCCGCAATCATTGCTCATTCGGTATTTGCCTGGATTAGGAAAAATCACTTATGCGAAAAAACGAATGGCCAAAAGGTTAGGGGTTTGTCATAAGTGTGCAAGATGGACTTGTGACGAACGATGCAGATCTTTGGGATGTGTTTCCAATAACAGAGAAGACAAAATTTGTTTCATTAAGAATGGGCTGAGTAAGGAGTCTTTAGATAATATCTTATTGACTCTTGGGACGCATTCTAGTGGACATGTGCATATTGAACTTCTCTGTTTATGGAAATAATTTCAAGATAAGCGTCATAGTCTTGGGAATCCGACTAAAAAAGATCTTTTTTGCCAATTTATATGAAAATTGGATGAGAAGCATATCCTCGACTCACAGAATGCGTTGAAGCCGTTTCTGGACGTAAAACCAGAGAAAATTGTGAGCCACAATCACACTACTGTTTATATGCATGTGTGTCATTATTATTTTTACTCTTTATTTTGCTTACAGCTATGACCCATAGTTTTGTCATGATAACATATTACCCCTATAAAATCTCTCATCTTTCTCTCTATTTTCGCAGTCCAAAAAGAAAGTAAAAACATGGTTGGATCCTCTGCACAAACATTGAAAAATATTTGTGTATTTTGTGGGTCGAGTCCTGAAAAAAATGAAGTATTTTTAGAAGCAGCGAAAAATCTTTGAAAGATATTGGCTGAGAAAAAAATTCATTTTGTATATGGGGGAGGTAATATTGGGTTAATGAGATATGTTTCAACATCTGCTCATCATGGAGGTATTCAGGTTTTTGGTATTATTCCTACAGCTTTAGGTGAAGGAAATATTACAGGTGTTATGATTGGGGAATAATTAAAAGTTTCTTCTATGTATGAAAGAATCACCAAAATGATTGAAAATTCTGATGCTTTTATCGCACTACCAGGTTGTTTTGCTACATTAGAAGAAATTTTTCACACTGTTTGTTGTGCACAACTTAATATCCATAATAAATCTGTGGGCTTGTTGAATATCAATAATTATTATGACAGTTTGTTGACATTTCTTGATAAAGCTGTGGAACAGAATTTCATTTCAGAAAATTCACGACGTATGCTCATCTGTGCTTCGACTGCCGACCAATTAATTGATGATTTGGAAGCTTTTGTTCATAAGCCTGATCCGATGATTACAAATATCAACTGGTCGCAATCAAGCAGTAAGAAAAGAAAGTTGGATCATTGATTCAAAAATCTTGTATTGGTTTGCGTTTGTTTCAGTTTGTTATCTTCAATAAAATTTCAGGTGATATCTCTTTCATTATGTACTCTTTATTAATAGTTATTTTGACATTAGGGACAACGTCATATTTTGATTGAAGGGAGAACAAACTTAAAATAAAAAAAAATTTAAAAAAATATTTTAAAATAAAAACATGTTTGAAAGGTTTAGATTAAAAATTTTAATAATCTATCTAAGGATATTTAAATTTTTATATGAAAAAAAAGTCAATTTTAATATTTTGATCACTATAAAAATATGATTTATGAAATATTTTTGAATGATTAACCATTGTGATAAAATTAGTTATTAAAGTATATGGCCCAAGATATACCTGATAAGAGTGCCTAAAATTTTTAAACTCACACATATTTTGTGAGTGAGTGGAGAAGATTGAGAAAACAGCTTGCCAGCCTTTATTGATCATCAGAGAGGCTATCTATTATTTAGATCTTGAGTTCTTGTTTTGAAAAAATAAATGATATTTCCTGGGAAAAAAAAGAAAAAGAAAAAAAAAATAAAGATGTTGAAGATCTATGTAATTTTTAAGTTATATGCTGCGACCCATTTATCTCTCATAAAAATAAAAATAAAAAAAGAAAAAAAAAAGAAAGAAAGAGATAAATATATTGTACAAATTAAATAAATATGTGGTCAGGAAGCATAACTTAATCTGATTCCATGATGTAAAAAAAAAAAGATCAGGAAAAAATATATAATAAGAACATCTGGATTTTGAATCAATGGATTTCCTATCTTTTGATTAGTTTGGCTCGTTTGTCTGTCTGCATTCTGTAAACCATTTTTCTTATCATTTATCTGTATTCCAACTCCATGAGAGAAATCATTCCCATAAATTGAAACACTTATTAACCTGTAAGGATATGGACTTGAGACTCTTACTAGGAATTTCTGAAGGCCATGTAAATTTAACTACCTGAAAATAAGCTTTGAATTGATCAGTTCAGATTATTTCATAAATTATAATTATAATGATCTTGATATAACTTTGACAGTTTTCAAATTTAATTTAAACACTTGGATACTTCTGATTACATTTCTATTTAAATTAATCAATATGTTTTGTGTTGCTATTAACGCTTAAATTGCTAGGGACTAGCAATAAGCTGGTTGGGGAGTGTGATAAAAATAAAAAATTGTATAATAATTAAATGTTTTATAATATAAATTTATAGTTTTTGTTTTATTAAATGTTTAAATATTATATGTTTTATAATAAATTGTATAAAATATAAGTTGTTATGTAATTATAAGTTTTTACTATTTTTTGCAGATTCGATAAAACAAGAATAACCTCGGCGTTGCAAATTTGATTAAGATGATTCTTTGACCTGTAGAAAGTTGATTTTAATATCTACAATATTGGTGGCAAGCATGAGATAAAAATCTTCTCATAAGTGGGATCAAATTAAGCAACAAATAAAGTAACCAAAGAAGTGGCAGTTTTACCATACTATAGTATTTTGACCATATCTCTCAAATTACTTGGTCAAATGGAAAAAAAAACCACAATTAAAACAACTCAGATATCTATATGTTTTGTTTTATATGGAGAATAAAATTCGGATGAGAAGATTTTCAAAAGTGATGTGTATTAAAATATTAATTTCTTGGAACACAAATGAAGACTTATGTGTAAAAAATAATATTTTATTTGTGGTTGTCTCCCCAAATTTGACTATAAATAGGGGTGCATTTTAATGTATTGAGATATCCCTCATTTTATGAACAAACCTTTGATTTCATAATATTTCTCTCTTTGTTTTTCTTTTATTTCTTCATTTAAATATAATTAGCATGTTAAAATAAAATCTCAACCAACTAGCATTTTAAAAATCAAGTGCAATAATCATAAAATGAAATCGTCAACTGCTTTACAAACCCTAAAAGCAATAAGTTTGAAAAGTATAGCCCGTACTAAACCTCTAAAAAATCTCTCAAAAAGCATAAATAAATAGTCTAAAATCTTTAACATAAGTCATGAGTCATAAGTCGTAAATGCGGAAAAAAAGTAGAAGCGCTGGTCCTCGGGTTGTGTGCGCCTTCAGTCCAGTCAAATCATCCGTCAAACCCTCCCTCAACCTCACTTGCATCCATCACACCTAGTGAGTCTAAAGACTCAACACACCATAATCTTGGTAACAAGTAATACGTAATACAGTCAACATATAACAGTGAAAAATACTTGTACTTAAAATATCGTTTTCATGAAGATGCATAAACTTCAAACATGAACATTTTCATAATCCTTTATATGATGCATGAATTTTAAATAGAAACATTTTCGTAATGATGCATCAACTTTAAGCATAAACTTTTTCATGACATGCATAGCATAAACTTTAACCTTTTCTTTTTTTTCCCTCAACATGACATGACATAAAACATTTTTCATGATCATAAAAATTTTTTCTTTTCCTTTTTTGAATTCAGATCTTTAATTGTGACTTTCCTTAACCTTAAAAGGTAGATGGATCCATCTACATGAAACCGCAAAACTGGGCGGCGGGGGACACCCGCAACACTCTCACCGGTCAACTGGCCCTTGTCTATTCTCTTTCGAATAGAATACGATCGTCGGGGCTCCCTCTAGGGCCTTTTTCCATAAATGGGCTCCCTCTGGGGCCTTTTCCCCTCACGATATTCCATTCTTACCGTTACCACAAACCGTTACCATATACCGTTACCACATATTCGTAATGATGAAAATACGATCGTCGGGCCCCACTGGGACCGTCACCCTCACGATATCTCCAACATTAACGAATTAGTCACAATTACTTCACTTCCTTCAACATTTAACATTCTCATCACTTTATAAAATCATGCATAACATAACATTTTCGTTTTTTGAAACCAAGCATGCAACATGTCTTTTAAATGTCTTCCTTAAATAATAAAAATCCCATAGACATTTAAAAATCATAATTTAATCATGAAAATTTCATAAACATTTAAAAATAATCATAATATCATAAAAACAGCATTTAGGGCACTGCCATGACGTTTACTAATTTTTAGGTGTAAAAAGACCGTTTAATTCCTGGACGTAAAATTCCTCGTTTTTGACATTTTCTTGAATTCATTTACTCTAACATGTCCCAAATAATTATTTAAGCTTAAATTAATTTTTCCATAATTTTATTTAGCTTAATATTAGACTTTTTCATTTATCTTTAATTAACTGTTTTGAAGGTGTTTTAATCCCGAAAAATCCCAAACTTTAATATAAAATTCCTAAATTCTAAATTTAGTCTTTTTATATTATTTTAGCCCTTATTAACCACGACTCGACCCCCGTGAGCCGTTTTCCATTTTTTTCTTAGTTTAAAAACCCTAAATTGACACCTAAACTTCGACCCCGATCCAACTTTCGATTTTCACGAATTACCCCCCGAACCATGTTTATCCAAAACTTGACCAACATCCTAAAGTACCCTACTGGACCCTTAGACCACTAAGAAACCCAAGCCATACTCAAAAACGTGAGCCCCCAATCAACCCCTAAGCTGGCCGAGAGTTCTCTTGTGCATGGACTCCATGTTTGTGGACTTGTGGACCTAGCCGGCGCTCCAAACCCAAAGTCTGTACAGAATTATGCAACTTCTCGGGTAGGAGTCCTTGCTTCCAGCCTTCTAGACTCGAACCCTTACGTGGTTAGGACCCTTTCCCGGACTCAACCATCCCCTGATCGAGACCTGGCCCCAAGCCGTGGCTCCCCTGCCCTCCCACCAAGGAACCCGATCACCCCAAGCTTTTGAAAGCAAAAAATCGGCTTTCTTGATGAGTTGCTTGTCTTGCTTGTTCTTGCTTCAACTTTGGTGATTATGGTGCGTACGTTAGGGCCTTAATTCGTGTATAGACACCACTGGTTCCAACCTAAGTTCATGGCAGCCTCCTTTTTCATAAAACTTCAAGAATTTGCATCAAAATATCATGTTTTCACAAGTGCATGCAATAATCCGAAATTTCTGAAAAATAAATCATGTTATTCATGCATACAATAAGTAAAACAATAATATGATATGATGGATGAGAAAAGGAGATGTATGGCGTGCCTTTGCGTTATATACGCACGGTTAAACGTTGGCGATACGAGGAACTTTGACGTAGGAGACCTTATGATGCTTATCTTCCAAACCTTGCTTGATTTCTCCTTCCTAATTTCGTGTGTGTCGTGTCTAGGGCGGGGAGAGTTTCTGAATATTTTAATGAGAGAGGCGTGAGTTTTCTTTGCAAAGAGTAGGGTTTTAGCTTAATAAATACTAATAAATTTACTAACTAGGCTTTAGGCCTATTAAGCGTCCTAATTAAGCCCATTAGTTTAATTAGGATTTAAATAAAATATTAACAAAGTTTTCGTTTAAATAAATTTGTGAATTTATTAGCCGGGTTGCCAAAAAGCTCGTGTTTTTATTGCAAAATCGACACCGATAAAATTTACGTCCCGGCGTATAAAATCACCTCAAAACCCCTTATTTTTAAAAATAAGAAAAAGAATCACCCTAAATTTGAATAACTAAAAACAATCAACAAATAAAAACATTTTCTATTTTTCAGCCATTGGTCTCCGTTCCTCGATCGCAACTCGAATAACCTTTAAAAATACCTTTTTATGCATGATGATAATAAAATCATGTTTAACATGTAAGCATGTATGTCACATAATAAAAAAGCAATTAAAATCAGTTAATTACTCATTTTCCATTATTTCCTAGATTTGCATGCAGTGGATTACATCGTCTTAATTTTGGACCTTACAATTCCTCTCCCCTTAAATAAAATTTTTTCCTTGAAATTAGAACTTATCGAATAGATCAGGATAGCGACTCTTCAAGTCCCTCCCGGTTTCCCAAGTAGCTTCCTCTTCCGGGTGATTCAGCCACTTGACCTTGACCATTGGAATGACTTTGTTTCGCAATCTTCTTTCTTTCCTTGCTAAGATCTGGACAGGTCTTTCCTCATAAGTCATGTTTGGAGTTATTTGGAGTGGTTCATAATTAAGCACATGTGACGGATTCGACATGTACTTCCACGGCATTGAAATATGGAACACATTATGAACTCCTGAAAGCGCTGGTGGCAACGCCACTCTATAGGCTAGTGTCCCAATTCTCTCCAAAATATCGAATGGACCGATAAGTCTTGGACTTAGCTTGCCCTTCTTGCCAAAGCGCATAATACCCTTCATGGGTGCTATTTTCTTGAATACATGGTCGCCCACTACAAACTCTAAGTCCCTTCGTCTTTTGTCCGCATAACTCTTTTGTCGGCTTTGTGCAGTCTTCATCCTCTCACGAATTTTAACTACAAGCGCGGCATTCTCTTCAATCACATCCGGACCAATAATTATTAATTAATGCATTCAATGTTACCACTGAAAGCAAAGCCTATAAATAACCGAGGTGTTCAGTTGAGAAAAGGATTTTGGATCATTACTTTGATTAATTTTTGAATTCAGTTATACACGATCAATTAAGATATTCACACAAAAAAGCTCACACTTCACAAAAACATTCACAACTTTCATGCTATCATCTGAGTTAAAGTACTATCACCTTACAATGTTGCATTCGATCTTCTAAGATCGGTTGTGCTAAGAAAGAAAATCAGTTGTACCCTAATAAATTGTAAATGAACTAAGAGTTTCAGTTCGGCAGTGTTTAAGTCCAAACTGAAGTGTGTTATTACAGCTTCTGTAATTAATAAAAGACTTTTAGTAAAAAAACTTTTCCTTTTGATAGAAGGGGTGACGTAGGAGCAGTTGAAGTCTCTGAACATCCATAAAATCTCCGTGTTCATCATTTCAGTTATTGTTTAAGTATTTAATCCATCAGTTAGTTTATTTCCACACTTAAACTAGCTAATTGACTGATATCGACAACAAGATTATTGGAATCAGTTTGTCACTAAACTGATTCATTATTTCGAAAAAGAGTCAAAATCTCAAAGTCTTTATTCAACCCTCTTTCTAAACACTTAGACCCTTCAAATCGATCCTAACAAGTGGTATCAGAGCCAATTTCACTAGTTCGATTCCCATTGATTGCAAAGAGTGAAATTATTGCAGGGGAGATTGTTGGGTGCAATAATTGTCCCTTCTTGGTAGAGCAATCGAACCGTGGTGCATGAGCTGCTGTGCGATTTAAAGGATTTGAGTTGCACCATTATCAGCAGCTATAGCTTTTGGTAAAGCGGCAAGTGCTTGATCCTACAATTGGTGTTAGAGCAGTTTTCAATCTTGTTTATGAATACTTTCTATTCATACGCATGATGACCATGCCTTCTTTTAACAAATCCTTATGTTCTCAAGAGAATAATTTGACGATTGGAAAATAATAATGCAGGCTCACTTAGCTGCACAAGATGACGATATGTGGTACGTTAACGGATCCATGAAGATAATGAAAGCTAATACAACTATTGATATAACTGATGGAGTACCTGACGCGTTTAAAAACCACGTGAGGAATGGACAACTGAAGACAAGAGAAAAGCAAATTTGGACAATGTAGAGAAGGAAAATCTATACAAAACACTGGATAAAATCACATTTAGCAAAATTAAGATGTGCAAAACAACCAAAGAGATATGAGGAAAGTTAATTCAGTTGTGTGAAGGCAATGAGCAAAAAAAGAAAACAAACTTTTATTTGCTGCACAAAAGTTTGACAATATCGAGATGAAGACTGGAGAGTCAATGAATGAATTAGATGAACTAGTTAACAGCATCATCAATGAACTGAACACACTTGGGGGAGTGTACAAATAAGGAAATTGCATTGAAAGTTATTCATGGTCTTCCCAAAGATGGATGTTAAGACAATGGTAATGAGAGAATCCAAAGACCTGAACAAGGTAGAACTACACGATTTATTTGCTGATCTCAAAGCCTACGAGTTTGAACTACAGACAAGAGAGGGAAAACCATCAACTCCACAAGTCACAACTGCCCTCAGTGCAATGAAACTTGAATCAACTAGTTCAGTTGAAAATTTATAGAACAACTGAGCAATGATTCCATGTCATTGTAATCAAGAAGTTTGGGAGATTCATGGGAAAGAACCAAAGTTCATTCCAAAGACAATCTAACAAGAACATATCCAAGGAAGAACCAAATGCTTGCTACAACTGTGACAAAACTGGACACTTCATTGCTGACTATCCTAAGCCAAAGAAGGGTAGTCGACATTCAGATGTTAAGGGAAAAAAGTCGTTTGAAAATGGGAGGAGAGCTAAGAATGATAAGAGATCATTCAAAAAGAAGCTAGTCCTCTTAGATGAAGAAATCAAATCCAAGTGGGCAGAAACTGATAGTGATGAATCAGAATCTGAGAGCTCGAGCAGCTCCAGTGATGAAGAACAAGTAAAGTGCCTGATGGCTGATGATACAAAACTGGAATCAAATTGTGAGCAGGTATTTGATTTCAGTTCAACTGACTTCACACGGGAAAAACTTATTTCCACGTTAAACGACATGGTCAATTAGTATCACAAGATTATTCTCTCATTTGAGAAGGCCAAAGCAAATAAAACTGATCCTCATGACAATAAAACTGAAACTGATAAATCAGTTGAATTGTTGAGTCTTAAAAGGGAGATTGATGAGCTGAAAGCTGAAATGAGTGAGAACCAATATTTGATTCAGTAGTTAAAACATGAAAATTCAAGACAAACTGATTTGATTCAACCTTAGAATAAGTCATTAGTCGCATTGACTGAAATACAAGATTTATATAAATTAGTTACTGATAAAATTGGTTTAGGCTTTAACAGTAAAGATGAATCTTCTACCAATGATACTAAGCCAAAACTGAATATGTGCAAAAGGCAGTATATTCACTTTGAAAAATCAACTATGGTACATGAACTTTCAGAAGCAAGTAAACCAGTTGAGCAACGAATTGAAAAGAAGAACAAGGCTAAGAAGTATGGAATCGAATACAACCCTATGAGTTTAAATGATTCGCTAAGCTGGTCACCAAAACGGTTCAGCTATAAAAACCAGAACTCTAAGAGTGGCTATTTCAATTATTATAATAGTAAGCCTGTTCAGAAAAGATATTGGATGAACAACCAGTTGAACAAGGTTAAAACTCATGTTGTTTAATCTGCACACAACACATCAAGCGCACACAAGCCGAGAAAAACTATATGGAACACAACAACTGGAAAGTCAGTTAGATTGGTCCAAGTCTAGGCTCCTAAAGGACTAATCAGTTTAGGACCTAAATAGATGTGGGTACCAAAGTTATTCGTTGTGTGTTATTGCATCATCAACAAAAGATTCAATTTTGTACCTGACAGTGGATGCTCAAGACACATGACAGGGGATGATAATTTGTTATCACAACTGGTCAAATATTCTGGTCTAAAAATCATATTTGGAGATGACTCAAAAGGTAAAACTATGGGTAAGGGTAAGCTTATCCATGGTAAGATTATTATTGATGATGTTCTACTAGTTGATAATTTAAAATACAACTTGATTAGCATTAGTCAGTTGCGTGATAATAATTTTTCAGTTCAGTTCTACAAGCACACCTGCACAGTCAAGAACTCAACTGATAATATAATCATGATAGAAAATCGATGTGGTAATACTTACAAAGTAAGTAGGACTATTCAACCAAATGAACCAATTTGTTTTGTAGCTTCCAATTCATTTAAGAACTAGTTATGGCATAAAAAGTTGAACCACTTGAATTTCAAATCCATTGCTAATTTAAGATTGATATTTCAAAAGAGAAATTTTTTTTAGAATGTCAGTTTGATAAACAAGTAAGATCTTCTTTTAAAAATAAGGGAAGTAAATCTTCCTCCAGATGCTTAGAACTGATTCATATGGATCTGTTTGGTCCTATATCAATCATGAGTTTAGGGGGAATGAAATACACCCTGGCAATTGTCGAGTTTTTCTCAAATAAAAAGACCAAAATGTTGTACAACTGATTAAGCTTTTCAAAAGACTTTTAAATGAAAAATCAGTTGGAATTGACAGAATAAGGTCTGATCGAGTGACTCAATTTTTCAATCAAAATCTTTCCCAATTTTTAGAAATATTGGAATTAAGCATGAGTTCTTAGCAGCTAGAACACCTCAGAAAAATGGTGTAGCTGAAAGAAAAAATTGAACTCTTAAAGAAGCAACTAGAACAATGCTTGCTGATTCTGGTATATCTCATAGATTTTGGGCAGAAGCAGTAAACACTACATGTTATACTCAGAACAAATAATGATTAATAAAAATCATTTAAAAACGCCATATGAGATCTGTCATAGAAAGAAAAGTATGGTATCTTATTTCAAAATATTTGGTTGCAAATGCTTTGTTCATAATAATGGTAAAAATCATTTAACAACATTTGATGCTAAATCAGATGAAGGATTTTTTCATGGATATTCATCAGTCAACAAGGCTTACAGAGTGTTTAATAAGCGTACTTTAAATGTAAAAGAATCAATTCATGTTGTATTTGATGAATCTACTCTAACTGATCCAGTTGAGCTCACTGATCGCTTAACAGAAATTAGCTTGGAGGATGATAGTGAAGAAGAAGTTCACATCAATCGAAACATCCTTCAAACACCATAACCTGAAGCGGTGGATCAAAAAGTTTAACAGGAAGCTGTTCCTAACAATCAGTTGGTAAAACAACATGATGATATTCAAATACCAACTGAAATTGCCGCAACTGAAACTGAAAGAAATGTTCACTTACAAATTGAAACAGTGACACAAATTGATCCAACCATTTCAACTACAAATGGAGTAAATCACACCCACAAGGCTTGGTGATAGGTAATCCATTTGATCTGGTAAGAACTAGAAATCAAAAGTTCAATTTATTTGTATACTCTACATTTGTTTCTAAATTTGAACCAAAGAAAACCGATGAAGCTCTAGTTGATCCAAGCTGAATAAATGCTATGCAAGAGGAGCTAAATCAGTTTACCCATAACAATGTCTGGAAATTAGTTCCAAGACCTCTTTCAAAATCAATTATAGGTATAAAATGGGTTTATAGAAACAAACTGAACGAAGATGGTTCAGTTGTGGGCAACAAATCTAGGTTGGTTGCACAAGGATACAGACAAGAGGAAGGAATTGATTATGATAAAACTTACGCACCAGCTGCTCAACTTGAAGCAATACGAATATTTCAAGCCTACATCTCTTTCAAGAACTTCAAAGTCTACCTGATGGATGTCAAAAGTATATTCCTAAATTGTCAGATACATGAATAAGTTTATGTTGAATAACCACCATGTTTTGTAAATCACTCATTATATGGTCATGTTTATCATCTCAACAAAGCATTGTATGGCCTCAAACAAGCTCCCCGAGCTTGGTATGAGACATTATCACAATTATTAACTGATCATGATTTTACTGTTGGAAAAGTTGATAAAACACTGTTCAAATTTACTAAGAAATATCATACTTTACATGTACAAATTTATGTTGATGACATTATTTTTGGGTCAACTATCCCCAAATTATGAGAGAAATTTGCTAAGTTGATGCAAAATAAAGATGAGTATGATGGGTGAACTGACATTCTTTCTTAGTCTGCAAGTTAAGCAATTAGAAACTGATACATTTTTATCAGTCAAACCAAATACACGAAGGAACTGCTTAAGAAGTTTGGCATGAAAACATGTTCATCTGCAAATACTCCCATTAGCTCATCAATTAAATCATATAAAGATGAAGGGGGATTATTAGTTGAGATGTCAATTTTCAGAGGTTTAATAGGTTCTTTAATTTACCTTACTTATGTCCGTCCTGATATTGTGTTTGATGTCTGCATGTGTGCTAGATTTCAAGAAAATATTAAACAATCGCATTTTTCAGCTACCAAACATATATTGAAATATCTTAAATGTACACAAAATGTGGGCTTATGGTATGCTAGAGACTCATCTTTCAATATAGTTGGCTATTCAGATGCAGATTATGCAGGATGTAAAGTTGATAGAAAAAAAACTAGTGGATGTGGGAGATAGACTGATTTCTTGGTTCAGCAAGAATCAACATCCATAACATTTTCCACAACTGAAGCAGAATATCTAGCTGCTAGAAGCTGCTACAACTGCTATGGATTCAGCAACAACTGACAGATTATGGTGTCATCGCAGAGGATTCACCAATATTTTGTGACAACACTAGCACAATTGCAATTAGATATAATCTAGTTTTTCTCTCCAGCACGAAGAATATTGAGCTCAGACATCACTTCATCAGAGATCAAGCTCTCGAGAAGGAGATCAGAAAGGAATACATTTCAACTTAACAACAAGCAACATATATCTTCACAAAGCCACTACCCGATACTAAGTTTTCTTACTTTAGAAACATTTTAGGGATTACTTATTTATGTTAATGCTTAATTTAGGGGGAACGTCAAATTAGATATAGTTAGTTAACTGATTAGAAAATTATCAGTTATTCTTGAACTGATCTAATTTCGTTTCCAACTGATCATTCAGTTCTCGACCCAACTGATCTTATCATTTATGTTAACTGATTATCGATTCAGTTAAGATTCCACAATAAGTTTTGTGACTTTCAAGATTACGTCATTGATTATTTTATTCATTGAATATTATTTGAAATTCGGGTACAGGTAGTTCAATCGACTTACTTTCTATATTTACATATGAAGTAAATGCTATTTATTCAAATTAATCTCGGACTACCACGTGTCCGAATTTGAATAGTCACAAACATATATATATTCGTTATTCGTGTCCCATACATTCAGTTCACTATATTTTGTTCTAAACTCTCGAGCATTCAAATAGTCATAGAATACTTTTTAGAAAATCTAAGCAAATGGCAAGCCAAACCCCATCCTTCATTCTCAACACAATGGCCATCGACTTCGATTCTGTTCTAACTGTTTCAAATGAAGCTATAAAGAGCTTATTTTTGAAGCTCGACTGGCTCAAGAAATTTTTGGGATTGGCAACCCAATTCATCTACCCAACGGAGATTCAAGCGGTCTATGCTAAAAGCACTGTTTCTGATGATGGCAAGATAACCATGACAAAAAACAACCAGACGCTGACTGTGGATGAAGACCTCTTCCAACTTCCAATTGAAGGCTTGTCTCATTTCTTTGTGGTCGAAATAGCTGAAATTGAAGAGATTCAAACTCTGCTATCTTCTGATGGGAAGAAATCCAACTTCGACCCCTATAGGGAACTGAAGCCAGAAATTCAGCTGCTGGCTAACATCGTTGCAAAGGACGTTCTCGCTAAAGCTGGTTCCTTCGCTTCCCTCACATTGGAGAAGTTTCAAATCATGACTGTCATTATGAAGAGCACAAGATTGAACTTGTCAACCATCATTTTTAATTGTTGTGTCATTGCCTTCTCGCACCCAAGACGCATCGGAAGTTCAAAACTTTTGTTCTTGAGATTCGTGTGTTTAAAACCATACATAGGTTGTTTAAGTTTATACCTTCGCGTATTAAACGCTGGATACCAAACTATTCCGGTGTTATGCAGAAATAGCCATTCTTGTAACTCTCTACGAACGACTGTCTCCTTTGATCACCTAATTAGGTCCACGATCATAGGCTTTGTTCCTCTCTTGGATTGCATTAGAAATCACAAGCGATTTGTATGTTGAGACTGCGTACTCCGAATGTGACGTCTACTTATCTAAAATGTTGTAAATTATTTTATTTTTTTACAAGCTCATTTTTCGAAAATAAACATTTTATTAATTTGAATGCATGCAACCCTACTGAAAATATGTCATTTAAAAATAATCGTAAACAATCGATCAATAGAATACTGGAGTTTAAAATTTGCCAACTCGGCCCTTAACCATGCAGGAACAAATTTAACACTACAAGAAAATACACATTCAACAACACACCAAAGACAACGGTTTTTATTAAAACCGTTGTCTTTGATGTGTCTACGACAACAATTTTTAAAAAATCGTTGTCTTTGATGTGTCTACGACAACGGTTTTTAAAAACAGTTGTCTTTGATGTGTCTACGACAACGATTTTTAAACACCGTTATCTATGAGCGTGTTTTTTTTGGCTACGACAATGGTTAAGTAAAAGTGTCGCGAATTTAAATTAGCGACGATAAAAACCGTCGCTAAATATAGCGCGGTTTTATACAAGTATTGCATTTTTCAAATTAGCGACGATTTGAAACAACCGTCGCTATATTTAGCGACATTTTCAATAAAACTGTCGAACTTTTTAATTAGCGATGGTAACAATTGTCGCTAATTTAAAAATTGCGACGTTTCGCTAATAGCGACGGCTTAAGTTTTATTGTCGCTATTACCGACGAATGAAGCTTAACCGTCGCTAATAGCGATGGTTCAAGCCAAAACCATCGCTAATAGCGACGGTGTACACAAACACCATCGCCAAATTGTCTATAAATACCCGCATCCTCAATCATTTTCTTCACACAATAAGTTTCTGTTGGAAACTAAGTTTTGGTTGTTTGACAAACTAAGAGTTTATACTTATTGGAATAACTGATCAAAGGAGAATGAGCTTAACTGACTAAAATCATACAACTGATAGTTGCCAATAGCTAAAGATTGATGCGTACATTATCGACAACAACTGAAGCCAGCTGAATCTTATCTACGTCGAACTGATCATTTGAACAGAATAAAACTGACTGATCAGTTGGAAACTGATCAGTTGAACAAAATAAAACTGACTGATCAGTTGGAAACTGATCAGTTGAATCAATCAGTTATGAGCTTTCCAACAGAGTGTTTTTCAGCTAATCTCTCAGCTGTACACCTCATCACTTGAGAATGACAACCGAAAAATAGTACAAACAAACTGCAACTCGTAGTGGAACGCCGCATTTCAGAGTCTACAATGTACAAATGTCAGAAGAATGTTGACATAGCAATCAACGGCTATAAGAATCAAATTGTATTTATTGTTACCATTGAAGAGATGCCTATAAATAGGCGAGAAGAACAGTTGGAAAAATGACGAAAAGCTTCTATTCATCTTGCTGTTACGCTGCTAAAAACATTCACAAGCTCACGATTATCAGAAATATCAGTAGCATTCAAGGCTAAATTTTGAGCTTAAATAGCACAAGTCATTTTTTGTAAATTCATTCAAGTTGTGCTAAGATCAGTTTACGAACTGTAAGAAAATTGTATATTAAGAGTTTCAGTTTTGGCAGTGTTAAGTCCAAAACTGAAGTGGGTCTATACAAACTTGAATTGATCAAATTCTTTTAGTAAATATCTTATCTTTGTTATAGAAGGGGTGACGTAGGAAGGATTCAATCTCCGAACATTTATAAACTCTTGTGTGTCATTTTATTTCAGTTACATATTCCATCTTTCAGTCATTTTACTTCCGCAACCGTTTTTCCAGTTAAATTGATTGTCATCGACTGACAAGATTTCTAGTTTAAGTTTCTTACAAAATTGACACTATATTTTTCAAAAGCTACATAATCGAAAGTGTTTATTCAAGCCCCCTCCCCCCTTCTAAACACTTATTCCAGTAGTCAACCGATCCAACAAGTGGTATCAGAGCGCTGTTAAATCTTGTCTAAGAATACTTTCATTCATTAAACTGATTACCATGGCATTTTTCAATAAAATCCCTATGTTTTCCAGCGAATACTTCGATGATTGGAAAATCAGGATACAGGCTCACTTAGCTGCACAAGATGATGACATGTGGTATGTCATCACTGAAGGTCCGATGAAAATATTGAAAGTCAACACAGCAGTTGCCATCACCGATGGGGCACCACATAGAATTGAAAAGCTCAGAGATGAATGGACTGCTGAGGATAAAAGAAAAGCAAATTTGGACAACGTGGCCAAGGATATATTATACAAAACGCTGGATAAAGTCACATTCAATAAAATCAAGACGTGTAAAACCAGCAAATAAATATGGGAAAAGTTGATCCAGTTATGCGAAGGCAATGAGCAGACAAACAAAAACAAATTATTAGTTGCCGTTCAGAAGTTTGACAACATAAAGATAAAATTTGGTGAATCTATGCATGACTATGATGAAAGGATCAGTGGAATCATCAATAAGCTGAATGCACTAGGAAAAGTGTATTTAAACAAAGAAGTAGCACTGAAGGTTACTAGAGTTCTTCCCAAGGAATGGGATGTCAAGACTATGGCTATGAGGGAGTCGAAGGATCTCAACAAGATAGAACTCCACGATTTGTTTGCCGATCTTAAAACTTACGAATTTTAATTGCATACCAGAGAAGGAGAGCCTTCTACACCATCTGCAACAACAGCTTTAACTGCAATCAGACTAGAGCCAACTGGTTCAGCTAACAAAACTGCTGATCAATTGAACAATGATACAATGTCATTGTTTATCAAGCAAATTGGAAGATTCATGAGAAAGAATCAAGGAAATTTTCAGAAGCAATTCCAGAGGAACTAGACCAAAGAAGAATCTTATGTGTGTTACAACTGTGGTAAACCTAGTCACTTCATAGCTGACTGTCCTAAACCAAAGAAGGACAGTCGAGGGTCAACTGATAAAGGGAAGAAGTCCTATGATCACAGAAGAAGGACTAAGGATGAGAAGAAATCATTCAGATAGAAGCATGAACTGCTCTTAGCTGAAGTGAGAAAATCCAAATGGGCTGAAATCGATAGTGATGAATCAGAACCAGATAGCTCAAGAATCTCAACTGAAGATGAAGAAGAGGTAAAATGTCTAATGGTAGATGATGTCCAACTGGAATCAGCTATAGAACATGTATTTTATTTTAGCTCAACTGATTTTACACGAGAGGAACTCATTACCACCCTACATGACATGGTAAATGAGTATCAAAAACTTGCTCGCTCATTCGAGAAAGTCAAAGCTGAGCGAAATGATCCCAAAGAAAATAAAACTGAAACTGAAGAATCAGTTGAAGTATTTAATCTAACAGAGGAGATCGCAAAGAAGAAAGTTGAACTGAATGAGAATCAAGCCTTGTTATGTGAGTTGAAAATCAAAATTTTAAAACATTCTGAACTGATACAAGTTTGGAACAAGTCGTCAATTAATTTAACTAAAATGCATAATGCTCAAAAATCAGTTGATGATAAAATTGGTTTGGGATTTAACAGTCAAATTGATTATTCTGCAAATGATGCTCAGCCAAAGTTGAATGAAGGCAAAGGAAAATATATTACCTTTGTAAAATCAACTGTGAAAAATGAATTTTCAGAGCCAAGTAAACCGGCTGTTCAAAAGATCGAAAGTATGAACAAAGGCAAAAGGTATGGAATTGGATATGGCTATGAGAGTTCAAATGTCTCAAGTAACTGGTAAGTTAAACGATTCAGTTACAAAAGACAGTACTCTTGGAATGGCTAATACAATTACTACAACCAAAACCCAGTTCAGAAATGATATCAAATGAACAGTAAGTTGAAAAAGGACAAAAATCATATTGTTTCTTCCTCATTTCACACACCCAACAACCAAAAGCCTAAAAAAGTTATCTGGAACACTGCAACTGGAAGGTCAGTTATACTAATCCGAGTCTGGGTTCCTAAAGGACTAATCAATTTAGGACCCAAATAAATAAGGGTACCAAAATTATATTCTTTGTGTGATTGCAGGAAACAGGTATAATCAAAGAATCTACATGGTATCTAGACAGTGGATGTTCAAGACATATGACAGGAGATGCAAAGATGTTATCCAAACTGATTAAATACAATGGACCAAACATCAGTTTTGGAGACAACTCCAAAGGTAAAACTGTGGGTAAGGGTAAGTTTATCCATGGTAACTTTACAATTAAAGATGTATTGCTAGTTGATAATTTGAAGTATAACCTGATAAGCATCAGTCAGTTATACGACAGTAATTTCTCAGTACAATTTGATAAACACACTTGTTCAGTTATAAACTCAAATGATGAAGTCATTCTAACTGGCAATTGATATGGAAATACATACAAAGTTAGCTGGATTGAACATTCTTATGCACCAGTTTGTTTCGTAGCTTCTAAATCTTCTAAAAACTGGTTATGGCATAAGAGATTGAACCACTTAAACTTTAAATCTATTGCCTATCTTAGTAACAACAATCTTGTAACTGGCTTGCCCAAAATAGAATTTTCAAAAGAGAAAATTTGTTCAGCATGTCAGTTTGGTAAACAAGTAAGATCCTCGTTTAAAAACAGAGGTTGTAAATCATCTTCCCGATGCTTAGAACTGCTGCATATGGATCTTTTTGGTCCAATACCAGTCATGAGTTTATGGGGAATAAAATACACTCTGGTGGTTGTGGATGATTTTTCAAGATTTACTTGGGTCATATTTCTCAAATCAATCTTAGAATATACTGAAGAACCCTGCAATTGGTCAAAGAGATCATCAATCCTTGGCAAAGGATACTTATTCTTTACTGTGGCTTTTTTCAACTGTCTATAATCGACACAAAGCCTCATAGACCCATCTTTCTTCTTCACGAATAAAACCGGAGCACCCCAAGGTAAAACACTTGGTCTTATATATCCTTTAACCAATAGATCCTCAAGTTGTTCCTTTAGTTCCTTCAGTTCAATTGGCGCTATCCTATAAGGAGCTCTAGAAATAGGTTGTGTAGCTGGCATCAACTCAATGTTGAAATCAATCTCTCGGACTGGAGGAAATCCTGGAATTTCATCTGGAAATACATCTGAAAATTCACTAACAATTGGAATATCTGTCAATTTAGGTACTGACCTTGAAATATCAATTGCATAAACCAAGAAACATTCGGCTCCTTTCTGCAACAAACGAGTCATGGACAAAACAGATATCAAAGGAATCTTAGCTCGAGAACCCTTACCATAGAATGTCCAGTGATCTGTCATATCAGGCCTAAACTTAACAACATTCTGAAAACAGTCTACAGTAGCCTTGTATCTTGTCAACATGTCAATACCAACTATGCAGTAAAAATCTGACATCTCCAATACAATACAATCAACCTCAATGACATTATCCTCATAACGAAATTTACAACCACTTATCATTTCAGCTGACCTCATCACTTTGCCAGTGGAGTAGAAATAGATAATGTAGATGATAATGGCATATCATGCAACGAATGCAATGTGACAAAGTGCTCAGCTATGAAAGTATGTGATGCACCAGTATCCATCAAAACATTAGCAGGATAACCTGAGAGAAAACAATTACCTGCAATGACATTATCTGGAGCATTATGTGCCTCATCCTCCGTGAGTGCAAAAACTCGAGCCAGCTGTCTTGGTGTCTGTCCTACCCTGTGGCTACCACTCTGTTTGTTCTGATATGTCCGGTTTGATTGCTGATAAGAAAGAACTGAAGGGGTCTGACGATTCTGATGAGGTGTCTGTCTCGATGATCCCCCACTCTGAGATATTTCACTGCCACGGTTAGGACACACTCGAGCATAGTGTCCCACCTGGTTACACAAGTGGCAAGCTCCCGAGATTCCTCTACACTGATCGGTATAATGTCTACCACCACACTGACCACAAGTCGAGGCTGAATAACTAGTACTCTGAACTGAACCAGACTGTCTCGATCCACTAGACCTCGAAAATCTACTGCCATGTCTCTTAAATTGCTTCCCTCTAGCCTTGAACTGCTCTCTTATGTTTCCACTATTACCGCCACTATTACCCTGTCTGAAATGCTGTCGGAACTGTGGCTGTTGGGGTCGTTGCGAATACTGAAAACCTCTCTGCCTAATGATTCCAATTTCAGCTCCCTTTGCTCGATCAAGAGCCTCAGCAAAAGTGTTAGGCCTTCCGGTATTAATCGAAGTAAATATATCTGGGTTAAGACCATTTATGAAGTGATCGGCCTTAGCTTCTTCATCGGATGCTACATGAGGAGCAAATCTCAGTAAATTCGAGAACTTAGCAACATAGTCCTCAATATTTAGATTTCCCTATTTTAAATTTGCAAACTCGGCTCCCTATCTTTCCTGTAAGAGGTAGGAAATAAACGCTGATAAAATTCAGATTTAAAAATATCCCAGGTAACAATCGTACCTCGATCCTCTAAAGCTTTCTTTGTCATGATCCACCAACTCTTAGCAACATCCAATAACTGATGAACAACTAATTTGATTCTACGATCATCTGGATACTCAAGAGATTCAAATAATTGATCCATATTCTCCAACCAATTCTCACACTCTAATGCATTCTCGGTACCCTTCAACATCGGTGGGTGCAAAGACTGAAATCTGGCTAACAATATCTCCATCGGAGTCGGAGTTATATCCATCTGAGTATGAGTAGCACTGCCTTGATCTTGTGCCACTGGTATGTTCTGTCTAGGTCTACCACGACCTCTACCTCGAGTAGCCATGTCTGATATACAATAGATCAATACATTTAAAATCACAATATCAAAATCATCTCAATCTTGTATCAATCATCTCTGGCTCTCGAGACTCAACAATCTCAAAAATATCGAATAAAACTCAACAATATAATATCTCAATTTAAATCATGTATTTCACATCATAGCACAATGAAATGCTAACAAATATATCACATGATCAAGCAATTCAAACTGACTCGATCTACCCTGTTCCCAAATATCTTACGCTCTGATACCACCTATTGTGGCGGCCTGGGTAAGATATCTAATACCAATAATTATAAATGTAACAAACCAAACGATTTAGTAAAATACATAATTTGTAGTTCACAAATCCACATAACATTTTCAAAATAATTTAAATGTCTCAAATATTTGAATATAAGTTTCAACATGCCAAAATAAACTAGTGAACCAAAGAAATCCAAACATCATCACATAGCTCCTAAGACCCGAGAATCCCACTCTTAAATCGTGTCTCCTCGCCTGGAGCTGGACTCTGGCATCCCAAGCCTCGCCTCACCTACCGTCAAGCACATGAAAACAAGAGGTAGCCGACATGCCGGTGAGTATAAATCCAGTATGATACAATCAATAACATATGAGAATTAACATTTCAAATAGTTCATATGAGATTCATAAAGATGCAATATAATGCAATGCCTAATCAGAAGCTGTGGGCTATCAATAAATCTCAAGATCAAGTGAATCATCTGGTCATAGGGTACCCAAGGATAGAGAATCTCCCAGCAATATCCACCGACTCATCCGCTCGAGGTAGGTTGATGTGTTCTACAATCCCAGGACTATGGTGCGCCTATAGAGAGTGTTCAGGCCATAGCAGCGACCTCCACATACACTATGCCAACTCAACTATTGTAAGGACCGTGTATCGTGTTATCGTAAATCCTATGTGATTATCGATAATTCATGAAATTGATATGTGATTATGTATTTGATGTATATTATGAAAAGGAAATTGAGAAAATGTATTGAATATGAATTGACGTTGTAAGAGCTCGATTGGAGAGGCCGGACGCCAATTTAGTACAAACATAAATAATAGTACAGAACGAGTGGAGCCCGGGCGGTAGAAAATGACCGCCCGAGCGCCAAGGTAGAAATTTTGAGTGTTCGGGCAGAACACTTCGTGCCCGAGTGGTAGTTTGTGACCGCTCGAGCGCGGAGCAAGTGGAATTTGGACAGAACATGCCGCGCCCGAACGGTAATTTTTGACCGCCCGAGCGCGGTGCATTTGAAACTCGGGGGCAGAACCTCTCGCGCTCGGGCGCGAGAATTCTACCGCCCCAGCGCCGAAGCGGTGGAGGATAAAAATAAGTTCTTTTGTTCGTTTTCTTCATTTATCCTTCGACAACTTCGAGAGAATACGAGAGAAAGTGATTTCTTTTATCCGAATCGACTTCGAAACACTGTCTAAACGCGAAACAAATTATGTATTTGTTATCTTCGCGTCGAGGGCTTCTGACTGAGGTAATTTCCTTCTAGTTCCAGCAGCTCTAAATATTAAAGTGCTGGAACAGAATGTATTTGAAGTTGAATTTCTGATATGTAGTAGAATAACAGACAATAAACTCATAATGGAAGTCGGAATTGAATTATGATATGAATTTGATTTGATATGAATTTTTGAAGTTTCAAATAATATTTGAAACTCATATTAATGATTTTGGAGTATGTTAGTGATTGGAATGAGTATGTTATTGATGTAGATAAAGTGTAATATCAATATCTTCAGGCTACATCAACTGGAAACGAAGAATTGAGGTATGTTGCGACCGGGTAACATACGACAGGTATCTGTATTATATGATATATGTCGGATTGATTTGATTGATTGGAATGAGATTATGTGTCTATATGCCATATTTGTTGATTGATGTGGCATACATGACATTGAGATTGAGATATCGATGTATAAAATAAATGTTTTGTTAACACAATCATTTTATGCATACATCGATAAATGACATGCACGTTGAGCTATGATCCTTGGATACCCTGATATGATTTGATTGGATTCCGGGGTTTGTGAACACAATCGCTATGACGGTATTATATGACCCGTAAAGCATAGACAATTGTGGCCCCATATGATTGGATATGAGATTTGGGATTTGATAGCGCTTTGCCGACGCTATCATACGAGTATCCCATATTTGCCGGTGTGCCAGCTCGAGCATTGATTTGATAGCGATTCGATTGATTCTGACCTATGCTCAGTGGATGGGCATTTGACCTGATACCTCCACGACATACATGCATTGCATACCATATATCATTGTTTAGATATCTGTGGTATATATGATTGATTGTTCCATACGGAGCTTTGCTCACCCCCAAGGGGGGCTGTTGTTGTCTTTGTATGTGGACAATGGCAGGTACTCCAGGATATCAGGAGACCGGAGAGGGTACTTCTGGAAGGAGTCACAGCTTGGGCTGAGGTTTTATGTTTTTGTCTTGTTCCCAGTATATATGTATATGTATCTATATACCGGGGCATGTCCCGAGGATATGAGTTGTTTGTATATGATTGATTTTGATTACGTGTGGGCATGTTTATGACGTGAGATGAAATACTATTTTTAGTATTCAAATAAAATGATTTGGGCTCATTGTAAAGAAATTTTAAACTCGCTTTCCGCTGTAATTAATTAACCCTAATCAGATTGCATTGTAATAACGATTAGGAGCTAAGGGCCCCACATAGTATGGTATCAGAGCATAGCTGGGAATGCTCGATTGAGTCTTGTGTACACTTTAATAGGCACAAATGAATTGTGCGTATGTGATTGAATTATTTGTATTACTTGCTCTTATGTGATTTGATTCGAGTAAGTATTTGATGAGATTGATGATATGAGATGATGAGATTATGAGATTGATATTGATTTGTGATATTCATCAATTGATTTGTAGATGGATCACACAAATGAGACTGCGAGTAGTAGTACTGAGAGGATTGTTGGGCAATTTGAAGGATTGTCCATGGATGTAGTGATGGCTCGATTCCAGGATCTGAAACCACCGAGGTTCTTTGGCACTTAGAGTGCTGAAAGAGCTGAGGCCTGGCTGAAGGATATCGAGCACTTGTTTAATATTGTGGAATATTCCAAGGCTCGGAGACTGAAACTTGCTTTGTATCAGCTGAAAGACCGAGCCAAATCTTGGTGGGAAGCCGCTGAGATTGGATTGAAATAGGCCGGGATTGAAGTCACTTGGGATGTCTTCAAGGCCCAGTTTTTGGAGCAGTATTCCCCTCCTTCCTATTATACTGCTCAAGAGAATGAATTTAATAATCTGCAGCAGGGAACGATGTCTGTTGCAGAGTATGCTTCGAAGTTTTCTACTTTACTGAAGTATGCACCTCACGTAGCTGGGAATGCGAGGGCAAAATATAACAGGTTTGTAAATGGTTTACATTCTACTTTGTATACTTATGTTGTTTCTGGATTGCCTACCAGCTACGCAGAGGCAGTTGAACGAGCCAAGGCAGCCGAGACTGGACTTAGGAGAGGAGGTCCACAGTATACCCCTCCACCTTTGGTGTCAGCTCAGCAGCCTACTTTGAGGCCGAGAGGTAAGAAGTTCAAGAAGACTGGTTCTGTTTCTTCGTCTTCTTCGAACTCTAGCGGATCACAGAGAGAGAGTCCTGTGATTGCACCGTACTGTAGTCATTGTGGAGGTAAACATACTATCGAGCAGTGTCGAGGTATGTTTGGTACTTGTTATCAGTGTGGGCAGGAAGGCCATTTCTCTCGAGTGTGTCCGAACAGGGGTACGACTTCTGCTCAACCCCAGCCAGGATTTAGAGGTGGCCCTGGTATGATGAGACCTGCTGTTCCTGTTCTATCTTTTCAGCAGTCGAGTGTCCCACGATATCGAGGACCGGGTGGTCAGAGTGCCCAAGTTCCTCCTCAAGTGAGAGTGTATGCCATGACTGAGGATCAGGCGAGAGAAGCTCCTGGAGGCGTGATTGCAGGTATTTGCACGCTTTGCGATTATCCTGCACGTGTTTTATTTGATACAGGAGCATCTCATTCATTCATATCTCACGCATTTGTTGCATCTCACGATATTGAGTGTACCCCGTTGTACGATACCCTATTGATTGCCACGCCAGCAGGGAAGATTATTTTGTCTGAGAAAGTTGTGCATAATTGTGTATTGATATATGAGGATAATGTGGTATTTCTGAATTTGATTGTCCTCCTAATGCACGACTTTGATTGTATTGTTGGCATGGATATCTTGACGACGAATCGAGCTACTGTTGATTTTTGTCATGGAGTGGTTCGATTTCGACCGATTGATGGACCCAAGGGGAATTTTTATGGCAAGGGTTCCCAAGCCAAAATTCCATTGGTATCTTCTTTGGAAATGTCCCGATTTTAGATTAGCGGAGATGAGGGTTATCTTATCTACGCTATTGATATTTTGAAGAAGGAGTCTTCTTTATCTGAGATTCCTGTTGCGAAAGAATTCCCGGATGTATTTCCTGATGAGATTCCTGATTTTCCTCCTCATCGAGCAGTCGAGTTTAGTATTGCTCTTGTGCCGGGGACTGCACCTATTTCGAAAGCTCCCTATCGCATGGCACCATTGGAACTGAAAGAACTGAAAGAACAATTGCAGGATCTTCTCGATAAGGGATATATTCGACCGAGTGTATCACCTTGGGGAGCTCCAGCTTTATTTGTTCGAAAGAAAGATGGTACTATGCGAATGTATATTGATTATAGGCAACTGAATCGGGCTACTGTGAAGAACAATTACCCACTTCCTCGTATTGATGATTTATTTGATTAGCTTCAGGGTACTTCTGTATACTCGAAGATTGATCTTCGTTCTGGGTATCATCAAGTATGTGTTCGAGACGAAGATGTGCCCAAAACTGCTTTTCGTACGAGGAATGGCCACTATGAATTTCTGGTTATGCCTTTTGGTCTCACGAATGCTCCTGCTATTTTTATGGATCTAATGAATCGTGTCTTCCGAGATTATCTTGACCGATTCGTTATTGTATTTATTGATGATATTCTTGTGTATTCGAAATCGAAAAACGAGCATGCTGAACATCTAAGACTGGTACTTCAAACTCTTCGTACTAGTCACTTATATGCTAAATTGTCCAAATGCGAGTTCTGGATGGACAAAGTGGTATTTCCGGGCCACGTCATTTCGAGACATGGCATATCTGTAGATCCTGCGAAGGTCGAAGCTGTATTGAATTGGCCAAGACCTACGAATGTTCCTGAGATCCGTAGCTTCATGGGTTTAGCTGGATATTATCGACGTTTTATTGAAGGATTTTCGAAGATAGCTAAACCTATTACTCAACTGACACAGAAGAATCAGCGATTCATTTGGTCAGAAGAATGTGAAGCTAGTTTTCTTGAATTGAAGACGAGATTGACCACAGCACCTGTGCTTACTATTCCCTCAGGAACCGGAGGATTTGTGGTTTGTACAGATGCGTCTGGTAAAGGTTTGGGCTGTGTTCTGATGCAACATGGCAAAGTGGTTGCTTATACATCTCGTCAATTGAAATCTCATGAAACACGTTATCCTGTTCATGATCTCGAATTTGCTGCCATTGTGTTTGCATTGAAGATTTGGCGCCATTATTTGTACGGAGAAAAGTTCGTTATTTACTCGGACCATAAAAGTCTGAAATATCTCTTTTCTCAATCTGATCTGAATATGAGGCAACGCAGGTGGATGGATCTCTTGAAGGACTTTGATTGTGAGATTCAATATCAACCTGGATCGGTGAATGTTACCGCGGATGCCCTGAGCCGTAAAGTTTATGATTCTGTTTTAGCTTCTGTCAGTGTCGCCAAAGTACACGAGGATATATGTACTTCTGGCTGGACTATTCACTCGAATTGGAATTCTGTCACTGTCTCCGCATTGCAAATTGAGCCGAATTTGATATCGAAGATACGAAAGGCCCAACGAAGCGATGCTCAGATCCAAAAGTCAAAAGAACTGGTATCTGCTGGACATCAGTATGGATTTCAAATTTTTTCTGATGGTTCTTTACAATTTAATGGTCGGCTGGTAGTTCTTGATGATTCTGATTTGAAATATGCCCTTCTTCGAGAAGCACATTGTAGCAAATACAGTATTCACCCTGGAGGTCGAAAGATGTATTTGACATTGAGACCTCAATTTTGGTGGAAACGTATGAAGAAGGACATTGCTGAGTTTATTTCAAAATGTTTGGTCTGCCAGCAAGTGAAAGCCGAGAGAATGAAACTGGGAGGATTGCTCCATAGTCTTGAAATCCCGAAATGGAATTGGGAACATATCGCTATGGATTTTGTGACTCATTTACCTTGTTCTCCCAAGGGCTGTGATGCTATTTGGGTGATTATTGATCGGCTTTCGAAATCTGCGCATTTTATTCCCTATGAACGGACTTATCCTTATAAGAAAATGGCCCGTTTATACATTGAGAATGTTGTGAGACTGCATGGTGTGCCAGTCTCGATTGTATCTGATCGTGATCCCAGATTTGCTTCTAAATTCTGGGGTAGTTTTCAGGAAGCGATGGGTACGCGTTTGGCTATGAGTACTGCTTATCATCCTCAAACTGATGGCCAGACCGAGCGTACGATTCAAACGTTAGAGGATATGTTGCGTGCGACTGTGATGGACTTCAGAATGGGATGGCAAGATGCCTTACTATTGGTTGAATTTTCTTATAATAATAGCTTTCAGACGAGTATTGGTTTGGCACCGTTTGAAGCTCTATATGGGAGAGGATGTAGATCACCGTTATTCTGGGATGAGATTGGTGAGAGACAATTGACTGGACCTGAAATGATACAGGAAATTAATGATAAGGTTCAGTTGATTCGGCAGCGAATGAAAGCTGCTCAGGATCGTCAAACGAGTTATGCGAATAAATGAAGACGACCCTTGAAATTCCAGAAAGGTGACAGAGTGTTTTTGAAAATATCTCCCTTTAGAGGCACTGATCGATTTGGCATGCGAGGGAAGTTATCTCCTCGTTATGTTGGGCCATATGAGATTCTGGATCGAGTTGGTGATCTTGCGTATCGATTGGCATTGCCACCAGCTCTATCTGCTATTCACGATGTGTTTCATGTTTTCTATGCTGAGGAAATATGAACCGGATCCATCACATGTACTTGCACCTGATGAGGTGGAACTTGATCCTTCTCTTTCCTATGCCGAACAACCTGTTCGAATTATGGATCGAAAGGAAAAGATATTGAGAAATAAATCGATTCCTTTAGTACGAGTGCAATGGACACGACATGGTGTTGAAGAATCAACGTGGGAATTGGAGAGCAAGATGCGAGATTCGTATTTGCATTTGTTTGATTCTATGACATCTGTTCCATTATATTCGATGTATTCTGATCCTTTTACTGATTTTAGCTTTGATATGTACTATAACTGGTGACATATGTATGTTTGCCAAGGTTATGTATATAGAGATGTTTGAGATTACGAGGACGAAATCTTTTAAGAGGGGGAGAAATGTAAGGACCGTGTATCGTGTTATCGTAAATCCTGTGTGATTATCGATAATTCAAGAAATTGATATGTGATTATGTATTTGATGTATATTATGACAAGGAAATTGAGAAAATGAATATTGAATATGAATTGACGTTGTAAGAGCTCGATTGAAGAGGCCGGACGCCAATTTAGTACAAACATAAATAATTGTACAGAACGAGTGGCGCCCGGGCGGTAGAAAATGACCGCCCGAGCGCCAAGGTAGAAATTTTGAGTGTTCGGGCAGAACAATTCGCGCCCGAGCGGTAGTTTGTGAACGCCCGAGCGCGGAGCAAGTGGCATTTGGACAGAACATGCCGCGCCCGAGCGGTAATTTTTGACCGCCCAAGCGCGGTGCATTTGAAACTCGGGGGCAGAACCTCTCGCGCTAGGGCGCGAGAATTCTACCGCCCGAGCGCCGAAGCGGTAGAGGATAAGAATAAGTTCTTTTGTTCGTTTTCTTCATTTATCCTTCGACAACTTCGAGAGAATACGAGAGAAAGTGATTTCTTTTATCCGAATCGACTTCGAAACGCTGTCTAAACGCGAAACAAATTATGTATTTGTGATCTTCGCGTCGAGGGCTTCTGACTGAGGTAATTTTTTCTAGTTCCAGCAGCTCTAAATATTAAAGTACTGGAACATCATGTATTTGAAGTTGAATTTCTGATATGTAGTAGAATAACCGACAATAAACTCATAATGGAAGTCGGAATTGAATTATGATATGAATTTGATTTGATATGATATTTTGAAGTTTCAAATGATATTTGAAACTCATATTAATGATTTTGGAGTATGTTAGTGATTGGAATGAGTATGTTATTGATGTAGATAAAGTGTAATATCAATATCTTCAGGCTACATCAACTGGAAACGAAGAATTGGGGTATGTTGCGACCGGGTAACATACGACATGTATCTGTATTATATAATATATGTCGGATTGATTTGATTGATTGGAATGAGATTATGTGTCTATATGCCTTATTTGTTGATTTATGTGGCATACATGACATTGAGATTGAGATATCGATGTATAAAATAAATGTTTTGTTAACACAATCATTTTATGCATACATCGATACATGACATGCACGTTGAGCTATGATCCTTGGATACCCTGATATGATTTGATTGGATTCCGGGGTTTGTGAACACAATCGCTATGCCGGTATTATATGACCCGTAAAGCATAGACAATTGTGGCCCCATATGATTGGATATAAGATTTGGGATTTGATTGCGCTTTGCCGACGCTATCATACGAGTATCCCATATTGGCCGATGTGCCAGCTCGAGCATTGATTTGATAGCGATTCGATTGATTCTGACATGTGCTCAGTGGATGGGCATTTGACCTGATACCTCCACGACATACATGCATTGCATACCATATATCATTGTTTAGATATCTGTGGTATATATGATTGGTTGTTCCATACGGAGCTTTGCTCACCCCCAAGGGGGGCTGTTGTTGTCTTTGTGTGTGGACAATGGCAGGTACTCCAGGATATCAGGAGACCGGAGAGGGTACTTCTGGAGGGAGTCACAGCTTGGGCTGAGGTTTTATGTTTTTGTCTTGTTCCCGGTATATACGTATATGTATCTATATACCGGGGCATGTCCCGAGGATATGAGTTGTTTGTATATGATTAATTTTGATTACGTGTGGGCATGTTTATGACGTGAGATGAAATACTATTTTTAGTATTCAAATAAAATAATTTGGGCTCATTGTAAAGAAATTTTAAACTCTCTTTCCGCTGTAATTAATTAACCCTAATCAGATTGCATTGTAATAACGATTAGGAGCTAAGGGCCCCACAATTATAGCCCCATACGTCCAACAAATCAATAAATCAAGGCGACCTCCGCCAGTATCAAATCTGAATCGACAAGTGGCTCAATATGCAATGTAATGATGCAAATCAATATCACCATTTCGATATCATAATAAACTCATCTCAATACAACAATCATCATCAAATCACCAATAATTCATCGAGCCATAGAGTTTTCAATTTAAAATAAAAATGATACTTTTACCTCGTATGTTACCGACCGTAACATACCTTCAAATATTACCAAAAGAAGATCGAAATGTGTAGGTGAGAAGTCTTGAACCTCTGAAATCTACTATAACTCAAGAACTCGGATCACTTATCAAAACAGAGCTGTTTCTGTACAAAATTCATAATTAATTCAATACTGCTTCGAACCAAGATCCGTAAATTTCTTAACCGTAATATGCCATAAAAACATTTATTGAATCATTTTATCAAACACATAACATGCGTGCTAAAGAGTTAGCTCCTTTACTTTGCCATTGGCTTCAATTCCATTTTAAATTCAAACCAACACAATCACAATCTCCAAAATTCCTCAACACCAAAATCCAACAATAACTAAACTCACAAGCTTACCTTAGTTCCTTGAACCCAAAATGCTCTTGCTCTTACTCAAAAAACCCAACAAGTAGCTAGAATCGAAGGGAAAAATGAAGGAAAAAGAGAACCATAGCTTCTCTTGGAGTGAATAATCGAGAAGTGAGGAGAGAAATGAGGGAAAAGTGAACCAACTCTTCTATTATATCACTTAAATCTCGAAAACACGCGTTTTAAAAATCGCTGGCCGCCTGGGCAGACATCTTTTTCCCCCCGGGCGCTGAACTCTCGGCCAAAACACCATTTTTCCCGAACAAGACCCGCCCGGGCGCACATTAATTCCCGCCCGGGCGCGCACTCTGCGCACATCCACTACAAAGATCGCTTCCGAAACGCCTCTTCCCTTCAAAGTTAGGAAAAGTGTAAACTAGAAAGTTGTAGCCCTATATCTTGGCTTGCATCTCCAATTGGTCTCATGTCATTTGGAGGTCTGAGTAAAAAGTTATGCTCAATCTCCCAACATGTGTCATTGTAGGAACGACGATACGCACGACACACTTCGGGGAGCTTTTGGCTCATCTTTCCTAAGGATTTGAACAAAACTCAAAACTGGAAAGTTATAGCCTTATGTCTTATCTTTCTAATGAAAGTAGCATCACATCAATTGGATCAATATACAAAACATTATGCTAAAAACCACAACTACTGCCACATTTTTCATACCGTTTCTGCACTTCCATTACCTATTTAGCTCAAATATCACCTTTGATTCTACCCATCCATTATCTATTCCATTCTATAACAACATTACCATTCATACCATATCGTAAAGCCAATAACCATCACAACTACTGCCATATTATATCAAAATTCGGGCATTAAAAGTCATGAGTTTATGGTGAATGAAATACACTCTGGTGGTTGTGGATGATTTTTCAAGATTTACTTGGGTCATATTTCTCAAATCTAAAGACCAAACTGCTGCACAACTGATCAAGCTTTTCAAAAGATTATCAAATGAAAAATTAGTTGGGATTGATCGAATAAGGTCTGATCGAGGGACTGAATTTATCAATCAAACTCTTTCAAATTTTTTAGAAAATACTGGAATTAAGCATGAGCTCTCAGCAACAAGAACTCCTCAGCAAAATGGTATAGTTGAGAGAAGAAACCGGACCATAAAAAAAGCTGCTAGAACAATGCGTGCTGATTCTGGTATTTCTCAAAGGTTTTGGGCAGAAGCAGTAAACACTGCATGTTATACTCAGAAAAGATCAATGATTAATAAGAATCATTTGAAAACACCATATGAGATCTGGCATTGATGAAAAAGTGTGGTTTCTTACTTTAAAATATTCGACTGCAGATGTTTTATTCTTGAAAATGGCAGAAATCATTTAAAAGCCTTTGATGCTAAATCTGCAGAGGGAATATTTTTGGGATATTATTCAGTCAGCAAAGCTTATAGAGTTTTTAACAAGAGCACATTAAATGTTCAAGAGTTTATAAATGTTTTTTATGAAACTGTACTAACTGATAAGCCAACTGATCCAGTTGAGCTAGTTGATCGATTTACAGATATCTGTTTGGAGGATGATCATGAAGAAGAAAATCATATCAATCGTAACATCCTTCAAACACCAAAACCTGAAATTGTGGATCAATCAGTTGAACAGGAAGTCGTTCCTGAAAGTCAGTTGGTAGAGCGAACAAATAATATTCAGTTACCAACTGAAACAACTCCAACTGAAACTGAAACTGAAACAGTTCAGTTGCCTCCCACAACTGAAATTGTTCAGTTTCCAACAAAAGCAATTGCTGATACAACAAATGGTGAACTCAGATGGAAAAAATCTCACCCACCAGATTTGGTAATAGGTAATCCATCTGACCCGGTAAGGACAAGGAATCAAATGCTTAATTTGTTCATTCATTCCGCTTTTGTATCGCAATTTGATCCTAAGAAAACTGATGAAGCTCTTGCTGATCCTAACTGAATAAATGCAATGCAAAAAGAGCTAAATCAGTTTACCCATAACAAAGTCTTGGACTTAGTTCCAAGACCAGTTTGCAAAACTATTATTGGTACAAAGTGGGTATTCAGGAATAAACTGAATGAAGATCGTTCAGTTGCACGCAACAAGGCAAGACTTTTAGCACAAGGGTATAGGCAGGAAGAAAGAATTGACTATGATGAAACATATGCACCAGTTGCCAGACTGAAAGCAATCAGAATATTTCTCGCCTATGCATCCTTCAAGAACTTTAAATTCTATCAAATGGATGTGAAAAGTGTCTTTTTGAATGGTCAGTTGCAACAAGAAGTCTACGTTGAACAACCTCCAGGTTTTATCAATCACTCATTTCCTGATCATGTTTACTATTTGAACAAAGCATTGTATGGTCTTAAACAAGCTCCAAGAACTTGGTATGAAACTCTTTCAAAATTCTTAACTTATCACGACTTTATTGTGGGATCAGTTGATAAGACTTTGTTCAAATTTTCTAACGATGATCATAATTTATTTGTGCAAATTTATGTTGATAATATTATTTTTGGGTCAACTAACCCCAAATTATGCAAGAAGTTTGCTAGGTTGATGCAGGAAAAATTCGAGATGAGTATGATGGGTAAACTGATATTTTTTCTCGATCTGCAAGTAAAGCAACTGGAAACTGGTACTTTCATCAGTCAAAAAAAATACACTAAGGAATTACTCAAGAAATTTGGTATGGAAACATGCTCGGCTGCAAGTATACCCATGAGTTCATCAGTCAAACTAAACAATGATCAAGGGGTAATATCAATTGAGGCGACACTATATAGAGGTTTAATAGGTTCATTACAGTACCTAACTGCTAGTCGTCCTGATATTGTATTTGTTGTTTGCATGTGTGCTCGATTTCAAGCAAATCCTAAGCAATCACATTTTACAGCCGCTAAAAAAATTTTAAAATATCTTAATGGCACACAAAATGTGGGATTATGGTACTCTAAAGACTCATCTTTCAATTTAGTTGGATATGCAAATGTAGATTATGCTGGATGTAAGCTAGATCGTAAAATCACCAGTGGATCATGTCAGTTTTTGGACACAGATTGATCCCTTGGTTCAGTAAGAAGCAAACATCCATAGCAACTTCCACAACTGAAACAAAATACCTTGCTGCTGGAAGCTGTTGTGCTCAATTGCTATGGATTTAGCAACAACTGAAAGATTATGGAGTTGACGCTAAAGAATCTCCCATATTCTGTGATAATACGAGCACAATTGCGATTACATATAACCCAATTCTTCACTCAAGGACCAAGCACATTGATGTCAGGCATCATTTCATCAGAGATCATGTTTTGAAGAAAGCTATCAGACTGGAATATGTGTCAACTGAACAACAAGCTGCTGATATCTTCACCAAACCATTACAAGAGACTGAGTTTTCTCATTTTCGCAATATACTTAGTTTAATTGATTTATCTTAATCAATCTTATGGTTGTTTTCATCAGTTTATTAATTATTCAGTATGCTATCTTTCATTTAAATATTTATCAACTGGTTTCAGTTAAGTGGCTTATCGGATTATTCATTAGATGTTGATCAACTGATACCAGTTAGTCTTTTATCAGTTATGATATTCAGTTCATCAATCTTTCAATCAAATCTCGTCAGTATGATGAATGCTATTTCTGCTATACAATCTACTCAGCTTGCACATACCCTAAAGCTAAATTCAAACTATGAATTTACAACAGAAAGACTGGATAAGGTTAACAAAAGTGTGACCAATCTCTACCTTTAGATGGATAATATCAAGAAAGACAGGCTGTCGACTGAATCTCACTTCCAAACTCAAGCACTAGTCGGCAGGAGATTTGACTTTCTTGAAGTAAAAGTCACTAAAAGGATTGACCTGCTGCAAATCATTATGTTGAATGCCGTATCAAATATTGCAGCAGATGTCCGCATTTTAACAAGAAAAGTCGATGTGATTGACAAAAAGGGTGAAGTTTTGAGAGAAACAGAAGAAGAAAAAGTGAAGAAGAAGAATGCATGAAGATCAACTGATCTCAGTTCAATTGTTGAAGATTCTTGTTTCTTTATTCTTTATACGAATCTATACATTAGAATAGTTATTTTATCTACAATAAAATCAGAGTTCAATCTTTAGTTCAGCTGATCAGTTCATACATTACAAGTTTTGTCAAACACCAAAAAGGGGGAAATTGTTGGAAACTAAGTTTTGGTGGTTTGACAAACTAAGAGTTTATACCTATTGGAATAACTGATCAAAAGAGAATGAGCTTAACTGACTAAAATCATACAACTTATAGTTGCCATTAGCTAAAGATTAATGCGTACATTATCAACAGCAACTGAAGCCAGCTGAATCTTATCTACGTCGAACGGATCAGTTGAAAACTTATCAGTTCAGCAGAATCAAACTGACTGATCAGTTGGAAACTGATCGGTTGAATCAATCAGTTATGAGTTTTCCAGCAGAGTGTTTTTCAGCTGATCTCTCAGCTGTACACGTCATCACTTGAGAATGACAACCGAAAAATAGTACAAACAGACTGCAACTCGTAGTGCAATGCCACATTTCAGAGTCTATAGTGTACAAATGTCAGAAGAATGTTTACGTGGCAATCAACGGCTATAAGAATCAAATTGTATTTATTGTTACCATTGAAGAGATGCCTATAAATAGGTGAGAAGAGCAGTTGGAAAAATGACGAAAAGCTTCTATTCATCTTGCTGTTACGCTGCTCAAAAAAATTCACAAGCTCACAGTTATCAGAAATACCAGTATCATTCAAGGCTAAATTTCGAGCTTAAATAGCACAAGTCATTTGTTGTATATTCATTCAAGTTGTGCTAAGATCAGTTTACGAACTGTAAGAAAATTGTATACTAAGAGTTTCAGTTTTGGCGGTGTTAAGTCCAAAATTGAAGTGGGTCTATACAAACTTGTATTGATCAAATTCTTTTACTAAATATCATATCTTTGTGATAGAAGGCGTGACGTAGGAGGGATTCAATCTCCGAACATCCATAAACTCATGTGTGTCATTTTATTTCAATTACATATTCTATCTTTCAGTCAGTTTACTTTCGCAACTGTTTTCCCAGTTAAACTGATTGTCATTGACTGACAAGATTTCCAGTTTCAGTTTCTTACAAAACTGACACTATATTTTTCAAAAGCTACATAATCGAAAGTGTTTATTCAACACCCCTCCCCCCTTCTAAACACTTATTCAAGTAGTCAACCGATCCAACAGTTTCTCTCTTCTTTTTTTGAAGGAAAGTTTCTCTCTTCCATGATTTAACTTTCGCTTCCATTTTAAGTGTTAAGATTATAAATATTAATTTTTAGTAAAATTGTAAGTTATTAAATTATAAAAGAGAGTGTTAATTTTTCTCTGTTTCATGATTTATTAAATTATAAAAGCAATTTTTTTTTATTTTATGCAAAACATTAGCGACGGAAATCATGTGAAAACCATGTGAATAACCATCGCAAAGTAGCGACAGAAATGATATATACAACCGTCGCTAAGTAGCAACGGAAATAATATAAAAACCGTCGCTTTTGCCACGGTTTTTCACCGTCGTCTTTGACGTCTACGACAACTGTTTTTCACCAAGTGGTAGCTAATGTCGCAGTCATAATCCTTAACCAGCTCTAAACATATCTGTTGCCTCATATTCAGATCTTTTTGGGTGAAGAAGTACTTCAAAATTTTATGATCTCTGCAAATTTTGAACTTCTCCCCAAATAATTAGTTCCTCCAGATCTTCAGCAGAAAAACTATTGCTGCAAGATTAAGGTCATGAGTAGGATAGTTATTCTCATATACCTTCTACTGTATGGACGCAGATGATATCACTATGTCACGCTGCATCAGAAATGCGCTCAAACCAAGTTTCTAAGCATCTATATATAGCACATACTCTCCTTGTCCTGATGGAATCGCTAGAACTTGCGCTGAACTCAAAGCTTGCTTCAGCTTCTCAAAACTCTCCTAACACTATGATTCCCAAATGAACTTGACATTTTTCTTCGTCAAGGCGGTCATGGGTACCGCAATAGTCCAGAAGCAATAAATAAACTCCTTGTACTACCCAGCTAGACCCAAGAAACAGCGGATCTCTGTCACACTCTTAGGCACTGGCCAATCTATGACTTCCTCGACCTTGCTGGGATAGACATCAACTCCATCTCTAGAAATAATGTGGCCTAAGAACTCCACTCTCTCAAGCTAGAACTCGCACTTGCTGAACTTTGCATATAACTCAGTGTTGTTCTCAATTGCTGACTGCCCTTCTCCATGCTCTTCGAGTAGATCAGTATATCATCTATAAAGACTATGACGAACTGATCCAATACGGCTGAAATACGCAATTAATGGGACCTATGATGATCGCTGGCGTGTTAGTCAAACCGAAAGGCATCACCATAAACTCGTAATGCCATATCGAGTCTTGAAAGCCATATTGCGAACATCTTCCTCTCTCACTTTCAGCTGGTGATATCTTAAACGAAGATCTATCTTCGAAAACATTGATGCTTTCTGAAGCTGATCAAATAAGTCTTCGATTCTTGGCAGGGAATTCTTATTCTTGACAGTGACTATGTTCAGCTCTCAATAATCAACGCAGAGTCGCATATTATTGTCCTTCTACTTCACAAATAATACATGTACGCCCCGTGGAGAAAAACTCGAGCGAATAAAACCCTTGTCTAGCAACTCTTGAATCTCATCTTTCAATTCTTTCATCTCTGTAGGTGCTAGAAGATAGGGTGCCTTAGAGATACACAATGTACCTAGCATAAACTCAATAGATAAATCCACCTCCCGTCTGGTGGAATGCCAGAACCGTCCTCAGGAAAGATGCTAGGAAAGTCTATGAAATCATCGACATCCTCTAGTCTCTGACCGAATGCCTCAGATACTAACACAAAGCTCGCCAGAAATGCTTGGCAGCCTTTCGTCATAAGTTTTCTTGCACAAATGCAGGAAATAATATGCTGCATCGCTTGTTCCTCGCTACCTCAAAAACAAAAGATTTCCTGTTGGGTGGTCGAACAGACACTGATCTCTGCCGGAAATCTATCGAAGCTCCATCCGAAGATAGCCAACCCAAGCCAAGAGTTATGCCGAACTCAGGCATCGGGTGTACAATCAAATCTGCTTGTACAACGTTCTTCTGCAATCGAAGCTCCAAACTTTTAACTATCTTCGAAGCAAACATCTAATAATTAGAAGGAATCGAAACTCTAAAGCCCAAATCCATGTCCTCTGGTATAATTCTCAGTTGCTTTACAAACATCTCGGATATAAATGAATGTGTAGCTCCTGATTCTAGCAGTGCATAGGTAGCTACACTTGAATTACATATCTTTCCTGCGACAAAAATACCATCAAAACCATTCGAGCATAATAAATTCAAGAAATTCTAAAAAAAATAACCCATACTTCTCGGAAAGTTACTCAAATTTATTTTGAAAAGTCCAAAATTACACACTTTGTCCACATAAAGTATAAGAAATTGCATTTTGGTCCCAATGTTCTCAAATTTATCAAATTTTCACCCCAAAATTTTTAATTATTGCTTTAAGGCCATTAATAAATTCCGCTTTCCTCAAATTCAGTCCGTGAACTAACTAAAATTACAGTATAACCCCAAAATTCTCGGCTTTATGCGTTTAAGTCCTTAAAAATTTTGGTTTCCACCTCAAAAATCATAACTTAATTCAATATCGTCCCTTAAATCCATATTATTGGAATATGCAACCAATTTTCTTCAAAGTTCATGGTTCCCAAAGCAATTCTACTAAATAACTCAACATTTCATGCAATTCAAGCAATATAAAAATTTTAAGAAAATAGTTTATCAGTAATTAATGTCGTTTCTGGCTCCGCTTTTGATTCTTTAGCCTGCATCACATGCATCACATAGCCCATGCCAATAGTGGGTTCCTTGTTCTTTGGGCATTCAGCAGCCTTGTGACCCTCTTCTTTTTAGATGAAGCACTTAAATGTTCCCCACATGCATTTATCGTAATGAAAACGGTTGCATTATTTGCATGGCTGTCACTCCTCAGGCTTGGAGGTACCTGAATTTTGAGGGGGCTTCTGCTGCCTCTTCCTCTTTAACTGACCTTGGGGCTACTGCTGCCCCAAATTTCTAGGAGGCCCAGTGAACTGTTTCTTGTTGGGCTTTGAACTCTGCTGAGTCTGATGTCTCTTCCTCTGCATTTCTACATCAATGTCCCTCAGTACTTGCTCAGCCTGATAGGTGCAACCAGTGGTAGCCTTGTAATCTATCGGTCTCATTTGCATAACATCCCTGTGGATTATGGGTCTGAGGCTATCCTTAAAGTGCTTCAGCTTCTCCATAGCGTCTCTCGCAATAAGGGGCACAAAGTGACAACCCCTATAAAACATTCGGATGAACTCTACAATAGAAGAGTCCTCCTGTTGGAGGCTCATGAACTCTATAGTCAGACGCCCCCTGATGTCTGTAGTACAATATTTGACATAGAATAGGCCCTTGAACTGGTTCCATATTAGAGTAGCTAGATTCACCACGTGGGCTTCTCCTTCCCACCACAAGGATGCGCCGTCTTGCAGCATTTAGGTGGCACATCTTACACTGTCAACATCCCCAATGTATAAATATCGAAAGTGCAGCTCTTGAGACCTGATCCAACCTTCGGCCAAAAAAGGGTCGGTGGTGGCACTGAACTCCTTCGGATTCAGCCTCCTGAGCTGTTCATATAGATTATGATGGTGTGTAGGAGCCTGTTGAGATCGCTCCATCAGCTGTGCTAACCCTTCCAAAACTCAGGTAGTAGGATCTCCTGGTGGTGGTGGCGGAAAAGATCTGTCAACTCCAGAAGTGCCATCCTGCCTGTCAGTAATAGGAGTTCGTCTAGGAGGCATATTATCTGAATAAAGTCCAAATTCTAAACGTAACCAACATGCAATTCAATCTAGCTTTTATATCATTTAACCTCGAAACAAATAAACATATCATTATGTACTTAAACATAATAATCAAGTAAACATGCATGTGATAGAAATAAAACATTTAAAAATTACAGACTTGAGGCTTGACGACTGAGCTCCTGAAGCTGGCGGTGACACAACCCTCTACAAGAAACCTTGCTCTGATACCAATAGAAACGTCTATCACTAAACTACTGGAATTTTTTTTAAAATCACTAAGTCTCGGCCTAATATATGTACACAAAAGTATGTATAATTTTTGAAACATGCATTTTATAAAAAAAATCCAACTAATGAATAAAATAATTGCAGTTAAAAACCTTATAAGTATAATCGAATGAAACGTTTACTGTTAAACATAAAATACCAAGAATAATAAAATTTTCCAAAAACCCTCAACACAGTAAAATCATCAACCTTTAAAATGTGTTTAAACATGTCCTCCAAAAATCATGTATTGCAGAAATATACAAGGTCCTCGAGCTTTCCGTGCACCTCCAGCTCAGTACACTCAGTCCTCAGCACCTCTAGTCTCGTCATCAACATGACCACCTACATCAATCACACCTAGTCAGTCTAAAGAATCGACTCACCTGAATCGTGTTAGCAAAGTACGTATATGTATCATGCAACAGTGAAAAGTACTGTATTTATAAAAACTTTCATGATCTCAAAATCCTGAACATATACATAAACATATTCATATCATGACATCGTAAACGTATAAATTTTCCTTTATTGAATTCAGATCATTAGTTGTTACTTTCGTATCAGCTGTTAGTAGATGGATCCATCTATGTATAACCATGGTACCATGCTGAGGACATTAACGACACTTTCACCCGTCAACTGAGCCTTGGCCTTACATGTTTCGTGTTCATGTTCGTATAGTCACAACCAAATCACTTCATTCAAACATGTCATCATATTCATCACTTATAAAATTTCATGCATATACATACATTTTCTTGAAAATAAGTATGCAACGTATATTTAACAATTTTTTGTAAAAATTCAATATTCATTTCGAAATAAACATTTTAAACATACATTTTCAATTATCAGGACACTTTTAGGACTGTTAACTCATTTGAGGTGCAAAATGATCATTTTGCCCATGAAACCCTAATTTGACCATTTACCCCTTGACCATAAAACTTTGACCTGAATCCATCCAAACTTATTAAAACACATTAAACATACTTATAATAATTTTTTAGATGTAAGCTCGAGCCTATGCATTAAATTCTATTATAATTCATTTAAAAACTTGCACTGGAGTCCCGGTTTTGACCTGAATCAACCCGAAACTCAACCAAACTTTCTCAAACTGAAACCATAACTTGACCACATCCTACCAGCCCCTAAACAACATAGTCCCAGCAATTTAAGACCCTCAAACTCGACTGGACATCTGCTGGATTTTTCCTGCACTACAAGGCCGAAACCCTAGTGGCAATCCAAAGTCAAAAACAAAACCCGACACTGAACCAGCCCAGACCAGACACAAACCAAACCCTAGGATGTAACTGGATCCTTCTGAACAGATCAAACAAGGGGTCCATAGCCCCATGCACTGCGGTCGTGCATTGTTTAACCCGAGACAAGCCAAAACTGAACCCTTACCATCCCTAGCTCCTTCGATCTGCCCCTATACCACGACCAGCTGTGAAAGAGCCACCATGGGCCATGTCTCAGACCCACTAGGGTCTGACCCAAGGCGTGGAACAACCCTTGCACCGTTACTCCCTTCCTAACCCCTACCCTGAAACATAGGCGATGACTCCAGCCCTTCCTAGGACACTTATACCTTGCTGGTTCCCGTCCATATTAAACCTGGACCCTATCAGCCACTTCAAACAACAAACATTGTGAACCATATGTCAAGAAAGTCAAGTTTTCTCATGCTATTCAATGAAAACGGGAAGAAATCATGAGATCCTTCATATAATGTGCCTAAACATTGAAAAATACATATTATTATGTGAAAGATTAGAAAACAAAGGTATAGGGTGGGCCTTTGAGATTAAATGCTCGAGAAACTACGTAATCGATACGGGGTCATAGATCGACATGCATTCAAGCTTTGAAAAATAATTAAAGTGATTTAATTACTTCATCGTATTGAATTAATTTGGCATAGCTCGAGAGGTCATGTTCATTCGGTTAGGAAATTCTGTCAAAAGAATTGATCATTGTCGAATTGAATTGATTAAATTAATGAATGGTAGGTGAACCAAGAGTCCCACAAATTCATTTTTCATTGAATTCTTAATTATAATTTAATTTTTTTCTTTCATAATCTAATCCTTGAGTCATTTCGTTGAGTTAATATTTAATCATTCTAATAATCACCAATCATTTAAATAATCACTGCTAATTTCAATAATTGTGAAATACAGTCTCTGGAGGAACGATGCTTGTACTCGTGTAAACTATATTATTACTTGACATCGTGCACTTGTGATTATATCGATCTTGAATTCTATTGACTTTTTACCGAGGATTTCACATTGCAAGTTTTGCTCGATCAGAGCTTGTGTTTCTTCAACTAGCTGTTGGGATGTGAGTTCTACTATTTCAGAATTGGTTGGTTCCCAAATCTCTTCGAGTTCTATCATCCAACCTTTTTAACTCAATAGAAACTAATTCTCTAAGAAGGTGGCATTTTTGGAAAACAAACATTTGTTTCGTTGGTATCATAGAAATAATATCAAACATAATTCTTCGGATATCCTACAAAATAGCACAAATTGGCTTTACTATCCAATTTGTCTCTCATTGCCTGCCTCACATAAGCAGGACACCTCCATACTTTTAAGAAAGAATATTTGGGTGGTTTTCCCATTCATATCTGATATATAGTTTTTTCAACTGCCTTTGTATTGATCTGGTCAACAAATTTACCGTTGTTTCAAGCGCATATCTCCAAAGGGATAGTGGTAATTCAGTGAATCTTATCATAAATCGAACCATGTCCATCAATGTTAGATTGCGATGTGCTGACATACTATTCAACTTGGACGTGGAAGGGGAATCAACTGTGAGAGAATCTCATTCTCTTTAAGATAGTCTTCAAATTCAATACTTACGTATTCTCTACCTGGATCAGATCGAAGAGTTTTAATAATCTTTCCTAATTGTTTCTCTACTTCAGCTCTATATTCTTTGAACCTTTCAAATGTTTAAGACTTGTATTTCATTAAATATACATATCCATACCTCGAGTAGTTATCAGTAAAGGTAATGAAGTAGGATTGGCCATATCTGATGCTAACAATTAACAGGCCTCACACATATGTATGGATCAAATCCAACAGATCATTTTCACATTTCACTTTCCCTAGGAAAGTGGTTTTGGTCATATTTCCTTTCAGAGAGGACTTGAGTTAATGTCCGACGAGTCAAACGTGTTGTGGGGATCCAGGCTCTAACTCAATTCTTTTTTTGGAATTAATTGGATCTTTGCTAGAAAATGTGGGTCATAAAAAATTTCTTTGAAACATTATAAACTAATGTATATAAATCATACACCATACACAATGTTGTCATATTATTGAACTCCAAGTATTCTACTATTGTTTAGGATCTAATACAAGTCTAGTATTACATCACTAGTCCTTCTTCTTGGCCCGTAATCTCCACGCTATCTCGATCTCTCATCTCTATCGCGACCCAGATCCTGTCCCACCTGTCGTTATGCACACATACAGACACAACAACAGCCGGAAACTCCGGTGAGAACAAATCCCAGTATAAAACATGGTATACATGCATATACACAATATAAATCATGAAACATACCATTATGAATAAAATCAATAGTAATAGGTTCCATAATCTATGAAACCAAATCAATATAAGCATGCAACTGAAATCAATTCAGATCTTGGACTCGACTCGTATCTAACTCTAGGGATCTCGGTGTGAATAAGACGTCACAGTCTGCCACCTACCCTCCCAATCGGGGTGACGGTACGTCTTATTCCTAGACTTCGGTCCTGTCTGTACCGAATGTCTACAATCGGAGTCAATCTGCTCCTGTGCGTCGATACCACCGAACATCTAGAAATTTGGCAAATCTGCCAATGACTCTCCTATCTTAATGCTTGAATATATATCTATAAACAAAGCATAAACATAACAAGATATAAACAACAATCTAGTATGTGATTTTGGAAACTCAAATCAAATCTAATTCGAGTTGTATCTTCCCGAATCACATGAATTATACCTTTCGTTGCACAGTCTTTGTCGTAGTCGAAGTCTCGATGTCGAATCTGTCAATATCAACTCTGAAATGATAAATTCAAGATGCATTCTATCAATCTCTAACTCAATTCAACACATATACGAATCAATAATCAATCTCGATACGATTTGACGGCATAACGGCGTAATCTTGCGATACCGATCAACTCAAACAACATTAATCAATGACAATAACTCACATATCCATTTGAATATAATCTCAACAAGTCATACTCCTCAAGAACATAATTTACCATGCTGATATTTGCATAATCTTTATTCAATACCTGCTGGAATTTCACAATAATCTCATATCCTATCCGTTTTTCAATCCGGTAGCACATATATGTGTTCCATCATCTCAACAACATATACTATCAAGCATATATGAATTTATTCAACACATGAATATCAAAACATGCAGGAAAACATTAAAACATATACCCTTTGGAAGCCCTTGTCAAGAGGAGCAAGAATCTAAGCTCGGATTCAATTTCGGTTGGTTGGATCTTGCAAAAATAACAATTTACGCTAGGAAGAAACCTTGCACCTTTTTCTGGAATTGCTCTCGGTTCTTATGCTGGAATAGTGAGGAAATGAAGACACATACATGTTAAATGCATGGCAAGGACACATGTTTTATTTTTTACTCAACACGTCGCACCGCGGGTGCGGTAGCTTTTCACCGCGGGTGCGCTCAGCTCACGGCATTCCATCCACATTTCAAAAAGAGACGATCGCGGGTGCGGTGTTGGTTCGTGTGCAAAACTCTAACTTTCTGCCTATTAACCACGGGTGCGGTCAGTATCAAGGCGCGGGTGCAGTGCCTCTTCGGTAACACATTCCAAATTTCAGGGTAAATGATCGCGGGTGCGATAGGTTTTGATGTGCGGGTGCGGTCTATACCTCATGCAACACTTCATAATTTCATTTGATCAACCTACAATCTTGGGCATTACATTTCTCCCCCTCTTAGATAAGAGTTTGTCCTCGAACTCGCAGGCAATCAATACAAAGTATATAACAGAAACAATATCATCAAAACTGAATAAATACTCACATCATGAAAATAGCTCGGGATATCTCTGTCTCATCTCTGATTCTGTCTCCCAAGTCGTTTCTTTTGTGCCATGACGACTCCACTGGACTTTCACGAGCGGAATAGTCTTCGTTCTAAGCTGTCTTTCTTTTCGATCCAAAATCTGCAATGGTTGCTCAAAATAACTCAGTGTATCGTCAAGCTCGGCCTCATCAGGCTGAATGACATGAGAAGCATCAGGCATGTATCTACGCAGCATCGATACATGAAAAATGTCATATATCCCATATAAAGAAGGAGAAAGAGCAAGTCGATATGCTCAATCGCCAATCTTCTCAAGAATCTCGTACGGACCAATGTATCTAGGAGATAACTTCCCGCGTTTGCCAAATCTGACAACGGCTCTGAACGGAGAAATCTTCAAGAATACTCTGTCTCCCTGTTCAAATATTAACGGTCTACGTCTGATGTTTGCATACTTGGCTTGTCTATCCTGCGCCGTCTTCATTCTCTTCTTAATGATCTCCACCTTCTCAGTCATTTCACGAATCATATCAGGCCCAAGTTTTGGTACCTCAGATACATCATCCCAATACAGAGGAGATCTGCACTTCTTGCCATATAACGCCTCTAACGGTGCCATCTCGATGCTCGTCTGATAGCTGTTGTTGTACAAGAATTCACAAAGTGGTAGTGAATCTTGCCAACTAGTGCCAAAATCTAGCACTACAGCTCTTAACATATCCTCTAATGTTTGGATAGTCCGCTCTGACTGTCCGTCTGTCTGGGGATGATAGGCAGTGTTCAGATGCAATGTCGTACCTAAAGCCTGCTGCAGACTGTGCTAGAAATGAGAAGTAAATTGGGGATCACGATATGATACGATCGACTTCGGCACACCATGCAATCTCACTACCTCTCTGATATATATCTCGGCCATCTGATCATGTCGGTACGTCATTCTGTACGGAATAAAACAAGCTGATTTGGTCAATCTGTCAATAATGACCCAAATCGCATCACAGCCCCGGGACGATCGTGGTAACTTCGTAACGAAATCCATGGAAATGTGATCCCATTTCCATTCAGGAATAGATAGACTCTGAAGTAGACCTCCGGGCTTCTTCCTCTCGGCCTTCACCTATTGGCAATTCAAGCACTTAAACACAAACTCTGCAATATCTGACTTCATCTGTTTCCACCAAAATTGTGTCTTCAAATCGTTATACATCTTTCTGCCACCAGGATGAATACTGAACCGACTACAGTGCGCTTCTGACAATATCAGTTGATTCAAATCTGAAACATCTGGCACTACAAGACGGTTATTCACATAAAGAAGAATATGATCATGTACCTGATATTCTGATTGATGTCATGATCGACCATCTGAATCGACTTCTGAATATTCTGATCAATTCTTTGTGCTGCTTTAATTCTCAAAATCAAATCTGGCTCAACTTGAATCGTAGCAAGTCGTAGTGGTCTACTATCTACATCAAACCCTAATCTAGACAAACAGCAATCTTCAACAATATTCGAAACACCTATCGTCGATATGGATAGGGAACATACCTTTTGACTCAAGGCATCCGCTGCTGCATTCGACTTTCCTGGATAGTATTTGATCTTGCAATCAAAATCCTTTAACAAATCGAGCCATCTACGCTGTCTCATGTTTAACTCTGACTGAGAAAACAGATACTTCAGGCTTTTGTGATCAGAGTAGATTTCAAACTTCTCGCCATAGAGGTAGTGTCGCCATATCTTCAGAGCAAATACGATGGCCGCCAATTCAAGATCATGAATTGGGTAACGAATCTCGTGTGGCTTCAGCTGTCTCGAAGCATATGCTATCACATGCCCTCGCTGCATAAGAACACATCCTAACCCTCTGTGAAATGCATCACAATATACCACAAAATCACCAGTACCTGAAGGTATCATCAATACTGGAGCACTGGTCAGTCGTCTCTTCAACTCCAAGAAGCTAGACTCACAAGCTTCAGACCACACAAATGGCGCATTCTTCTGTGTCAACTGGGTAATCGGTTTCACGATACTGGAGAAATCTTTGATAAATCATCGGTAGTATCCTGCTAGACCCATGAAACTGCGTATCTCTGGTACAGAAGTCGGTCTAGGCCAACTGATCACAGCTTCAACTTTACTTGGATCCATAGAAATACCGTCTCCATAGATGATATGACCCAAAAAGACAACATGTCTCAACCAAAACTCACACTTTGACAGTTTAGCACACAATTTCTCTGTTCTCAATGTCTGCAACATAATTCTTAAATGCTCGGCATGATCAATCTCACTCTTGGAATATACCAAAATATCATCAATAAAACAATAACAAACTCATCTAGATACTTCTGAAAGATACGATTCATCAAACTCATAAACATCGCTGGAGCATTCGTTAAACCAAAGGGCAAGACAATAAATTCGTAATGTCCATACCTGGTTTGGAACGCTGTCTTTGGTATATCAACATCTCGGACTCTCAGATGGTGATATCCAGATCTCAGATCGATCTTGGAATAGACAGAGGATCCCTGCGACTGATCAAATAATTCGTCGATACGAGGCAATGGATATTTGTTCTTCACTGTGGCCTTGTTCAGTTGTCGGTAATCAATACACAATCTCATCGAACCGTCTTTCTTTCGAACAAATAATACCGGAGCACCCCAAGGAGATATACTCGGTCTGATGTAACACTTGGCCAATAAATCTTCGAGCTGTTCTTTCAATTCATTCAATTCAATAGGCGCCATTCTATAGGGAGCTCGAGATATAGGGACTATACCTGGTATAAGATCAATGCTGAAATCAACCCCTCGGGCTGGAGGTAACCCTGGAATCTCGTCTGGGAATACATCCGCAAACTCACGTACCACTGGCAGATCTTCCAATGACGGACTCAGTTTCAGTATATCTACTGAATATATAATGAACCCCTCTGCTCCTTTCTTGCAATAATCTAGTCATCGTCAAAACAGATACTAAGGGAATCCCTGATCTGGAACCCTTACCGTAGAATTTCCACTCATCAGCCATCTCTGGTCTGAACCTGACAATCTTCTGGAAACAGTCTACAGTGGCTCGGTACTTGGTTAACATATCAATCCCAACAATACAATCAAAATCAGCTAACCCAAGCACAATACAATCTAAATCAATCTCGTGACCCCCAAACTGTAGTATACAAAGTCTAACTGAAGACACAGATATAAGAGCACTTCCCAACGGAGAAAAAATAGACACTACAGTAGATAATGACTCGACAGGCAATGAATGCAACAATGAAAAATGCTCAGATATGAAAGTATCAGATGCACCCGTGTCTATCAATACATAGGCAGGATAACCGCAAAGAAAACAGTTACCTGCAATCACATCATCTGGTGCATCTTGAACCTGTTCTTCAGTCAGTGCAAATACTCGAGCCTGCTGTCTGGGAGGTTGGCTCAGAGTCTGGCTACCTCTAGCTCTGGGCTGTGTCAGTGTAGGAGTGGGCTGAAAGGAATGAACAGATGAAGCTTGCCTCTCAGGCTGAGCTACTGAACCAGATGCTCCTACACTCTGAACCTGCTGTACACCTCTCTGGGGACAAACTCTGGCAAAGTGTCCTGCTGTTTGCAGATATTGCAGCGACCCATAACACACTGCACTGCTCGGTGGCATGTCGGCCTCCACAGGAACTGCAATATACACCTGTATACTCTGTACTCTGGCCAGGACCTCTCTGTCGAGACCCACTGGAGCTCGACGAACTGCTCCTTGATCTCTTAAACTGTTTGCCCTTTGCTTTCAACTGGTCTTTCCTTCCGCTGCTGCTACCACCGCTCTCAAATCTAAGAGGGGGTTGAACTGAAGGTTGTGGCGGTCTCGGAGTAGGAGCGACATAGGAAGTGCTTCGTTGCCTAAGCAATCCAGCATCTGCCCCCTTGGCACGGTTCAATGCTTCAGCAAAATTATTGGGCCTACCGATATTCACCAAGGTAAAGATTTCTGGATTCAGGCCATTGATAAACTGATCCACAACGGCTTCGTCATTTTCTGCGACATGAGGAGCAAATCGGAGCAATGCAGAGAACTTAGAAACATACTCCTCAATGTTCAGCTGTCCCTGTCTCAAATTGGCAAATTCAGCACCTTTGTCTTTTCGGTAGGACACGGGGAAAAATCGTAGATAAAACTCAGCCTTGAACACCTTCCAAGTAATCTGCGTGCAACGGTGCTCCGATGCTCTTTTCGTAGTCAACCACCAATTCTTTGCTACTTCTTGCCGTTGATGTCCAACCAATTTCACTCGTCGCTCGTCGGGGTAGTCGAGAGATTCAAATAACATCTCTATATCATCGAGCAAACTTTCACACTCAACTGAATTTTCTGTGCCCTTCAGTGTCGGTGGTCGAAACGACTGAAACCTTTTCAGCAAGGTCTCCATCGGTGTAGCGGTCACATCCGTCGGATTATTAGATGTACTGCCCTGTTCTGGTGCTCGACCTGCTGCTGGTTGCGGTACTCGTCGAGGTGGCATATCTGATTATCAAACAGATTAGTATACAATCTATATAATCTGTCTCAGCCGTCCTCTGATCATATACCTCTGATCCAGAATCGGTTCTGATTCAGTCTTTGCAAATACATGCTATAAATCAACTCAGATAACGAGACAACATGTAATAGGGAAAGCAATAAATCATGCTAGCACCACAAAAGCAAGGAAGAAAATTCAATCTACCCCGCTCATTCTACTCTATCTCAGTCTGAAGGATCTATCGCTCTGATACCACCTGTTGTGAGGACCCGGGCTCTAACTCAATTCCTTTTTTGGGATTAATTGGATCTTTGCTAGAAAATGTGGGCCATAAAAAAATTTCTTTGAAACATTATAAACTAATGTATATAAATCATACACCATACACAATGTTGTCATATTATTGAACTCCAAATAACATTCACATGTTCAACTACAAGTATACTACTAGTGTTTAGGATCTAATACATGTCTAGTATTACATCACTAGTCCTTCTTCTTGGCCTGTAATCTCCACGCTATCTCGATCTCTCATCTCTGTCGCGACCCAGATCCTGTCCCACCTGTCGTTATGCACACATACAGACACAACGACAGCCGGAAACTCCGGTGAGAACAAATTCCAGTATAAAACATGGTATACATGCATATACACAATATAAATCATGAAACATACCATTATGAATAAATCAATAGTAATAGGTTCCATAATCTATGAAACGAAATCAATAAAAGCATGCAACTGAAATCAATTCAGATCTTGGACTCGACTCGTATCTATTTCTAAGGATCCCGGTGTTTATAAGACGTCACAGTCTGCCACCTACCCTCCCAATCAGGGTGACGGTACGTCTTATTCCTAGACTTCGGTCCTGTCTGTATCGAATGTCCACAATCGGAGTCAATTTGCTCCTGTGCGTCGATACCACCGAACATCTAGAAATTTGGCAAATCTGCCAATGACTCTCCTATCTTAATGCTTGAATATACATCTATAAACAAAGCATAAACATAACAAGATATAAACAACAATCTAGTATGTGACTTTGGGAAACTCAAATCAAATCTAATTGGAGTTGTATCTTCCCGAATTCACATGAATTATACCTTTCGTTGCATAGTCTTTGTCGTAGTCGAAGTTTCGATGTCGAATACGTCAATATCAACTCTGAAGTGATACATTCAAGATGCATTCTATCAATCTCTAACTCAATTCAACACATATACGAATCAATAATCAATCTCGATACGATTCGACGGCATAACGGCGTAATCTTGCGATACCGATCAACTCAAACAACATTAATCAATGACAATAACTCACATATCAATTTGAATATAATCTCAACAAGTCATACTCCTCAAGAACATAATTTACCATGTTGATATTTGCATAATCTTTACTCAATAACTGCTGGAATTTCACAATAATCTCATATCCTATCCGTTTTTCAATCCGGCAGCACATATATGAGTTCCATCATCTCAACAACATATACTATCAAGCATACATGAATTTCTTCAACACGTGAATATAAAAACATGCTGGAAAACATTAAAACATATACCCTTTCGAAGCCCTTGTCAAGAGGAGCAAGAATCTAAGCTCAGATTCAATTACGGTTGGTTGGATCTTGCAAAACCAACAATTTAAGCTAGGAAGAAACCTTGCACCTTTTTCTGGAATTGCTCTCGGTTCTTATGCTGGAATAGTGAGGAAATGAAGACACATACATGTTAAATTCATGGAAAAGACACATGTTTTATTTTCACTCAACACGTCGCACCGCGGGTGCGGTAGCTTTTCACCGCGGGTGCGCTCAGCTCACGGCATTCCATCCAGATTTCAAAAAGAGACGACCGCGGGTGCGGTGTTGGTTCGTGTGCGAAACTCTAACTTTCTGCCTATTAACCGCGGGTGCGGTCGGTATCAAGGCGCGGGTGCGGTGCCTCTTCAGCAACACATTCCAAAATTCAGGGTAAATGATCGCGGGTGCGATAGGTGTTGCTGTGCGAGTGCGGTCTATACCTCATGCAACACTTCATAATTTCATTTGATCAACCTACAATCTTGGGCATTACACGTGTCCTATCCCACTAGCTTGTGCATCTTTCTTTGGTAAATAAGTCCTAGCCTAACGTACCTTAAGTGTGCTTGATTTAGACTATCTTGATTTTTTTTATTTTTTGTTGTTGATATCATGTTTACTTGGACTTGGTTGGTTGAAATATCTTTTATTTTTAAGTTATATATTTCGCTTTGTATTTCTCCTGTTTCAATCAAACATTCATTCTTGTAAATATTGCAAATATATTTGCTAAATAAACAAGAAAATACATCTTTATCAAACATATAAATAAAAATAATGTTTTTAAAAAAATCTGGAAGATATAAAACTTCTTTAAAAACAACTTTAAATTATTGTTTAATATTTAATAAACGTCTCATGTGGCCTTTGTAGAAAATCTTGCTGCATTGCCCATTCTCAAGAATGTCTCACCTTCCTCAGGCATCTACTTTTTGTCATCGCCTACAAATCATTGTATAGATGAGATCTACATCCAATATCTTATACACAAGAGGTTTAATTAATTGAGTTTAATTCAATATAAAACATATAGTTGCTAAAATCCTTTTGGGTAAGATATTCCTCTCAATTGCAATTTGAATGTTCAAGATTTACAGTGGAAGCAAACATCTTTTACTTTATCATGATTTATAGTCCCTTTAGAAGTGCTTGAAGTCTACTTCTTACTTGGTTTGTTTTTCTTTGAAGGAGCAGAAAGTTCCACCCCCCCCCTCCATTTTGGGTTTTTCTTTGTCCCTAACGAAGAGCGCAAGAAGAAAACAAGTTTTTCCTTCTTGATGGTGGCTTCATAACTTGTAAGCATATTGACCAACTCTTCAATGTTGACATCCAACTTGTTCATATTGAAGTTCATCAAAAACTTATCAAACGATGATGGAAGCGACAACAATGGAATGCTCGTGGACAACTCATTTAGAATAACATGGTCCAAGCCCACCAACTTCTCAATAAGCCCAATCAACCTCACACCATGCTCATGGACCGAGGCCCTTTCTTACAAGCATGATGTCATGAGCTATTTAATGGTAGTGTGCCTCAGTTGACATGTTTGTTCACCATACAACTCTTGCAGGTGGACATAAATGCTATCAGTATTCACAACTTCCTAAAACCACCTCTACAACTCGTTTGACATAGAAGCCCGCATATTGCTCTTTGCTTGCAGATTATGGTCCCACTATTTCTCAAGCTTGTCCAATTCTTCAGAAAAGGCATTGATAGCAGCCTATTTAGGAGGAGATTTCTTGAGCACATATGCTATTTTCTCAAAGTTTTAAAACGATTTTTAAGTTTCTCAGCCAATCGTTGTAGTTAAGTCCAGTTATCTTGTTTTGATCTAGTATAATATATAAATGATTTCGCGCGACATCGTAGATATACTAAAATGGAAACATAATAAAGGTTATTGATTACTTTAAATTGTTCTGTAAGACAAAAAAAGGACTTTTGATTTTGTGAATTGTCTCCCATTATATTGACATTTTCACCACCCTCTAATGAAAACAGGAAATCCTCACTACAAGAAAAAGCCATATGACAATGGTGTTAGCAAAGTACGTATATGTATCATGCAACAGTGAAAAGTACTGTATTTATAATAACTTTCATGATCTCAAAATCCTGAACATATACATAAACATATTCATATCATGACATCGTAAACGTATAAATTTTCCTTTATTGAATTCAGATCATTAGTTGTTACTTTCGTATCAGCTGTTAGTAGATGGATCCATCTATGTATAACCATGGTACCATGCGGTGAGGACATTAACGACACTTTCACCCGTCAACTGAGCCTTGGCCTTACATGTTTCGTGTTCATGTTCGTATAGTCACAACCAAATCACTTCATTCAAACATGTCATCATATTCATCACTTATAAAATTTCATGCATATACATACATTTTCTTGAAAATAAGTATGCAACGTATATTTAACAATTTTTTGTAAAAATTCAATATTCATTTCGAAATAAACATTTTAAACATACATTTTCAATTATCAGGACACTTTTAGGACTGTTAACTCATTTGAGGTGCAAAATGATCATTTTGCCCATTAAACCCTAATCTGACCATTTACCCCTTGACCATAAAACTTTGACCTGAATCCATCCAAACTTATTAAAACACATTAAACATACTTATAATAATTTTTTAGATGTAAGCTCGAGCCTATGCATTAAATTCTATTATAATTCATTTAAAAACTTGCACTGGAGTCCCGGTTTTGACCTGAATCAACCCGAAACTCAACCAAACTTTCTCAAACTGAAACCATAACTTGACCACATCCTACCAGCCCCTAAACAACATAGTCCCAGCCATTTAAGACCCTCAAACTCGACTGGACATCTGCTGGATTTTTCCTGCACTACAAGGCCGAAACCCTAGTGGCAATCCAAAGTCAAAAACAAAACCCGACACTGAACCAGCCCAGACCAGACACAAACCAGACCCTAGGATGTAACTGGATCCTTCTGAACAGATCAAACAAGGGTCGGGTCCATAGCCCCATGCATGCGGTCGTGCATTGTTTAACCCGAGACAAGCCAAAACTGAACCCTTACCATCCCTAGCTCCTTCGATCTGCCCCTATACCACGACCAGCTGTGAAAGAGCCACCATGGGCCATGTCTCAGACCCACTAGGGTCTGACCCAAGGCGTGGAACAACCCTTGCACCGTTACTCCCTTCCTAACCCCTACCCTGAAACATAGGCGATGACTCCAGCCCTTCCTAGGACACTTATACCTTGCTGGTTCCCGTCCATATTAAACCTGGACCCTATCAGCCCCTTCAAACAACAAACATTGTGAACCATATGTCAAGAAAGTCAAGTTTTCTCATGCTATTCAATGAAAAACGGGAAGAAATCATGAGATCCTTCATATAATGTGCCTAAACATTGAAAAATACATATTATTATGTGAAAGATTAGAAAACAAAGGTATAGGGTGGGCCTTTGAGATTAAATGCTCGAGAAACTACGTAATCGATACGGGGTCGAGCATTGGAGGGACGAGGAAAACCTTTGCTGAATTTTTCTTGCAAAAACCGATGTGAAACCTGCTGTGGGGCGTGGGAGTGGTGCTGGCCTAAGTGAAAGGGCGAGGGTCTTGGGTTTGTGGCGTTGAGAATGGTAATAAAATATTGAAGGAATGAGCCAAATTTTAGTATACAAAGGAATGGAATCCTAGGCCAAACAATCTACTAAAATAATCCCATTAGGACAAATAACACGCACATTAAATATTTTGTTTGGATACTTTTTCAAAAAAATTACCCGATCCCTCAGAAGTCCTCAATTTTGCCACAAATCGACTATCTGTTTAAAATATGACTCGACGTGTAAAAATTCCATAAAATACCCATTTTCGAAAATTACAAATTAAATAACCAGTATATTAAACAATAAAAAATAATTATTTAAAAAAATATTTTCTTAAATTGTCCTCGGTCTGCATTCCTCGTTTGAGCATCGAACATCGCTAAAAGCCTTATTACATGCAATATAGTAAACCATGCAATATAAAAGTATAGTCGTGTCATAACCATGCATTTAACACATTTAAAATAACTAAATAAGCATTTTTCTAATACCTCATATTTGCATGCAGTCAGGTCACGTCGTTTGAATTTCTAGACCTTACATTGTGAGTGAATTTGAGAGAATATCATGTGATGGTATCGAGTATAATAATCTGTGGATTTACAATTTGCATAGAATTATGAAATCAGATACACATTGATAGTCAAAGTCTAATAGGTCAAAAGATAGGAGATTTCATAGATCGACATGCATTCAAGCTTTGAAAAATAATTAAAGTGATTTAATTACTTCATCGTATTGAATTAATTTGGCATAGCTCGAGAGGTCATGTTCATTCGGTTAGGAAATTCTGTCAAAAGAATTGATCATTGTCGAATTGAATTGATTAAATTGATGAATGGTAGGTGAACCAAGAGTCCCAAAAATTCATTTTTCATTGAATTCTTAATTATAATTTAATTTTTTTCTTTCATAATCTAATCCTTGAGTCATTTCGTTGAGTTAATATTTAATCATTCGAATAATCACCAATCATTTAAATAATCACTGCTAATTTCAATAATTGTGAAATACAGTCTCTGGAGGAACGATGCTTGTACTCGTGTACACTATATTATTATTTGACATCGTGCACTTGTGATTATATCGATCTTGAATTCTATTGACTTTTTACCGAGGATTTCACAGTGCAAGTTTTGCTCGATCAGAGCTTGTGTTTCTTCAACTAGCTGTTGGGATGTGAGTTCTACTATTTCAGAATTGGTTGGTTCCCAAATCTCTTCGAGTTCTATCATCCAACCTTTTTAACTCAATAGAAACTAATTCTCTAAGTAGGTGGCATTTTTGGAAAACAAACATTTGTTTCGTTGGTATCATAGAAATAATATCCAACATAATTCTTCGGATATCCTACAAAATAGCACAAATTGGCTTTACTATCCAATTTGTCTCTCATTGCCTGCCTCACATAAGCAGGACACCTCCATACTTTTAAGAAAGAATATTTGGGTGGTTTTCCCATTCATATCTGATATATAGTTTTTTCAACTGCCTTTGTATGGATCTGGTCAACAACTTTACCGTTGTTTCAAGCGCATATCTCCAAAGGGATAGTGGTAATTCAGTGAATCTTATCATAGATCGAACCATGTCCATCAATGTTAGATTACGATGTGCTGACATACTATTCAACTTGGACGTGGAAGGGGAATCAACTGTGAGAGAATCACATTCTCTTTAAGGTAGTCTTCAAATTCAATACTTACGTATTCTCTACCTGGATCAGATCGAAGAGTTTTAATAATCTTTCCTAATTGTTTCTCTACTTCAGCTCTATATTCTTTGAACCTTTCAAATGTTTAAGACTTGTATTTCATTAAATATACATATCCATACCTCGAGTAGTCATCAGTAAAGGTAATGAAGTAGGATTGGCCATATCTGGTGCTAACAATTAACAGGCCTCACACATATGTATGGATAAAATCCAACAGATCATTTTCACATTTCACTTTCCCTAGGAAAGTGGTTTTGGTCATATTTCCTTTCAGAGAGGACTTGAGTTAATGTCCGACGAGTCAAACGTGTTGTGGGGATCCGGACTCTAACTCAATTCTTTTTTTGGAATTAATTGGATCTTTGCTAGAAAATGTGGGTCATAAAAAGATTTCTTTGAAACATTATAAACTAATGCATATAAATCATACACCATACACAATGTTGTCATATTATTGAACTCCAAATAACATTCACATGTTCAACTACAAGTATTCTACTATTGTTTAGGATCTAATACAAGTCTAGTATTACATCACTAGTCCTTCTTCTTGGCCCGTAATCTCCACGCTATCTTGATCTCTCATCTCTATCGCGACCCAGATCCTGTCCCACCTGTCGTTATGCACACATACAGACACAACAACAGCCGGAAACTCCGGTGAGAACAAATCCCAGTATAAAACATGGTATACATGCATATACACAATATAAATCATGAAACATACCATTATGAATAAAATCAATAGTAATAGGTTCCATAATCTATGAAACCAAATCAATATAAGCATGCAACTGAAATCAATTCAGATCTTGGACTCGACTCGTATCTAACTCTAGGGATCTCGGTGTGAATAAGACGTCACAGTCTGCCACCTACCCTCCCAATCGGGGTGACGGTACGTCTTATTCCTAGACTTCGGTCCTGTCTGTACCGAATGTCTACAATCGGAGTCAATCTGCTCCTGTGCGTCGATACCACCGAACATCTAGAAATTTGGCAAATCTGCCAATGACTCTCCTATCTTAATGCTTGAATATACATCTATAAACAAAGCATAAACATAACAAGATATAAACAACAATCTAGTATGTGATTTTGGAAACTCAAATCAAATCTAATTCGAGTTGTATCTTCCCGAATCACATGAATTATACCTTTCGTTGCACAGTCTTTGTCGTAGTCGAAGTCTCGATGTCGAATCTGTCAATATCAACTCTGAAATGATAAATTCAAGATGCATTCTATCAATCTCTAACTCAATTCAACACATATACGAATCAATAATCAATCTCGATACGATTTGACGGCATAACGGCGTAATCTTGCGATACCGATCAACTCAAACAACATTAATCAATGACAATAACTCACATATCCATTTGAATATAATCTCAACAAGTCATACTCCTCAAGAACATAATTTACCATGTTGATATTTGCATAATCTTTATTCAATACCTGCTGGAATTTCACAATAATCTCATATCCTATCCGTTTTTCAATCCGGTAGCACATATATGTGTTCCATCATCTCAACAACATATACTATCAAGCATATATGAATTTATTCAACACATGAATATCAAAATATGCTGGAAACATTAAAACATATACCCTTTGGAAGCCCTTGTCAAGAGGAGCAAGAATCTAAGCTCGGATTCAATTTCGGTTGGTTGGATCTTGCAAAAATAACAATTTACGCTAGGAAGAAACCTTGCACCTTTTTCTGGAATTGCTCTCGGTTCTTATGCTGGAATAGTGAGGAAATGAAGACACATACATGTTAAATGCATGGCAAGGACACATGTTTTATTTTTTACTCAATACGTCGCACCGCGGGTGCGGTATCTTTTCACCGTGGGTGCGCTCAGCTCACGGCATTCCATCCACATTTCAAAAAGAGACGATCGCGGGTGCGGTGTTGGTTCGTGTGCAAAACTCTAACTTTCTGCCTATTAACCACGGGTGCGGTCAGTATCAAGGCGCGGGTGCAGTGCCTCTTCGGTAACACATTCCAAATTTCAGGGTAAATGATCGCGGGTGCGATAGGTTTTGATGTGCGGGTGCGGTCTATACCTCATGCAACACTTCATAATTTCATTTGATCAACCTACAATCTTGGGCATTACATTTCTCCCCCTCTTAGATAAGAGTTTGTCCTCGAACTCGCAGGCAATCAATACAAAGTATATAACAGAAACAATATCATCAAAACTGAATAAATACTCACATCATGAAAATAGCTCGGGATATCTTTGTCTCATCTCTGATTCTGTCTCCCAAGTCGTTTCTTTTGTGCCATGACGACTCCACTGGACTTTCACGAGCGGAATAGTCTTCGTTCTAAGCTGCTTTTCTTTTCGATCCAAAATCTGCAATGGTTGCTCAAAATAACTCAGTGTATCGTCAAGCTCGGCCTCATCAGGCTGAATGACATGAGAAGCATCAGGCATGTATCTACGCAGCATCGATACATAAAAAATGTCATATATCCAATATAAAGAAGGAGGAAGAGCAAGTCGATATGCTCAATCGCCAATCTTCTCAAGAATCTCGTACGGACCAATGTATCTAGGAGATAACTTCCCGCGTTTGCCAAATCTGACAACGGCTCTGAACGGAGAAATCTTCAAGAATACTCTGTCTCCCTGTTCAAATATTAACGGTCTACGTCTGATGTTTGCATACTTGGCTTGTCTATCCTGCGCCGTCTTCATTCTCTTCTTAATGATCTCCACCTTCTCAGTCATTTCACGAATCATATCAGGCCCAAGTTTTGGTACCTCAGATACATCATCCCAATACAGAGGAGATCTGCACTTCTTGCCATATAACGCCTCTAACGGTGCCATCTCGATGCTCGTCTGATAGCTGTTGTTGTACAAGAATTCACAAAGTGGTAGTGAATCTTGCCAACTAGTGCCAAAATCTAGCACTACAGCTCTTAACATATCCTCTAATGTTTGGATAGTCCGCTCTGACTGTCCGTCTGTCTGGGGATGATAGGCAGTGTTCAGATGCAATGTCGTACCTAAAGCCTGCTGCAGACTGTGCTAGAAATGAGAAGTAAATTGGGGATCACGATATGATACGATCGACTTCGGCACACCATGCAATCTCACTACCTCTCTGATATATATCTCGGCCATCTGATCATGTCGGTACGTCATTCTGTACGGAATAAAACAAGCTGATTTGGTCAATCTGTCAATAATGACCCAAATCGCATCACAGCCCCGGGATGATCGTGGTAACTTCGTAACGAAATCCATGGAAATGTGATCCCATTTCCATTCAGGAATAGATAGACTCTGAAGTAGACCTCCGGGCTTCTTCCTCTCGGCCTTCACCTATTGGCAATTCAAGCACTTAAACACAAACTCTGCAATATCTGACTTCATCTGTTTCCACCAAAATTGTGTCTTCAAATCGTTATACATCTTTCTGCCACCAGGATGAATACTGAACCGACTACAGTGCGCTTCTGACAATATCAGTTGATTCAAATCTGAAACATCTGGCACTACAAGACGGTTATTCACATACAGAAGAATATGATCATGTACCTGATATTCTGATTGATGTCATGATCGACCATCTGAATCGACTTCTGAATATTCTGATCAATTCTTTGTGCTGCTTTAATTCTCAAAATCAAATCTGGCTCAACTTGAATGGTAGCAAGTCGTAGTGGTCTACTATCTACATCAAACCCTAATCTAGACAAACAGCAATCTTCAACAATATTCGAAACACCTATCGTCGATATGGATAGGGAACATACCTTTTGACTCAAGGCATCCGCTGCTGCATTCGACTTTCCTGGATAGTATTTGATCTTGCAATCAAAATCCTTTAACAAATCGAGCCATCTACGCTGTCTCATGTTTAACTCTGACTGAGAAAACAGATACTTCAGGCTTTTGTGATCAGAGTAGATTTCAAACTTCTCGCCATAGAGGTAGTGTCGCCATATCTTCAGAGCAAATACGATGGCCGCCAATTCAAGATCATGAATTGGGTAACGAATCTCGTGTGGCTTCAGCTGTCTCGAAGCATATGCTATCACATGCCCTCGCTGCATAAGAACACATCCTAACCCTCTGTGAAATGCATCACAATATACCACAAAATCACCAGTACCTGAAGGTATCGTCAATACTGGAGCACTGGTCAGTCGTCTCTTCAACTCAAAGAAGCTAGACTCACAAGCTTCAGACCACACAAATGGCGCATTCTTCTGTGTCAACTGGGTAATCGGTTTCACGATACTGGAGAAATCTCTGATAAATCGTCGGTAGTATCCTGTTAGACCCATGAAACTGCGTATCTCTGGTACAGAAGTCGGTCTAGGCCAACTGATCACAGCTTCAACTTTACTTGGATCCACAGAAATACCGTCTCCATAGATTATATGACCCAAAAAGACAACATGTCTCAACCAAAACTCACACTTTGACAGTTTAGCACACAATTTCTCTGTTCTCAATGTCTGCAACACAATTCTTAAATGCTCGGCATGATCAATCTCACTCTTGGAATATACAAAAATATCATCAATAAAAACAATAACAAACTCATCTAGATACTTCTGAAAGATACGATTCAATAAACTCATAAACATCGTTGGAGCATTCGTTAAACCAAAGGGCATGACAATAAATTCGTAATGTCCATACCTGGTTTGGAACGCTGTCTTTGGTATATCAACATCTCGGACTCTCAGCTGGTGATATCCAGATCTCAGATCGATCTTGGAATAGACAGAGGATCCCTGCGACTGATCAAATAATTCGTCGATACGAGGCAATGGATATTTGTTCTTCACTGTGGCCTTGTTCAGTTGTCGGTAATCAATACACAATCTCATCGAACCGTCTTTCTTTCGAACAAATAATACCGGAGCACCCCAAGGAGATATACTCGGTCTGATGTAACACTTGGCCAATAAATCTTCGAGCTGTTCTTTCAATTCATTCAATTCAATAGGCGCCATTCTATAGGGAGCTCGAGATATAGGGACTGTACCTGGTATAAGATCAATGCTGAAATCAACCCCTCGGGCTGGAGGTAACCCTGGAATCTCGTCTGGGAATACATCCGCAAACTCACGTACCACTCGCAGATCTTCCAATGACGGACTCAGTTTCAGTATATCTACTGAATATATAATGAACCCCTCTGCTCCTTTCTGCAATAATCTAGTCATCGTCAAAACAGATACTAAGGGAATCCCTGATCTGGAACCCTTACCGTAGAATTTCCACTCATCAGCCATCTCTGGTCTGAACCTGACAATCTTCTGGAAACAGTCTACAGTGGCTCGGTACTTGGTTAACATATCAATCCCAACAATACAATCAAAATCAGCTAACCCAAGCACAATACAATCTAAATCAATCTCGTGACCCCCAAACTGTAGTATACAATGTCTAACTGAAGACACAGATATAAGAGCACTTTCCAACGGAGAAAAAATAGACACTACAGTAGATAATGACTCGACAGGCAATGAATGCAACAATGAAAAATGCTCAGATATGAAAGTATCAGATGCACCCGTGTCTATCAATACATAGGCAGGATAACCGCAAAGAAAACAGTTACCTGCAATCACATCATCTGGTGCATCTTGAACCTGTTCTTCAGTCAGTGCAAATACTCGAGCCTGCTGTCTGGGAGGTTGGCTCAGAGTCTGGCTACCTCTAGCTCTGGGCTGTGTCAGTGTAGGAGTGGGCTGAAAGGAATGAACAGATGAAGCTTGCCTCTCAGGCTGAGCTACAGAACCAGATTCTCCTACACTCTGAACCTGCTGTACAGCTCTCTGGGGACAAACTCTGGCAAAATGTCCCTGCTGTTTGCAGATGTTGCAGCGACCCATAACACACTGCACTGCTCGGTGGCATTTCGGCCTCCACAGGAACTGCAATATACACCTGTATACTCTGTACTCTGGCCAGGACCTCTCTGTCGAGACCCACTGGAGCTCGACGAACTGCTCCTTGATCTCTTAAACTGTTTGCCCTTTGCTTTCAACTGGTCTTTCCTTCCGCTGCTGCTACCACCGCTCTCAAATCTAAGAGGGGGTTGAACTGAAGGTTGTGGCGGTCTCGGAGTAGGAGCGACATAGGAAGTGCTTCGTTGCCTAAGCAATCCAGCATCTGCCCCCTTGGCACGGTTCAATGCTTCAGCAAAATTATTGGGCCTGCCGATATTCACCAAGGTAAAGATTTCTGGATTCAGGCCATTGATAAACTGATCCACAACGGCTTCGTCATTTTCTGCGACATGAGGAGCAAATCGGAGCAATGCAGAGAACTTAGAAACATACTCCTCAATGTTCAGCTGTCCCTGTCTCAAATTGGCAAATTCAGCACCTTTGTCTTTTCGGTAGGACACGGGGAAAAATCGCAGATAAAACTCAGCCTTGAACACTGTAGAACCCGTAAGTCAGTAGACGTATAAGCCATGTATAATTCTAGATTTTTAAATTTAATTGACTTCATTGCATGATTATTTTAAATGCATTTATTTGAAGTTAATTATTCATTATTTCAGTTCAGTAGTTTGATTTTTAGCATTTCAGTTATTTCAGTGAGGCCGGACTGGAGTTGGAGTTTTGAGATAGAATTTAAGATTTGAGAAATATTTCCAGAAGTTAATTTAGCTAGCAAGTAAGTTCATTTAAGTTAAAAAAAAAAGAAGTTTAAGGAATTATTTAAGTTAGTTGAGGATTTTAATTTAAATTATTGGAGGTGATTAAGAAATGAGCTCATTTAAGTTACTTAAGTAAGGGGTTAGTTCACTAAATTAATTAAAGGATTAGTAAGGCTTTTAAGGGTTATTAAATTACTAGATAATCAATTTTCCCCCTACCATTTATCATGCATTTTCGGCCACACCCCTAGAAGAACAAACTAGGACTTGCCAACTCACCTTTGACCCATTCTTGGTTGATTAGCATGCTAATTCTTTTAGCTATTTTTTCACCTTAATTAAATAATACTAGACCACTATCCTAACCCTTGTTTGGCATGATAAAATCGGCCACTATAGTCTAGAACCACCCAAGAGATCATTTGATAGCAATTCAAAATTCAAAATTCAAATGCATGAAGACTTGGTCTTGATATGATCCTATTTTTGTGCACCCTTCTCCTCACCTTCATAACCATCACTCCCCCCTCCACCTCCACCGAAAATAAGACCCCTTTTCAGTAGAAAAAAACGTGAATAACAGCTAGGGAGAAAGGGAGAAAAATCGAGAGCCAAGAAAGGTAGAGAAGCAAGCCACTCCGTCTCCTCCGCGCCGTCTCGTCTCTTCTTTTCGTTTTCTTTCGAAACGAAACCAGGCATGTCTAGATTTCTTTCAAACCTCAATCAAGTCATATTATCATTTATTTTTCAGTACATGATCATGTTTTAGCAAGCAAAAACCGAGATACATGTCAAAATATTTTGGGAACACACATGCAGAATTTCGGCTCTTCATGGCAAGCTTCACGATTTCTTTTGGTTTGTGAGTTTCAGGTATTGGATCGACTCCAGGCTCCCAAGGCGGCTTGTATACATGTAGTAGGATGCATTAGGACCATGTTGGTCCATTCAAGGGCCTTTAGCCATGGTTGGATCACTTCCCTAGCATGTCTAAGACGTGACTAAGTCGCCCTTTTGGTGGCTTGGTCCATGGCTCATCGGTTTTTAAATAATCAACAAGAACAGCCCCTTTCCCCATTCGGCCCTTCCATTTTTCAGCATTTGGTTTCGTTTCTTTTGTGGCTTGGTGTGGATCTTGGTTGGCCTATGGCCCTTAGCCACGGTTCATATCATGCTCCTAGATGTCTAGATTGTGCCATGGTCAATCAAATGGCCACTGGAACGACGCAAGACATCGATCAAAGCATAAACACTACACACGCACGCATGAGGGCCCTCGGTGAGAACTTTCGGGTGGTTGCTGGAATGAGGCAAATTGTGGCTGGCCTAGGGCCCTTAGCCATGGTTCAAATCATTCCTTGGGACGTTGTGGAGAGGCTTTGGTCGGTGGTTAAAGCCCCAATGGCCAAAAGTCTCGCAAACGACGCGATGCAAGCTAGGTCGCAGCTGCTGGAAATTACAGCAAGTTGCTGTGTCGGTTCAGAGGCTCGTTCGAGTTCCTGGTTGGCTTTTAGCCCGTGGCCTTGGACTGGACAGTGCCTCATTGAGTTAGGAAGGTCATGTTTTTGACCGTTTGTCATTTGGATCATTTTTGAGGTCGTACGAGAATTTACGGTGCAATGTGCCAATTGACTCTCGAAAGAGCGTTTCGTGTTTTGGCCTCCATTTCACCTAGATTTCGACCCTATCATTATAGGAACATTATTTTATGATTTTTCAGCGTATTTTAATCATGACTATACGTCAGTTCAGTGTCGGTTCAGTTTGGCTCTGAGTCATGATTAATGCGAAGTCATTAGGCGTCATAGTCGCATCTTTTGAACGTAAATTGCATAGTTGGTCATGTTTTAGCTATTGCATATTTTTCATGGCACAGTTAGGTTGCAGCGAGCCTGGGAACGATCCAATCCAATCCAGTTGGTAAAATTACAGGAATTTTCATTATGCCAGTTAATTATTTTACGTGCATTAAACAGAAAATGATTATTTTGAGATTTATGCGATATGGCTTGTGGTTCATTCACTATGTGGGAGTGTTATTTTATACGGTCGCCAGTGACCGATCAGTTCAGTATGGTACCACCCGGTCGCCAGTGACCGGCCAGCTCAGTTCAGTTTCAGCCTCCCCGGTAGCCAGTTACCGATCAGTTCAGCTTAGTGCAGTGGCCACAGGCGTAAAACATAATCTCAACAGAAAATTTTACCAGATATTTCAGTACAGGCTCCAAGGAGCAAATATTTTTACAGTGATTTCCAGTTCAGTTATGCACGTATTATAATTGCTCAGTACAGATTATTTTCAGTATGCCTCAGGACAGGATATTTTATCACATGCATATTTTAAATTCAGATTTTTACTCGTTACCTGCGATTTATGCATGCTGAGTCTTTAGGCTCACTAGACTTGATTGTTGTAGGTACTGATGAGGCCAGGGCCGAGGGCGGGGACCAGTGAGCCAGCTTGGGTCGGCAGTAGTGGCACCCGAGGACCTCAGAGCAGCAGTTGTTATTTTCTTCGCAAACAATTTTTATCAGTTGTTGGATATTTTTAAATCGTTGTTGTTGGCAAAACTTTGATTTTCTTCCGCTGCAATATTTTGAAATATTGAACTTGATTCACCAGTGATTTTATGAATGAGGCCATTTAAGTTCTTTTAAAAAGAAAATTTTAAAATTTTTCGCAAATTTTCAAGAAAGGAGTTTTAGGCCCTTCACAAACACCTTCCAAGTAATCTGCGTGCAACGGTGCTCCGATGCTCTTTTCGTAGTCAACCACCAATTCTTTGCTACTTCTTGCCGTTGATGTCCAACTAATTTCACTCGTCGCTCGTCGGGGTAGTCGAGAGATTCAAATAACATCTCTATATCATCGAGCAAACTTTCACACTCAACTGAATTTTCTGTGCCCTTCAGTGTCGGTGGTCGAAACGACTGAAACCTTTTCAGCAAGGTCTCCATCGGTGTAGCGGTCACATCCGTCGGATTATTAGATGTACTTGCCCTGTTCTGGTGCTCGACCTGCTGCTGGTTGCGGTACTCGTCGAGGTGGCATATCTGATTATCAAACAGAGTAGTATACAATCTATATAATCTGTCTCAGCCGTCCTCTGATCATATACCTCTGATCCAGAATCGGTTCTGATTCAGTCTTTGCAAATACATGCTATAAATCAACTCAGATAACGAGACAACATGTAATAGGGAAAGCAATAAATCATGCTAGCACCACAAAAGCAAGGAAGAAAATTCAATCTACCCCGCTCATTCTACTCTATCTCAGTCTAAAGGATCTATCGCATTGATACCACCTGTTGTGAGGACCCGGGCTCTAACTCAATTCCTTTTTTGGGATTAATTGGATCTTTGCTAGAAAATGTGGGCCATAAAAAAATTTCTTTGAAACATTATAAACTAATGTATATAAATCATACACCATACACAATGTTGTCATATTATTGAACTCCAAATAACATTCACATGTTCAACTACAAGTATACTACTAGTGTTTAGGATCTAATACATGTCTAGTATTACATCACTAGTCCTTCTTCTTGGCCTGTAATCTCCACGCTATCTCGATCTCTCATCTCTGTCGCGACCCAGATCCTGTCCCACCTGTCGTTATGCACACATACAGACACAACGACAGCTGGAAACTCCGGTGAGAACAAATTCCAGTATAAAACATGGTATACATGCATATACACAATATAAATCATGAAACATACCATTATGAATAAAATCAATAGTAATAGGTTCCATAATCTATGAAACGAAATCAATAAAAGCATGCAACTGAAATCAATTCAGATCTTGGACTCGACTCGTATCTATTTCTAAGGATCCCGGTGTTTATAAGACGTCACAGTCTGCCACCTACCCTCCCAATCAGGGGTGACGATACGTCTTATTCCTAGACTTCGGTCCTGTCTGTATCGAATGTCCACAATCGGAGTCAATTTGCTCCTGTGCGTCGATACCACCGAACATCTAGAAATTTGGCAAATCTGCCAATGACTCTCCTATCTTAATGCTTGAATATACATCTATAAACAAAGCATAAACATAACAAGATATAAACAACAATCTAGTATGTGACTTTGGGAAACTCAAATCAAATCTAATTGGAGTTGTATCTTCCCGAATTCACATGAATTATACCTTTCGTTGCATAGTCTTTGTCGTAGTCGAAGTTTCGATGTCGAATACGTCAATATCAACTCTGAAGTGATACATTCAAGATGCATTCTATCAATCTCTAACTCAATTCAAAACATATACGAATCAATAATCAATCTCGATACGATTCGACGGCATAACGGCGTAATCTTGCGATACCGATCAACTCAAACAACATTAATCAATGACAATAACTCACATATCCATTTGAATATAATCTCAACAAGTCATACTCCTCAAGAACATAATTTACCATGTTGATATTTGCATAATCTTTACTCAATAACTGCTGGAATTTCACAATAATCTCATATCCTATCCGTTTTTCAATCCGGCAGCACATATATGATTTCCATCATCTCAACAACATATACTATCAAGCATACATGAATTTCTTCAACACGTGAATATAAAAACATGCTGGAAAACATTAAAACATATACCCTTTCGAAGCCCTTGTCAAGAGGAGCAAGAATCTAAGCTCAGATTCAATTACGGTTGGTTGGATCTTGCAAAACCAACAATTTAAGCTAGGAAGAAACCTTGCACCTTTTTCTGGAATTGCTCTCGGTTCTTATGCTGGAATAGTGAGGAAATGAAGACACATACATGTTAAATTCATGGAAAAGACACATGTTTTAATTTTCACTCAACACGTCGCACCGCGGGTGCGGTAGCTTTTCACCGCGGGTGCGCTCAGCTCACGGCATTCCATCCAGATTTCAAAAAGAGACGACCGCGGGTGCGGTGTTGGTTCGTGTGCGAAACTCTAACTTTCTGCCTATTAACCGCGGGTGCGGTCGGTATCAAGGCGCGGGTGCGGTGCCTCTTCAGCAACACATTCCAAAATTCAGGGTAATGATCGCTGGGTGCGATAGGTGTTGCTGTGCGAGTGCGGTCTATACCTCATGCAACACTTCATAATTTCATTTGATCAACCTACAATCTTGGGCATTACACGTGTCCTATCCCACTAGCTTGTGCATCTTTCTTTGGTAAATAAGTCCTAGCCTAACGTACCTTAAGTGTGCTTGATTTAGACTATCTTGATTTTTTTTATTTTTTGTTGTTGATATCATGTTTACTTGGACTTGGTTGGTTGAAATGTCTTTTATTTTTAAGTTATATATTTTGCTTTGTATTTCTCCTGTTTCAATCAAACATTCATTCTTGTAAATATTGCAAATATATTTGCTAAATAAACAAGAAAATACATCTTTATCAAACATATAAATAAAAATAATGTTTTTAAAAAAATCTGGAAGATATAAAACTTCTTTAAAAACAACTTTAAATTATTTTTTAATATTTAATAAACGTCTCATGTGGCCTTTGTAGAAAATCTTGCTGCATTGCCCATTCTCAAGAATGTCTCACCTTCCTCAGGCATCTACTTTTTGTCATCGCCTACAAATCATTGTATAGATGAGATCTACATCCAATATCTTATACACAAGAGGTTTAATTAATTGAGTTTAATTCAATATAAAACATATAGTTGCTAAAATCCTTTTGGGTAAGATATTCCTCTCAATTGCAATTTGAATGTTCAAGATTTTACAGTGGAAGCAAACATCTTTTACTTTATCATGATTTATAGTCCCTTTAGAAGTGCTTGAAGTCTACTTCTTACTTGGTTTGTTTTTCTTTGAAGGAGCAGAAAGTTCCACCCCCCCCTCCATTTTGGGTTTTTCTTTGTCCCTAACGAAGAGCGCAAGAGGAAAACAAGTTTTTCCTTCTTGATGGTGGCTTCATAACTTGTAAGCATATTGACCAACTCTTCAATGTTGACATCCAACTTGTTCATATTGAATTTCATCAAAAACTTATCAAACGATGATGGAAGCGACAACAATGGAATGCTCGTGGACAACTCATTTAGAATAACATGGTCCAAGCCCACCAACTTCTCAATAAGCCCAATCAACCTCACACCATGCTCATGGACCGAGGCCCTTTCTTACAAGCATGATGTCATGAGCTATTTAATGGTAGTGTGCCTCAGTTGACATGTTTGTTCACCATACAACTCTTGCAGGTGGACATAAATGCTATCAGTATTCACAACTTCCTAAAACCACCTCTACAACTCGTTTGACATAGAAGCCCGCATATTGCTCTTTGCTTGCAGATTATGGTCCCACTATTTCTCAAGCTTGTCCAATTCTTCAGAAAAGGCATTGATAGCAGCCTATTTCGGAGGAGATTTCTTGAGCACATATGCTATTTTCTCAAATTTCAAAACTATTTTAAGTTTCTCAGCCAATCGTTGTAGTTAAGTCCAGTTATCTTGTTTTGATCTAGTATAACATATAAATGATTTCGCGCGACATCGTAGATATACTAAAATGGAAACATAATAAAGGTTATTGATTACTTTAAATTGTTCTGTAAGACAAAAAAAGGACTTTTGATTTTGTGAATTGTCTCCCATTATATTGACATTTTCACCACCCTCTAATGAAAACAGGAAATCCTCACTACAAGAAAAAGCCATATGACAATGGTGTTAGCAAAGTACGTATATGTATCATGCAACAGTGAAAAGTACTGTATTTATAATAACTTTCATGATCTCAAAATCCTGAACATATACATAAACATATTCATATCATGACATCGTAAACGTATAAATTTTCCTTTATTGAATTCAGATCATTAGTTGTTACTTTCGTATCAGCTGTTAGTAGATGGATCCATCTATGTATAATCATGGTACCATGCGGTGAGGACATTAACGACACTTTCACCCGTCAACTGAGCCTTGGCCTTACATGTTTCGTGTTCATGTTCGTATAGTCACAACCAAATCACTTCATTCAAACATGTAATCATATTCATCACTTATAAAATTTCATGCATATACATACATTTTCTTGAAAATAAGTATGCAACGTATATTTAACAATTTTTTGTAAAAATTCAATATTCATTTCGAAATAAACATTTTAAACATATATTTTCAATTATCAGGACACTTTTAGGACTGTTAACTCATTTGAGGTGCAAAATGATCATTTTGCCCATGAAACCCTAATCTGACCATTTACCCCTTGACCATAAAACTTTGACCTGAATCCATCCAAACTTATTAAAACACATTAAACATACTTATAATAATTTTTTAGATGTAAGCTCGAGCCTATGCATTAAATTCTATTATAATTCATTTAAAAACTTGCACTGGAGTCCCGGTTTTGACCTGAATCAACCCGAAACTCAACAAAACTTTCTCAAACTGAAACCATAACTTGACCACATCCTACCAGCCCCTAAACAACATAGTCCCAGCCATTTAAGACCCTCAAACTCGACTGGACATCTGCTGGATTTTTCCTGCACTACAAGGCCGAAACCCTAGTGGCAATCCAAAGTCAAAAACAAAACCCGACACTGAACCAGCCCGGACCAGACACATACCAGACCCTAGGATGTAACTGGATCCTTCTGAACAGATCAAACAAGGGTCGGGTCCATAGCCCCATGCATGCGGTCGTGCATTGTTTAACCCGAGACAAGCCAAAACTGAACCCTTACCATCCCTAGCTCCTTCGATCTGCCCCTATACCACGACCAGCTGTGAAAGAGCCACCATGGGCCATGTCTCAGACCCACTAGGGTCTGACCCAAGGCGTGGAACAACCCTTGCACCGTTACTCCCTTCCTAACCCCTACCCTGAAACATAGGCGATGACTCCAGCCCTTCCTAGGACACTTATACCTTGCTGGTTCCCGTCCATATTAAACCTGGACCCTATCAGCCCCTTCAAACAACAAACATTGTGAACCATATGTCAAGAAAGTCAAGTTTTCTCATGCTATTCAATGAAAAACGGGAAGAAATCATGAGATCCTTCATATAATGTGCCTAAACATTGAAAAATACATATTATTATGTGAAAGATTAGAAAACAAAGGTATAGGGTGGGCCTTTGAGATTAAATGCTCGAGAAACTACGTAATCGATACGGGGTCGAGCATTGGAGGGACGAGGAAAACCTTTGCTGAATTTTTCTTGCAAAAACCGATGTGAAACCTGCTGTGGGGCGTGGGAGTGGTGCTGGCCTAAGTGAAAGGGCGAGGGTCTTGGGTTTGTGGCGTTGAGAATGGTAATAAAATATTGAAGGAATGAGCCAAATTTTAGTATACAAAGGAATGGAATCCTAGGCCAAACAATCTACTAAAATAATCCCATTAGGACAAATAACACGCACATTAAATATTTTGTTTGGATACTTTTTCAAAAAAATTACCCGATCCCTCAGAAGTCCTCAATTTTGCCACAAATCGACTATCTGTTTAAAATATGACTCGACGTGTAAAAATTCCATAAAATACCCATTTTCGAAAATTACAAATTAAATAACCAGTATATTAAACAATAAAAAATAATTATTTAAAAAAATATTTTCTTAAATTGTCCTCGGTCTGCATTCCTCGTTTGAGCATCGAACATCGCTAAAAGCCTTATTACATGCAATATAGTAAACCATGCAATATAAAAGTATAGTCGTGTCATAACCATGCATTTAACACATTTAAAATAACTAAATAAGCATTTTTCTAATACCTCATATTTGCATGCAGTCAGGTCACGTCGTTTGAATTTCTAGACCTTACATTGTGAGTGAATTTGAGAGAATATCATGTGATGGTATCGAGTATAATAATCTGTGGATTTACAATTTGCATAGAATTATGAAATCAGATACACATTGATAGTCAAAGTCTAATAGGTCAAAAGATAGGAGATTTCATAGATCGACATGCATTCAAGCTTTGAAAAATAATTAAAGTGATTTAATTACTTCATCGTATTGAATTAATTTGGCATAGCTCGAGAGGTCATGTTCATTCGGTTAGGAAATTCTGTCAAAAGAATTGATCATTGTCGAATTGAATTGATTAAATTGATGAATGGTAGGTGAACCAAGAGTCCCAAAAAATTCATTTTTCATTGAATTCTTAATTATAATTTAATTTTTTTCTTTCATAATCTAATCCTTGAGTCATTTCGTTGAGTTAATATTTAATCATTCGAATAATCACCAATCATTTAAATAATCACTGCTAATTTCAATAATTGTGAAATACAGTCTCTGGAGGAACGATGCTTGTACTCGTGTACACTATATTATTATTTGACATCGTGCACTTGTGATTATATCGATCTTGAATTCTATTGACTTTTTACCGAGGATTTCACAGTGCAAGTTTTGCTCGATCAGAGCTTGTGTTTCTTCAACTAGCTGTTGGGATGTGAGTTCTACTATTTCAGAATTGGTTGGTTCCCAAATCTCTTCGAGTTCTATCATCCAACCTTTTTAACTCAATAGAAACTAATTCTCTAAGTAGGTGGCATTTTTGGAAAACAAACATTTGTTTCGTTGGTATCATAGAAATAATATCCAACATAATTCTTCGGATATCCTACAAAATAGCACAAATTGGCTTTACTATCCAATTTGTCTCTCATTGCCTGCCTCACATAAGCAGGACACCTCCATACTTTTAAGAAAGAATATTTGGGTGGTTTTCCCATTCATATCTGATATATAGTTTTTTCAACTGCCTTTGTATGGATCTGGTCAACAACTTTACCGTTGTTTCAAGCGCATATCTCCAAAGGGATAGTGGTAATTCAGTGAATCTTATCATAGATCGAACCATGTCCATCAATGTTAGATTACGATGTGCTGACATACTATTCAACTTGGACGTGGAAGGGGAATCAACTGTGAGAGAATCACATTCTCTTTAAGGTAGTCTTCAAATTCAATACTTACGTATTCTCTACCTGGATCAGATCGAAGAGTTTTAATAATCTTTCCTAATTGTTTCTCTACTTCAGCTCTATATTCTTTGAACCTTTCAAATGTTTAAGACTTGTATTTCATTAAATATACATATCCATACCTCGAGTAGTCATCAGTAAAGGTAATGAAGTAGGATTGGCCATATCTGGTGCTAACAATTAACAGGCCTCACACATATGTATGGATAAAATCCAACAGATCATTTTCACATTTCACTTTCCCTAGGAAAGTGGTTTTGGTCATATTTCCTTTCAGAGAGGACTTGAGTTAATGTCCGACGAGTCAAACGTGTTGTGGGGATCCGGACTCTAACTCAATTCTTTTTTTGGAATTAATTGGATCTTTGCTAGAAAATGTGGGTCATAAAAAGATTTCTTTGAAACATTATAAACTAATGCATATAAATCATACACCATACACAATGTTGTCATATTATTGAACTCCAAATAACATTCACATGTTCAACTACAAGTATTCTACTATTGTTTAGGATCTAATACAAGTCTAGTATTACATCACTAGTCCTTCTTCTTGGCCCGTAATCTCCACGCTATCTTGATCTCTCATCTCTATCGCGACCCAGATCCTGTCCCACCTGTCGTTATGCACACATACAGACACAACAACAGCCGGAAACTCCGGTGAGAACAAATCCCAGTATAAAACATGGTATACATGCATATACACAATATAAATCATGAAACATACCATTATGAATAAAATCAATAGTAATAGGTTCCATAATCTATGAAACCAAATCAATATAAGCATGCAACTGAAATCAATTCAGATCTTGGACTCGACTCGTATCTAACTCTAGGGATCTCGGTGTGAATAAGACGTCACAGTCTGCCACCTACCCTCCCAATCGGGGGTGACGGTACGTCTTATTCCTAGACTTCGGTCCTGTCTGTACCGAATGTCTACAATCGGAGTCAATCTGCTCCTGTGCGTCGATACCACCGAACATCTAGAAATTTGGCAAATCTGCCAATGACTCTCCTATCTTAATGCTTGAATATACATCTATAAACAAAGCATAAACATAACAAGATATAAACAACAATCTAGTATGTGATTTTGGAAACTCAAATCAAATCTAATTCGAGTTGTATCTTCCCGAATCACATGAATTATACCTTTCGTTGCACAGTCTTTGTCGTAGTCGAAGTCTCGATGTCGAATCTGTCAATATCAACTCTGAAATGATAAATTCAAGATGCATTCTATCAATCTCTAACTCAATTCAACACATATACGAATCAATAATCAATCTCGATACGATTTGACGGCATAACGGCGTAATCTTGCGATACCGATCAACTCAAACAACATTAATCAATGACAATAACTCACATATCCATTTGAATATAATCTCAACAAGTCATACTCCTCAAGAACATAATTTACCATGTTGATATTTGCATAATCTTTATTCAATACCTGCTGGAATTTCACAATAATCTCATATCCTATCCGTTTTTCAATCCGGTAGCACATATATGTGTTCCATCATCTCAACAACATATACTATCAAGCATATATGAATTTATTCAACACATGAATATCAAAATATGCTGGAAAACATTAAAACATATACCCTTTGGAAGCCCTTGTCAAGAGGAGCAAGAATCTAAGCTCGGATTCAATTTCGGTTGGTTGGATCTTGCAAAAATAACAATTTACGCTAGGAAGAAACCTTGCACCTTTTTCTGGAATTGCTCTCGGTTCTTATGCTGGAATAGTGAGGAAATGAAGACACATACATGTTAAATGCATGGCAAGGACACATGTTTTATTTTTTACTCAATACGTCGCACCGCGGGTGCGGTATCTTTTCACCGTGGGTGCGCTCAGCTCACGGCATTCCATCCACATTTCAAAAAGAGACGATCGCGGGTGCGGTGTTGGTTCGTGTGCAAAACTCTAACTTTCTGCCTATTAACCACGGGTGCGGTCAGTATCAAGGCGCGGGTGCAGTGCCTCTTCGGTAACACATTCCAAATTTCAGGGTAAATGATCGCGGGTGCGATAGGTTTTGATGTGCGGGTGCGGTCTATACCTCATGCAACACTTCATAATTTCATTTGATCAACCTACAATCTTGGGCATTACATTTCTCCCCCTCTTAGATAAGAGTTTGTCCTCGAACTCGCAGGCAATCAATACAAAGTATATAACAGAAACAATATCATCAAAACTGAATAAATACTCACATCATGAAAATAGCTCGGGATATCTTTGTCTCATCTCTGATTCTGTCTCCCAAGTCGTTTCTTTTGTGCCATGACGACTCCACTGGACTTTCACGAGCGGAATAGTCTTCGTTCTAAGCTGCTTTTCTTTTCGATCCAAAATCTGCAATGGTTGCTCAAAATAACTCAGTGTATCGTCAAGCTCGGCCTCATCAGGCTGAATGACATGAGAAGCATCAGGCATGTATCTACGCAGCATCGATACATAAAAAATGTCATATATCCAATATAAAGAAGGAGGAAGAGCAAGTCGATATGCTCAATCGCCAATCTTCTCAAGAATCTCGTACGGACCAATGTATCTAGGAGATAACTTCCCGCGTTTGCCAAATCTGACAACGGCTCTGAACGGAGAAATCTTCAAGAATACTCTGTCTCCCTGTTCAAATATTAACGGTCTACGTCTGATGTTTGCATACTTGGCTTGTCTATCCTGCGCCGTCTTCATTCTCTTCTTAATGATCTCCACCTTCTCAGTCATTTCACGAATCATATCAGGCCCAAGTTTTGGTACCTCAGATACATCATCCCAATACAGAGGAGATCTGCACTTCTTGCCATATAACGCCTCTAACGGTGCCATCTCGATGCTCGTCTGATAGCTGTTGTTGTACAAGAATTCACAAAGTGGTAGTGAATCTTGCCAACTAGTGCCAAAATCTAGCACTACAGCTCTTAACATATCCTCTAATGTTGGATAGTCCGCTCTGACTGTCCGTCTGTCTGGGGATGATAGGCAGTGTTCAGATGCAATGTCGTACCTAAAGCCTGCTGCAGACTGTGCTAGAAATGAGAAGTAAATTGGGGATCACGATATGATACGATCGACTTCGGCACACCATGCAATCTCACTACCTCTCTGATATATATCTCGGCCATCTGATCATGTCGGTACGTCATTCTGTACGGAATAAAACAAGCTGATTTGGTCAATCTGTCAATAATGACCCAAATCGCATCACAGCCCCGGGATGATCGTGGTAACTTCGTAACGAAATCCATGGAAATGTGATCCCATTTCCATTCAGGAATAGATAGACTCTGAAGTAGACCTCCGGGCTTCTTCCTCTCGGCCTTCACCTATTGGCAATTCAAGCACTTAAACACAAACTCTGCAATATCTGACTTCATCTGTTTCCACCAAAATTGTGTCTTCAAATCGTTATACATCTTTCTGCCACCAGGATGAATACTGAACCGACTACAGTGCGCTTCTGACAATATCAGTTGATTCAAATCTGAAACATCTGGCACTACAAGACGGTTATTCACATACAGAAGAATATGATCATGTACCTGATATTCTGATTGATGTCATGATCGACCATCTGAATCGACTTCTGAATATTCTGATCAATTCTTTGTGCTGCTTTAATTCTCAAAATCAAATCTGGCTCAACTTGAATGGTAGCAAGTCGTAGTGGTCTACTATCTACATCAAACCCTAATCTAGACAAACAGCAATCTTCAACAATATTCGAAACACCTATCGTCGATATGGATAGGGAACATACCTTTTGACTCAAGGCATCCGCTGCTGCATTCGACTTTCCTGGATAGTATTTGATCTTGCAATCAAAATCCTTTAACAAATCGAGCCATCTACGCTGTCTCATGTTTAACTCTGACTGAGAAAACAGATACTTCAGGCTTTTGTGATCAGAGTAGATTTCAAACTTCTCGCCATAGAGGTAGTGTCGCCATATCTTCAGAGCAAATACGATGGCCGCCAATTCAAGATCATGAATTGGGTAACGAATCTCGTGTGGCTTCAGCTGTCTCGAAGCATATGCTATCACATGCCCTCGCTGCATAAGAACACATCCTAACCCTCTGTGAAATGCATCACAATATACCACAAAATCACCAGTACCTGAAGGTATCGTCAATACTGGAGCACTGGTCAGTCGTCTCTTCAACTCAAAGAAGCTAGACTCACAAGCTTCAGACCACACAAATGGCGCATTCTTCTGTGTCAACTGGGTAATCGGTTTCACGATACTGGAGAAATCTCTGATAAATCGTCGGTAGTATCCTGTTAGACCCATGAAACTGCGTATCTCTGGTACAGAAGTCGGTCTAGGCCAACTGATCACAGCTTCAACTTTACTTGGATCCACAGAAATACCGTCTCCATAGATTATATGACCCAAAAAGACAACATGTCTCAACCAAAACTCACACTTTGACAGTTTAGCACACAATTTCTCTGTTCTCAATGTCTGCAACACAATTCTTAAATGCTCGGCATGATCAATCTCACTCTTGGAATATACAAAAATATCATCAATAAAAACAATAACAAACTCATCTAGATACTTCTGAAAGATACGATTCAATAAACTCATAAACATCGTTGGAGCATTCGTTAAACCAAAGGGCATGACAATAAATTCGTAATGTCCATACCTGGTTTGGAACGCTGTCTTTGGTATATCAACATCTCGGACTCTCAGCTGGTGATATCCAGATCTCAGATCGATCTTGGAATAGACAGAGGATCCCTGCGACTGATCAAATAATTCGTCGATACGAGGCAATGGATATTTGTTCTTCACTGTGGCCTTGTTCAGTTGTCGGTAATCAATACACAATCTCATCGAACCGTCTTTCTTTCGAACAAATAATACCGGAGCACCCCAAGGAGATATACTCGGTCTGATGTAACACTTGGCCAATAAATCTTCGAGCTGTTCTTTCAATTCATTCAATTCAATAGGCGCCATTCTATAGGGAGCTCGAGATATAGGGACTGTACCTGGTATAAGATCAATGCTGAAATCAACCCCTCGGGCTGGAGGTAACCCTGGAATCTCGTCTGGGAATACATCCGCAAACTCACGTACCACTCGCAGATCTTCCAATGACGGACTCAGTTTCAGTATATCTACTGAATATATAATGAACCCCTCTGCTCCTTTCTGCAATAATCTAGTCATCGTCAAAACAGATACTAAGGGAATCCCTGATCTGGAACCCTTACCGTAGAATTTCCACTCATCAGCCATCTCTGGTCTGAACCTGACAATCTTCTGGAAACAGTCTACAGTGGCTCGGTACTTGGTTAACATATCAATCCCAACAATACAATCAAAATCAGCTAACCCAAGCACAATACAATCTAAATCAATCTCGTGACCCCCAAACTGTAGTATACAATGTCTAACTGAAGACACAGATATAAGAGCACTTTCCAACGGAGAAAAAATAGACACTACAGTAGATAATGACTCGACAGGCAATGAATGCAACAATGAAAAATGCTCAGATATGAAAGTATCAGATGCACCCGTGTCTATCAATACATAGGCAGGATAACCGCAAAGAAACAGTTACCTGCAATCACATCATCTGGTGCATCTTGAACCTGTTCTTCAGTCAGTGCAAATACTCGAGCCTGCTGTCTGGGAGGTTGGCTCAGAGTCTGGCTACCTCTAGCTCTGGGCTGTGTCAGTGTAGGAGTGGGCTGAAAGGAATGAACAGATGAAGCTTGCCTCTCAGGCTGAGCTACAGAACCAGATTCTCCTACACTCTGAACCTGCTGTACAGCTCTCTGGGGACAAACTCTGGCAAAATGTCCCTGCTGTTTGCAGATGTTGCAGCGACCCATAACACACTGCACTGCTCGGTGGCATTTCGGCCTCCACAGGAACTGCAATATACACCTGTATACTCTGTACTCTGGCCAGGACCTCTCTGTCGAGACCCACTGGAGCTCGACGAACTGCTCCTTGATCTCTTAAACTGTTTGCCCTTTGCTTTCAACTGGTCTTTCCTTCCGCTGCTGCTACCACCGCTCTCAAATCTAAGAGGGGGTTGAACTGAAGGTTGTGGCGGTCTCGGAGTAGGAGCGACATAGGAAGTGCTTCGTTGCCTAAGCAATCCAGCATCTGCCCCCTTGGCACGGTTCAATGCTTCAGCAAAATTATTGGGCCTGCCGATATTCACCAAGGTAAAGATTTCTGGATTCAGGCCATTGATAAACTGATCCACAACGGCTTCGTCATTTTCTGCGACATGAGGAGCAAATCGGAGCAATGCAGAGAACTTAGAAACATACTCCTCAATGTTCAGCTGTCCCTGTCTCAAATTGGCAAATTCAGCACCTTTGTCTTTTCGGTAGGACACGGGGAAAAATCGCAGATAAAACTCAGCCTTGAACACTGTAGAACCCGTAAGTCAGTAGACGTATAAGCCATGTATAATTCTAGATTTTTAAATTTAATTGACTTCATTGCATGATTATTTTAAATGCATTTATTTGAAGTTAATTATTCATTATTTCAGTTCAGTAGTTTGATTTTTAGCATTTCAGTTATTTCAGTGAGGCCGGACTGGAGTTGGAGTTTTGAGATAGAATTTAAGATTTGAGAAATATTTCCAGAAGTTAATTTAGCTAGCAAGTAAGTTCATTTAAGTTAAAAAAAAAAGAAGTTTAAGGAATTATTTAAGTTAGTTGAGGATTTTAATTTAAATTATTGGAGGTGATTAAGAAATGAGCTCATTTAAGTTACTTAAGTAAGGGGTTAGTTCACTAAATTAATTAAAGGATTAGTAAGGCTTTTAAGGGTTATTAAATTACTAGATAATCAATTTTCCCCCTACCATTTATCATGCATTTTCGGCCACACCCCTAGAAGAACAAACTAGGACTTGCCAACTCACCTTTGACCCATTCTTGGTTGATTAGCATGCTAATTCTTTTAGCTATTTTTTCACCTTAATTAAATAATACTAGACCACTATCCTAACCCTTGTTTGGCATGATAAAATCGGCCACTATAGTCTAGAACCACCCAAGAGATCATTTGATAGCAATTCAAAATTCAAAATTCAAATGCATGAAGACTTGGTCTTGATATGATCCTATTTTTGTGCACCCTTCTCCTCACCTTCATAACCATCACTCCCCCCTCCACCTCCACCGAAAATAAGACCCCTTTTCAGTAGAAAAAACGTGAATAACAGCTAGGGAGAAAGGGAGAAAAATCGAGAGCCAAGAAAGGTAGAGAAGCAAGCCACTCCGTCTCCTCCGCGCCGTCTCGTCTCTTCTTTTCGTTTTCTTTCGAAACGAAACCAGGCATGTCTAGATTTCTTTCAAACCTCAATCAAGTCATATTATCATTTATTTTTCAGTACATGATCATGTTTTAGCAAGCAAAAACCGAGATACATGTCAAAATATTTTGGGAACACACATGCAGAATTTCGGCTCTTCATGGCAAGCTTCACGATTTCTTTTGGTTTGTGAGTTTCAGGTATTGGATCGACTCCAGGCTCCCAAGGCGGCTTGTATACATGTAGTAGGATGCATTAGGACCATGTTGGTCCATTCAAGGGCCTTTAGCCATGGTTGGATCACTTCCCTAGCATGTCTAAGACGTGACTAAGTCGCCCTTTTGGTGGCTTGGTCCATGGCTCATCGGTTTTTAAATAATCAACAAGAACAGCCCCTTTCCCCATTCGGCCCTTCCATTTTTCAGCATTTGGTTTCGTTTCTTTTGTGGCTTGGTGTGGATCTTGGTTGGCCTATGGCCCTTAGCCACGGTTCATATCATGCTCCTAGATGTCTAGATTGTGCCATGGTCAATCAAATGGCCACTGGAACGACGCAAGACATCGATCAAAGCATAAACACTACACACGCACGCATGAGGGCCCTCGGTGAGAACTTTCGGGTGGTTGCTGGAATGAGGCAAATTGTGGCTGGCCTAGGGCCCTTAGCCATGGTTCAAATCATTCCTTGGGACGTTGTGGAGAGGCTTTGGTCGGTGGTTAAAGCCCCAATGGCCAAAAGTCTCGCAAACGACGCGATGCAAGCTAGGTCGCAGCTGCTGGAAATTACAGCAAGTTGCTGTGTCGGTTCAGAGGCTCGTTCGAGTTCCTGGTTGGCTTTTAGCCCGTGGCCTTGGACTGGACAGTGCCTCATTGAGTTAGGAAGGTCATGTTTTTGACCGTTTGTCATTTGGATCATTTTTGAGGTCGTACGAGAATTTACGGTGCAATGTGCCAAATTGACTCTCGAAAGAGCGTTTCGTGTTTTGGCCTCCATTTCACCTAGATTTCGACCCTATCATTATAGGAACATTATTTTATGATTTTTCAGCGTATTTTAATCATGACTATACGTCAGTTCAGTGTCGGTTCAGTTTGGCTCTGAGTCATGATTAAATGCGAAGTCATTAGGCGTCATAGTCGCATCTTTTGAACGTAAATTGCATAGTTGGTCATGTTTTAGCTATTGCATATTTTTCATGGCACAGTTAGGTTGCAGCGAGCCTGGGAACGATCCAATCCAATCCAGTTGGTAAAATTACAGGAATTTTCATTACGCCAGTTAATTATTTTACGTGCATTAAACAGAAAATGATTATTTTTGAGATTTATGCGATATGGCTTGTGGTTCATTCACTATGTGGGAGTGTTATTTTATACGGTCGCCAGTGACCGATCAGTTCAGTATGGTACCACCCGGTCGCCAGTGACCGGCCAGCTCAGTTCAGTTTCAGCCTCCCCGGTAGCCAGTTACCGATCAGTTCAGCTTAGTGCAGTGGCCACAGGCGTAAAACATAATCTCAACAGAAAATTTTACCAGATATTTCAGTACAGGCTCCAAGGAGCAAATATTTTTACAGTGATTTCCAGTTCAGTTATGCACGTATTATAATTGCTCAGTACAGATTATTTTCAGTATGCCTCAGGACAGGATATTTTATCACATGCATATTTTAAATTCAGATTTTTACTCGTTACCTGCGATTTATGCATGCTGAGTCTTTAGGCTCACTAGACTTGATTGTTGTAGGTACTGATGAGGCCAGGGCCGAGGGCGGGGACCAGTGAGCCAGCTTGGGTCGGCAGTAGTGGCACCCGAGGACCTCAGAGCAGCAGTTGTTATTTTCTTCGCAAACAATTTTTATCAGTTGTTGGATATTTTTAAATCGTTGTTGTTGGCAAAACTTTGATTTTCTTCCGCTGCAATATTTTGAAATATTGAACTTGATTCACCAGTGATTTTATGAATGAGGCCATTTAAGTTCTTTTAAAAAGAAAATTTTAAAATTTTTCGCAAATTTTCAAGAAAGGAGTTTTAGGCCCTTCACAAACACCTTCCAAGTAATCTGCGTGCAACGGTGCTCCGATGCTCTTTTCGTAGTCAACCACCAATTCTTTGCTACTTCTTGCCGTTGATGTCCAACTAATTTCACTCGTCGCTCGTCGGGGTAGTCGAGAGATTCAAATAACATCTCTATATCATCGAGCAAACTTTCACACTCAACTGAATTTTCTGTGCCCTTCAGTGTCGGTGGTCGAAACGACTGAAACCTTTTCAGCAAGGTCTCCATCGGTGTAGCGGTCACATCCGTCGGATTATTAGATGTACTGCCCTGTTCTGGTGCTCGACCTGCTGCTGGTTGCGGTACTCGTCGAGGTGGCATATCTGATTATCAAACAGAGTAGTATACAATCTATATAATCTGTCTCAGCCGTCCTCTGATCATATACCTCTGATCCAGAATCGGTTCTGATTCAGTCTTTGCAAATACATGCTATAAATCAACTCAGATAACGAGACAACATGTAATAGGGAAAGCAATAAATCATGCTAGCACCACAAAAGCAAGGAAGAAAATTCAATCTACCCCGCTCATTCTACTCTATCTCAGTCTAAAGGATCTATCGCATTGATACCACCTGTTGTGAGGACCCGGGCTCTAACTCAATTCCTTTTTTGGGATTAATTGGATCTTTGCTAGAAAATGTGGGCCATAAAAAAATTTCTTTGAAACATTATAAACTAATGTATATAAATCATACACCATACACAATGTTGTCATATTATTGAACTCCAAATAACATTCACATGTTCAACTACAAGTATACTACTAGTGTTTAGGATCTAATACATGTCTAGTATTACATCACTAGTCCTTCTTCTTGGCCTGTAATCTCCACGCTATCTCGATCTCTCATCTCTGTCGCGACCCAGATCCTGTCCCACCTGTCGTTATGCACACATACAGACACAACGACAGCTGGAAACTCCGGTGAGAACAAATTCCAGTATAAAACATGGTATACATGCATATACACAATATAAATCATGAAACATACCATTATGAATAAAATCAATAGTAATAGGTTCCATAATCTATGAAACGAAATCAATAAAAGCATGCAACTGAAATCAATTCAGATCTTGGACTCGACTCGTATCTATTTCTAAGGATCCCGGTGTTTATAAGACGTCACAGTCTGCCACCTACCCTCCCAATCAGGGTGACGATACGTCTTATTCCTAGACTTCGGTCCTGTCTGTATCGAATGTCCACAATCGGAGTCAATTTGCTCCTGTGCGTCGATACCACCGAACATCTAGAAATTTGGCAAATCTGCCAATGACTCTCCTATCTTAATGCTTGAATATACATCTATAAACAAAGCATAAACATAACAAGATATAAACAACAATCTAGTATGTGACTTTGGGAAACTCAAATCAAATCTAATTGGAGTTGTATCTTCCCGAATTCACATGAATTATACCTTTCGTTGCATAGTCTTTGTCGTAGTCGAAGTTTCGATGTCGAATACGTCAATATCAACTCTGAAGTGATACATTCAAGATGCATTCTATCAATCTCTAACTCAATTCAAAACATATACGAATCAATAATCAATCTCGATACGATTCGACGGCATAACGGCGTAATCTTGCGATACCGATCAACTCAAACAACATTAATCAATGACAATAACTCACATATCCATTTGAATATAATCTCAACAAGTCATACTCCTCAAGAACATAATTTACCATGTTGATATTTGCATAATCTTTACTCAATAACTGCTGGAATTTCACAATAATCTCATATCCTATCCGTTTTTCAATCCGGCAGCACATATATGATTTCCATCATCTCAACAACATATACTATCAAGCATACATGAATTTCTTCAACACGTGAATATAAAAACATGCTGGAAAACATTAAAACATATACCCTTTCGAAGCCCTTGTCAAGAGGAGCAAGAATCTAAGCTCAGATTCAATTACGGTTGGTTGGATCTTGCAAAACCAACAATTTAAGCTAGGAAGAAACCTTGCACCTTTTTCTGGAATTGCTCTCGGTTCTTATGCTGGAATAGTGAGGAAATGAAGACACATACATGTTAAATTCATGGAAAAGACACATGTTTTAATTTTCACTCAACACGTCGCACCGCGGGTGCGGTAGCTTTTCACCGCGGGTGCGCTCAGCTCACGGCATTCCATCCAGATTTCAAAAAGAGACGACCGCGGGTGCGGTGTTGGTTCGTGTGCGAAACTCTAACTTTCTGCCTATTAACCGCGGGTGCGGTCGGTATCAAGGCGCGGGTGCGGTGCCTCTTCAGCAACACATTCCAAAATTCAGGGTAAATGATCGCGGGTGCGATAGGTGTTGCTGTGCGAGTGCGGTCTATACCTCATGCAACACTTCATAATTTCATTTGATCAACCTACAATCTTGGGCATTACACGTGTCCTATCCCACTAGCTTGTGCATCTTTCTTTGGTAAATAAGTCCTAGCCTAACGTACCTTAAGTGTGCTTGATTTAGACTATCTTGATTTTTTTTATTTTTTGTTGTTGATATCATGTTTACTTGGACTTGGTTGGTTGAAATGTCTTTTATTTTTAAGTTATATATTTTGCTTTGTATTTCTCCTGTTTCAATCAAACATTCATTCTTGTAAATATTGCAAATATATTTGCTAAATAAACAAGAAAATACATCTTTATCAAACATATAAATAAAAATAATGTTTTTAAAAAAATCTGGAAGATATAAAACTTCTTTAAAAACAACTTTAAATTATTTTTTAATATTTAATAAACGTCTCATGTGGCCTTTGTAGAAAATCTTGCTGCATTGCCCATTCTCAAGAATGTCTCACCTTCCTCAGGCATCTACTTTTTGTCATCGCCTACAAATCATTGTATAGATGAGATCTACATCCAATATCTTATACACAAGAGGTTTAATTAATTGAGTTTAATTCAATATAAAACATATAGTTGCTAAAATCCTTTTGGGTAAGATATTCCTCTCAATTGCAATTTGAATGTTCAAGATTTTACAGTGGAAGCAAACATCTTTTACTTTATCATGATTTATAGTCCCTTTAGAAGTGCTTGAAGTCTACTTCTTACTTGGTTTGTTTTTCTTTGAAGGAGCAGAAAGTTCCACCCCCCCCTCCATTTTGGGTTTTTCTTTGTCCCTAACGAAGAGCGCAAGAGGAAAACAAGTTTTTCCTTCTTGATGGTGGCTTCATAACTTGTAAGCATATTGACCAACTCTTCAATGTTGACATCCAACTTGTTCATATTGAATTTCATCAAAAACTTATCAAACGATGATGGAAGCGACAACAATGGAATGCTCGTGGACAACTCATTTAGAATAACATGGTCCAAGCCCACCAACTTCTCAATAAGCCCAATCAACCTCACACCATGCTCATGGACCGAGGCCCTTTCTTACAAGCATGATGTCATGAGCTATTTAATGGTAGTGTGCCTCAGTTGACATGTTTGTTCACCATACAACTCTTGCAGGTGGACATAAATGCTATCAGTATTCACAACTTCCTAAAACCACCTCTACAACTCGTTTGACATAGAAGCCCGCATATTGCTCTTTGCTTGCAGATTATGGTCCCACTATTTCTCAAGCTTGTCCAATTCTTCAGAAAAGGCATTGATAGCAGCCTATTTCGGAGGAGATTTCTTGAGCACATATGCTATTTTCTCAAATTTCAAAACTATTTTTAAGTTTCTCAGCCAATCGTTGTAGTTAAGTCCAGTTATCTTGTTTTGATCTAGTATAACATATAAATGATTTCGCGCGACATCGTAGATATACTAAAATGGAAACATAATAAAGGTTATTGATTACTTTAAATTGTTCTGTAAGACAAAAAAAGGACTTTTGATTTTGTGAATTGTCTCCCATTATATTGACATTTTCACCACCCTCTAATGAAAACAGGAAATCCTCACTACAAGAAAAAGCCATATGACAATGGTGTTAGCAAAGTACGTATATGTATCATGCAACAGTGAAAAGTACTGTATTTATAATAACTTTCATGATCTCAAAATCCTGAACATATACATAAACATATTCATATCATGACATCGTAAACGTATAAATTTTCCTTTATTGAATTCAGATCATTAGTTGTTACTTTCGTATCAGCTGTTAGTAGATGGATCCATCTATGTATAATCATGGTACCATGCGGTGAGGACATTAACGACACTTTCACCCGTCAACTGAGCCTTGGCCTTACATGTTTCGTGTTCATGTTCGTATAGTCACAACCAAATCACTTCATTCAAACATGTAATCATATTCATCACTTATAAAATTTCATGCATATACATACATTTTCTTGAAAATAAGTATGCAACGTATATTTAACAATTTTTTGTAAAAATTCAATATTCATTTCGAAATAAACATTTTAAACATATATTTTCAATTATCAGGACACTTTTAGGACTGTTAACTCATTTGAGGTGCAAAATGATCATTTTGCCCATGAAACCCTAATCTGACCATTTACCCCTTGACCATAAAACTTTGACCTGAATCCATCCAAACTTATTAAAACACATTAAACATACTTATAATAATTTTTTAGATGTAAGCTCGAGCCTATGCATTAAATTCTATTATAATTCATTTAAAAACTTGCACTGGAGTCCCGGTTTTGACCTGAATCAACCCGAACTCAACAAAACTTTCTCAAACTGAAACCATAACTTGACCACATCCTACCAGCCCCTAAACAACATAGTCCCAGCCATTTAAGACCCTCAAACTCGACTGGACATCTGCTGGATTTTTCCTGCACTACAAGGCCGAAACCCTAGTGGCAATCCAAAGTCAAAAACAAAACCCGACACTGAACCAGCCCGGACCAGACACATACCAGACCCTAGGATGTAACTGGATCCTTCTGAACAGATCAAACAAGGGTCGGGTCCATAGCCCCATGCATGCGGTCGTGCATTGTTTAACCCGAGACAAGCCAAAACTGAACCCTTACCATCCCTAGCTCCTTCGATCTGCCCCTATACCACGACCAGCTGTGAAAGAGCCACCATGGGCCATGTCTCAGACCCACTAGGGTCTGACCCAAGGCGTGGAACAACCCTTGCACCGTTACTCCCTTCCTAACCCCTACCCTGAAACATAGGCGATGACTCCAGCCCTTCCTAGGACACTTATACCTTGCTGGTTCCCGTCCATATTAAACCTGGACCCTATCAGCCCCTTCAAACAACAAACATTGTGAACCATATGTCAAGAAAGTCAAGTTTTCTCATGCTATTCAATGAAAAACGGGAAGAAATCATGAGATCCTTCATATAATGTGCCTAAACATTGAAAAATACATATTATTATGTGAAAGATTAGAAAACAAAGGTATAGGGTGGGCCTTTGAGATTAAATGCTCGAGAAACTACGTAATCGATACGGGGTCGAGCACTGGAGGGACGAGGAAAACCTTTGCTGAATTTTTCTTGCAAAAACCGATGTGAAACCTGCTGTGGGGCGTGGGAGTGGTGCTGGCCTAAGTGAAAGGGCGAGGGTCTTGGGTTTGTGGCGTTGAGAATGGTAATAAAATATTGAAGGAATGAGCCAAATTTTAGTATACAAAGGAATGGAATCCTAGGCCAAACAATCTACTAAAATAATCCCATTAGGACAAATAACACGCACATTAAATATTTTGTTTGGATACTTTTTCAAAAAAATTACCCGATCCCTCAGAAGTCCTCAATTTTGCCACAAATCGACTATCTGTTTAAAATATGACTCGACGTGTAAAAATTCCATAAAATACCCATTTTCGAAAATTACAAATTAAATAACCAGTATATTAAACAATAAAAAATAATTATTTAAAAAAATATTTTCTTAAATTGTCCTCGGTCTGCATTCCTCGTTTGAGCATCGAACATCGCTAAAAGCCTTATTACATGCAATATAGTAAACCATGCAATATAAAAGTATAGTCGTGTCATAACCATGCATTTAACACATTTAAAATAACTAAATAAGCATTTTTCTAATACCTCATATTTGCATGCAGTCAGGTCACGTCGTTTGAATTTCTAGACCTTACATTGTGAGTGAATTTGAGAGAATATCATGTGATGGTATCGAGTATAATAATCTGTGGATTTACAATTTGCATAAAATTATGAAATCAGATACACATTGATAGTCAAAGTCTAATAGGTCAAAAGATAGGAGATTTCATAGATCGACATGCATTCAAGCTTTGAAAAATAATTAAAGTGATTTAATTACTTCATCGTATTGAATTAATTTGGCATAGCTCGAGAGGTCATGTTCATTCGGTTAGGAAATTCTGTCAAAAGAATTGATCATTGTCGAATTGAATTGATTAAATTCATGAATGGTAGGTGAACCAAGAGTCCCAAAAAATTCATTTTTCATTGAATTCTTAATTATAATTTAATTTTTTTCTTTCATAATCTAATCCTTGAGTCATTTCGTTGAGTTAATATTTAATCATTCTAATAATCACCAATCATTTAAATAATCACTGCTAATTTCAATAATTGTGAAATACAGTCTCTGGAGGAACGATGCTTGTACTCGTGTACACTATATTATTACTTGACATCGTGCACTTGTGATTATATCGATCTTGAATTCTATTGACTTTTTACCGAGGATTTCACAGTGCAAGTTTTGCTCGATCAGAGCTTGTGTTTCTTCAACTAGCTGTTGGGATGTGAGTTCTACTATTTCAGAATTGGTTGGTTCCCAAATCTCTTCGAGTTCTATCATCCAACAACCTTTTTAACTCAATAGAAACTAATTCTCTAAGAAGGTGGCATTTTTGGAAAACAAACATTTGTTTCGTTGGTATCATAGAAATAATATCCAACATAATTCTTCGGATATCCTACAAAATAGCACAAATTGGCTTTACTATCCAATTTGTCTCTCATTGCCTGCCTCACATAAGCAGGACACCTCCATACTTTTAAGAAAGAATATTTGGGTGGTTTTCCCATTCATATCTGATATATAGTTTTTTCAACTGCCTTTGTATGGATCTGGTCAACAACTTTACCGTTGTTTCAAGCGCATATCTCCAAAGGGATAGTGGTAATTCAGTGAATCTTATCATAGATCGAACCATGTCCATCAATGTTAGATTGCGATGTGCTGACATACTATTCAACTTGGACGTGGAAAGGGAATCAACTGTGAGAGAATCTCATTCTCTTTAAGATAGTCTTCAAATTCAATACTTACGTATTCTCTACCTGGATCAGATCGAAGAGTTTTAATAATCTTTCCTAATTGTTTCTCTACTTCAGCTCTATATTCTTTGAACCTTTCAAATGTTTAAGACTTGTATTTCATTAAATATACATATCCATACCTCGAGTAGTCATCAGTAAAGGTAATGAAGTAGGATTGGCCATATCTGGTGCTAACCATTAACAGGCCTCACACATATGTATGGATCAAATCCAACAGATCATTTTCACATTTCACTTTCCCTAGGAAAGTGGTTTTGGTCATATTTCCTTTCAGAGAGGACTTGAGTTAATGTCCGACGAGTCAAACGTGTTGTGGGGATCCGGGCTCTAACTCAATTCTTTTTTTGGAATTAATTGGATCTTTGCTAGAAAATGTGGGTCATAAAAAAATTTCTTTGAAACATTATAAACTAATGTATATAAATCATACACCATACACAATGTTATCATATTATTGAACTCCAAATAACATTCACATGTTCAACTACAAGTATTCTACTATTGTTTAGGATCTAATACAAGTCTAGTATTACATCACTAGTCCTTCTTCTTGGCCCGTAATCTCCACGCTATCTCGATCTCTCATCTCTATCGCGACCCAGATCCTGTCCCACCTGTCGTTATGCACACATACAGACACAACAACAGCCGGAAACTCCGGTGAGAACAAATCCCAGTATAAAACATGGTATACATGCATATACACAATATAAATCATGAAACATACCATTATGAATAAAATCAATAGTAATAGGTTCCATAATCTATGAAACCAAATCAATATAAGCATGCAACTGAAATCAATTCAGATCTTGGACTCGACTCGTATCTAACTCTAGGGATCTCGGTGTGAATAAGACGTCACAGTCTGCCACCTACCCTCCCAATCGGGGTGACGGTACGTCTTATTCCTAGACTTCGGTCCTGTCTGTATCGAATGTCTACAATCGGAGTCAATCTGCTCCTGTGCGTCGATACCACCGAACATCTAGAAATTTGGCAAATCTGCCAATGACTCTCCTATCTTAATGCTTGAATATACATCTATAAACAAAGCATAAACATAACAAGATATAAAAAACAATCTAGTATGTGATTTTGGAAACTCAAATCAAATCTAATTCGAGTTGTATCTTCCCGAATCACATGAATTATACCTTTCGTTGCACAGTCTTTGTCGTAGTCGAAGTCTCGATGTCGAATCTGTCAATATCAACTCTGAAATGATAAATTCAAGATGCATTCTATCAATCTCTAACTCAATTCAACACATATACGAATCAATAATCAATCTCGATACGATTTGACGGCATAACGGCGTAATCTTGCGATACCGATCAACTCAAACAACATTAATCAATGACAATAACTCACATATCCATTTGAATATAATCTCAACAAGTCATACTCCTCAAGAACATAATTTACCATGCTGATATTTGCATAATCTTTATTCAATACCTGCTGGAATTTCACAATAATCTCATATCCTATCCGTTTTTCAATCCGGTAGCACATATATGTGTTCCATCATCTCAACAACATATACTATCAAGCATATATGAATTTATTCAACACATGAATATCAAAACATGCTGGAAAACATTAAAACATATACCCTTTGGAAGCCCTTGTCAAGAGGAGCAAGAATCTAAGCTCGGATTCAATTTCGGTTGGTTGGATCTTGCAAAAATAACAATTTACGCTAGGAAGAAACCTTGCACCTTTTTCTGGAATTGCTCTCGGTTCTTATGCTGGAATAGTGAGGAAATGAAGACACATACATGTTAAATGCATGGCAAGGACACATGTTTTATTTTTTACTCAACACGTCGCACCGCGGGTGCGGTAGCTTTTCACCGCGGGTGCGCTCAGCTCACGGCATTCCATCCACATTTCAAAAAGAGACGATCGCGGGTGCGGTGTTGGTTCGTGTGCAAAACTCTAACTTTCTGCCTATCAACCACGGGTGCGGTCAGTATCAAGGCGCGGGTGCAGTGCCTCTTCGGTAACACATTCCAAATTTCAGGGTAAATGATCGCGGGTGCGATAGGTTTTGATGTGCGGGTGCGGTCTATACCTCATGCAACACTTCATAATTTCATTTGATCAACCTACAATCTTGGGCATTACATTTCTCCCCCTCTTAGATAAGAGTTTGTCCTCGAACTCGCAGGCAATCAATACAAAGTATATAACAGAAACAATATCATCAAAACTGAATAAATACTCACATCATGAAAATAGCTCGGGATATCTCTGTCTCATCTCTGATTCTGTCTCCCAAGTCGTTTCTTTTGTGCCATGACGACTCCACTGGACTTTCACGAGCGGAATAGTCTTCGTTCTAAGCTGCTTTTCTTTTCGATCCAAAATCTGCAATGGTTGCTCAAAATAACTCAGTGTATCGTCAAGCTCGGCCTCATCAGGCTGAATGACATGAGAAGCATCAGGCATGTATCTACGCAGCATCGATACATGAAAAATGTCATATATCCCATATAAAGAAGGAGGAAGAGCAAGTCGATATGCTCAATCGCCAATCTTCTCAAGAATCTCGTACGGACCAATGTATCTAGGAGATAACTTCCCGCGTTTGCCAAATCTAACAACGGCTCTGAACGGAGAAATCTTCAAGAATACTCTGTCTCTCTGTTCAAATATTAACGGTCTACGTCTGATGTTTCGCATACTTGGCTTGTCTATCCTGCGTCGTCTTCATTCTCTTCTTAATGATCTCCACCTTCTCAGTCATTTCACGAATCATATCAGGCCCAAGTTTTGGTACCTCAGATACATCATCCCAATACAGAGGAGATCTGCACTTCTTGCCATATAACGCCTCTAACGGTGCCATCTCGATGCTCGTCTGATAGCTGTTGTTGTACAAGAATTCACAAAGTGGTAGTGAATCTTGCCAACTAGTGCCAAAATCTAGCACTACAGCTCTTAACATATCCTCTAATGTTTGGATAGTCCGCTCTGACTGTCCGTCTGTCTGGGGATGATAGGCAGTGTTTAGATGCAATGTCGTACCTAAAGCCTGCTGCAGACTGTGCTAGAAATGAGAAGTAAATTGGGGATCACGATATGATACGATCGACTTCGGCACACCATGCAATCTCACTACCTCTCTGATATATATCTCGGACATCTGATCATGTCGGTACGTCATTCTGTACGGAATAAAACAAGCTCATTTGGTCAATCTGTCAATAATGACCAAAATCGCATCACAGCCCCGGGATGATCGTGGTAACTTCGTAACGAAATCCATGGAAATGTGATCCCATTTCCATTCAGGAATAGATAGACTCTGAAGTAGACCTCCGGGCTTCTTCCTCTCGGCCTTCACCTATTGGCAATTCAAGCACTTAAACACAAACTCTGCAATATCTGACTTCATCTGTTTCCACCAAAATTGTGTCTTCAAATCGTTATACATCTTTCTGCCACCAGGATGAATACTGAACCGACTAGAGTGCGCTTCTGACAATATCAGTTGATTCAAATCTGAAACATCTGGCACTACAAGACGGTTATTCACATACAGAAGAATATGATCATGTACCTGATATTCTGATTGATGTCATGATCGACCATCTGAATCGACTTCTGAATATTCTGATCAATTCTTTGTGCTGCTTTAATTCTCAAAATCAAATCTGGCTCAACTTGAATCGTAGCAAGTCGTAGTGGTCTACTATCTACATCAAACGCTAATCTAGACAAACAGCAATCTTCAACAATATTCGAAACACCTATCGTCGATATGGATAGGGAACATACCTTTTGACTCAAGGCATCCGCTGCTGCATTCGACTTTCCTGGATAGTATTTGATCTTGCAATCAAAATCCTTTAACAAATCGAGCCATCTACGCTGTCTCATGTTTAACTCTGACTGAGAAAACAGATACTTCAGGCTTTTGTGATCAGAGTAGATTTCAAACTTCTCGCCATAGAGGTAGTGTCGCTATATCTTCAGAGCAAATACGATGGACGCCAATTCAAGATCATGAATTGGGTAACGAATCTCGTGTGGCTTCAGCTGTCTCGAAGCATATGCTATCACATGCCCTCGCTGCATAAGAACACATCCTAACCCTCTCTGAAATGCATCACAATATACCACAAAATCACCAGTACCTGAAGGTATCGTCAATACTGGAGCACTGGTCAGTCGTCTCTTCAACTCAAAGAAGCTAGACTCACAAGCTTCAGACCACACAAATGGCGCATTCTTCTGTGTCAACTGGGTAATCGGTTTCACGATACTGGAGAAATCTCTGATAAATCGTCGGTAGTATCCTGCTAGACCCATGAAACTGCGTATCTCTGGTACAGAAGTCGGTCTAGGCCAACTGATCACAGCTTCAGCTTTACTTGGATCCACAGAAATACCGTCTCCATAGATGATATGACCCAAAAAGACAACATGTCTCAACCAAAACTCACACTTTGACAGTTTAGCACACAATTTCTCTGTTCTCAATGTCTGCAACACAATTCTTAAATGCTCGGCATGATCAATCTCACTCTTGGAATATACCAAAATATCATCAATAAAAACAATAACAAACTCATCTAGATACTTCTGAAAGATACGATTCATCAAACTCATAAACACCGCTGGAGCATTCGTTAAACCAAAGGGCATGACAATAAATTCGTAATGTCCATACCTGGTTTGGAACGCTGTCTTTGGTATATCAACATCTCGGACTCTCAGCTGGTGATATCCAGATCTCAGATCGATCTTGGAATAGACAGAGGATCCCTGCGACTGATCAAATAATTCGTCGATACGAGGCAATGGATATTTGTTCTTCACTGTGGCCTTGTTCAGTTGTCCGTAATCAATACACAATCTCATCGAACCGTCTTTCTTTCGAACAAATAATACCGGAGCACCCCAAGGAGATATACTCGGTCTGATGTAACACTTGGCCAATAAATCTTCGAGCTGTTCTTTCAATTCATTCAATTCAATAGGCGCCATTCTATAGGGAGCTCGAGATATAGGGACTGTACCTGGTATAAGATCAATGCTGAAATCAACCCCTCGGGCTGGAGGTAACCCTGGAATCTCGTCTGGGAGTACATCCGCAAACTCACGTACCACTGGCAGATCTTCCAATGACGGACTCAGTTTCACTATATCTACTGAATATATAATGAACCCCTCTGCTCCTTTCTGCAATAATCTAGTCATCGTCAAAACAGATACTAAGGGAATCCCTGATCTGGAACCCTTACCGTAGAATTTCCACTCATCAGCCATCTCTGGTCTGAACCTGACAATCTTCTGGAAACAGTCTACAGTGGCTCGGTACTTGGTTAACATATCAATCCTAACAATACAATCAAAATCAGCTAACCCAAGCACAATACAATCTAAATCAATCTCGTGACCCCCAAACTGTAGTATACAATGTCTAACTGAAGACACAGATATAAGAGCACTTCCCAACGGAGAAAAAATAGACACTACAGTAGATAATGACTCGACAGGCAATGAATGCAACAATGAAAAATGCTCAGATATGAAAGTATCAGATGCACCCGTGTCTATCAATACATAGGCAGGATAACCGCAAAGAAAACAGTTACCTGCAATCACATCATCTGGTGCATCTTGGACCTGTTCTTCAGTCAGTGCAAATACTCGAGCCTGCTGTCTGGGAGGTTGGCTCACAGAGTCTGGCTACCTCTAGCTCTGGGCTGTGTCAGTGTAGGAGTGGGCTGAAAGGAATGAACAGATGAAGCTTGCCTCTCAGGCTGAGCTACTGAACCAGATGCTCCTACACTCTAAACCTGCTGTACACCTCTCTGGGGACAAACTCTGGCAAAGTGTCCCTGCTGTTTGCAGATGTTGCAGCGACCCATAACACCCTGCACTGCTCGGTGGCATGTCGGCCTCCACAGGAACTGCAATATACACCTGTATACTCTGTACTCTGGCCAGGACCTCTCTGTCGAGACCCACTGGAGCTCGACGAACTGCTCCTTGATCTCCTAAACTGTTTGCCCTTTGCTTTCAACTGGTCTTTCTTTCCGCTGCTGCTACCACCGCTCTCAAATCTAAGAGGGGGTTGAACTGAAGGTTGTGGCGGTCTCGGAGTAGGAGCGACATAGGAAGTGCTTCGTTGCCTAAGCAATCCAGCATCTGCCCCCTTGTCACGGTTCAATGCTTCAGCAAAATTATTGGGCCTACCGATATTCACCAAGGTAAAGATTTCTGGATTCAGGCCATTGATAAACTGATCCGCAACGGCTTCGTCATTTTCTGCGACATGAGGAGCAAATCGGAGCAATGCAGAGAACTTAGAAACATACTCCTCAATGTTCAGCTGTCCCTGTCTCAAATTGGCAAATTCAGCACCTTTGTCTTTTCGGTAGGACACGGGGAAAAATCGCAGATAAAACTCAGCCTTGAACACCTTCCAAGTAATCTGCGTGCAACGGTGCTCCGATGCTCTTTTCGTAGTCAACCACCAATTCTTTGCTACTTCTTGCCGTTGATGTCCAACCAATTTCACTCGTCGCTCGTCGGGGTAGTCGAGAGATTCAAATAACATCTCTATATCATCGAGCCAACTTTCACACTCAACTGAATTTTCTGTGCCCTTCAGTGTCAGTGGTCGAAACGACTGAAACCTTTTCAGCAAGGTCTCCATCGGTGTAGCGGTCACATCCGTCGGATTATTAGATGTACTGCCCTGTTCTGGTGCTCGACCTGCTGCTGGTTGCGGTACTCGTCGAGGTGGCATATCTGATTATCAAACAGAGTAGTATACAATCTATATAATCTGTCTCAGCCGTCCTCTGATCATATACCTCTGATCCAGAATCGGTTCTGATTCAGTCTTTGCAAATACATGCTATAAATCAACTCAGATAACGAGACAACATGTAATAGGGAAAGCAATAAATCATGCTAGCACCACAAAAGCAAGGAAGAAAATTCAATCTACCCTGCTCATTCTACTCTATCTCAGTCTAAAGGATCTATCGCTCTGATACCACCTGTTGTGAGGACCCGGGCTCTAACTCAATTCCTTTTTTGGGATTAATTGGATCTTTGCTAGAAAATGTGGGCCATAAAAAAATTTCTTTGAAACATTATAAACTAATGTATATAAATCATACACCATACACAATGTTGTCATATTATTGAACTCCAAATAACATTCACATGTTCAACTACAAGTATACTACTAGTGTTTACGATCTAATACATGTCTAGCATTACATCACTAGTCCTTCTTCTTGGCCTGTATTCTCCACGCTATCTCGATCTCTCATCTCTGTCGCGACCCAGATCCTGTCCCACCTGTCGTTATGCACACATACAGACACAACAACAGCCGGAAACTCCGGTGAGAACAAATTCCAGTATAAAACATGGTATACATGCATATACACAATATAAATCATGAAACATACCATTATGAATAAAATCAATAGTAATAGGTTCCATAATCTATGAAACAAAATCAATAAAAGCATGCAACTGAAATCAATTCAGATCTTGGACTCGACTCGTATCTATTTCTAAGGATCCCGGTGTTTATAAGACGTCACAGTCTGCCACCTACCCTCCCAATCAGGGTGACGGTACGTCTTATTCCTAGACTTCGGTCCTGTCTGTATCGAATGTCCACAATCGGAGTCAATTTGCTCCTGTGCGTCGATACCACCGAACATCTAGAAATTTGGCAAATCTGCCAATGACTCTCCTATCTTAATGCTTGAATATACATCTATAAACAAAGCATAAACATAACAAGATATAAACAACAATCTAGTATGTGACTTTGGGAAACTCAAATCAAATCTAATTGGAGTTGTATCTTCCCGAATTCACATGAATTATACCTTTCGTTGCACAGTCTTTGTCGTAGTCGAAGTTTCGATGTCGAATACGTCAATATCAACTCTGAAGCGATACATTCAAGATGCATTCTATCAATCTCTAACTCAATTCAACACATATACGAATCAATAATCAATCTCGATACGATTCGACGGCATAACGGCGTAATCTTGCGATACCGATCAACTCAAACAACATTAATCAATGACAATAACTCACATATCCATTTGAATATAATCTCAACAAGTCATACTCCTCAAGAACATAATTTACCATGTTGATATTTGCATAATCTTTACTCAATAACTGCTGGAATTTCACAATAATCTCATATCCTATCCGTTTTTCAATCCGGTAGCACATATATGAGTTCCATCATCTCAACAACATATACTATCAAGCATATATGAATTTCTTCAACACATGAATATCAAAACATGCTGGAAAACATTAAAACATATACCCTTTGGAAGCCCTTGTAAAGAGGAGCAAGAATCTAAGCTCAGATTCAATTACGGTTGGTTGGATCTTGCAAAACCAACAATTTAAGCTACGAAGAAACCTTGCACCTTTTTCTGGAATTGCTCTCGGTTCTTATGCTGGAATAGTGAGGAAATGAAGACACATACATGTTAAATTCATGGAAAAGACACATGTTTTATTTTTCACTCAACACGTCGCACCGCGGGTGCGGTAGCTTTTCACCGCGGGTGCGCTCAGCTCACGGCATTCCATCCAGATTTCAAAAAGAGACGACCGCGGGTGCGGTGTTGGTTCGTGTGCGAAACTCTAACTTTCTGCCTATTAACCGCGGGTGCGGTCGGTATCAAGGCGCGGGTGCGGTGCCTCTTCAGCAACACATTCCAAAATTCAGGGTAAATGATCGCGGGTGCGATAGGTGTTGCTGTGCGAGTGCGGTCTATACCTCATGCAACACTTCATAATTTCATTTGATCAACCTACAATCTTGGGCATTACACGTGTCCTATCCCACTAGCTTGTGCATCTTTCTTTGGTAAATAAGTCCTAGCCTAACGTACCTTAAGTGTGCTTGATTTAGACTATCTTGATTTTTTTTATTTTTTGTTGTTGATATCATGTTTACTTGGACTTGGTTGGTTGAAATATCTTTTATTTTTAAGTTATATATTTCGCTTTGTATTTCTCCTGTTTCAATCAAACATTCATTCTTGTAAATATTGCAAATATATTTGCTAAATAAACAAGAAAATACATCTTTATCAAACATATAAATAAAAATAATGTTTTTAAAAAAATCTGGAAGATATAAAACTTCTTTAAAAACAACTTTAAATTATTGTTTAATATTTAATAAATGTCTCATGTGGCCTTTGTAGAAAATCTTGCTGCATTGCCCATTCTCAAGAATGTCTCACCTTCCTCAGGCATCTACTTTTTGTCATCGCCTACAAATCATTGTATAGATGAGATCTACATCCAATATCTTATACACAAGAGGTTTAATTAATTGAGTTTAATTCAATATAAAACATATAGTTGCTAAAATCCTTTTGGGTAAGATATTCCTCTCAATTGCAATTTGAATGTTCAAGATTTTACAGTGGAAGCAAACATCTTTTACTTTATCATGATTTATAGTCCCTTTAGAAGTGCTTGAAGTCTACTTCTTACTTGGTTTGTTTTTCTTTGAAGGAGCAGAAAGTTCCACACCCCCCTCCATTTTGGGTTTTTCTTTGTCCCTAACGAAGAGCGCAAGAGGAAAACAAGTTTTTCCTTCTTGATGGTGGCTTCATAACTTGTAAGCATATTGACCAACTCTTCAATGTTGACATCCAACTTGTTCATATTGAAGTTCATCAAAAACTTATCAAACGATGATGGAAGCGACAACAATGGAATGCTCGTGGACAACTCATTTAGAATAACATGGTCCAAGCCCACCAACTTCTCAATAAGCCCAATCAACCTCACACCATGCTCATGGACCGAGGCCCTTTCTTACAAGCATGATGTCATGAGCTATTTAATGGTAGTGTGCCTCAGTTGACATGTTTGTTCACCATACAACTCTTGCAGGTGGACATAAATGCTATCAGTATTCACAACTTCCTAAAACCACCTCTACAACTCGTTTGACATAGAAGCCCGCATATTGCTCTTTGCTTGCAGATTATGGTCCCACTATTTCTCAAGCTTGTCCAATTCTTCAGAAAAGGCATTGATAGCAGCCTATTTCGGAGGAGATTTCTTGAGCACATATGCTATTTTCTCAAAGTTTAAAACGATTTTTAAGTTTCTCAGCCAATCGTTGTAGTTAAGTCCAGTTATCTTGTTTTGATCTAGTATAACATTAAATGATTTCGCGCGACATCGTAGATATACTAAAATGGAAACATAATAAAGGTTATTGATTACTTTAAATTGTTCTGTAAGACAAAAAAAGGACTTTTGATTTTGTGAATTGTCTCCATTATATTGACATTTTCACCACCCTCTAATGAAAACAGGAAATCCTCACTACAAGAAAAAGCCATATGACAATGGTGAAAAATCGTTGTCATATGTCTTGAAAAACCGTTGTTAAAGCCCCAGTGGTTAAAGGGTTTGCTCAAAGACAACGGTTTTTTACCGCTGTTGTCGCTACAATTTGCAACGGTTTTTAAAAACCGTCACAAATAATAAAGCGTCGCTAAAATTAGCGATGGTTTATTAAAGTCCGTCGCTAATTTTAGCGATAGTTTTTTATGATTTCCGTCGCTAATAATTTCAGTAAAAAATAAAAAAAATATTTTTAATAATTTAATAAATCTAATAAAACTTGTATCGAAACTACAATAGTGTAAGACATAAAAATTTTAAGTGTTGTGAAGTAGTAAAATTGTGTAAGATAGAAAAATTTTAAATGTTTTGAAGTGGGGTGGAAGAAAATGGATAGAAAATACGGGTATTTATAAAAAGTCTGCGATGGTTATTGTTAAAACCGTCGCTATTTCAAAATTGTCGCATGTTTAAATTTTGCGACGGTTTTGCTTATTAATATAGCGACGGTTGTGCTAATACCGTCAATAAAATTAGCGTCGATTTTAGTTAAACCGTCGCTAATTTAAACAATGCGCCGGTTTTACTTTAAATCATCGCTAAATTTAGCGACGGTTTCAAATCAGTCGCTAAATTTAGCGACAGTTTTAAGCAAAACAGTCGCAATTTTTGAAATTAAGCGACGGTTTGATATAACCGTAGCTAAATTTAGCGACGATTTTATTAAAATTGTCGCTAAATATGGAAACCGTTTCAACAAATCATTGTTGTTTGTCCAAAAGACACGCTAATCGACAACGGTTTTAGAAAACCGTTGTCCATTGTCCAAAAAAACTGATTAAAGATAAAAGCTCAAAGACAACGATTTTATAGAACTGTTATCATTGACCTTAAAAACCGTTGTCTTTGACCCCCAGACCATTATCTTTGACCCACAAAAGAAAACGTATAAAAGTTTTTAACAACGGTTTTAGTGAAAACCGTTGTCGTATGTGTGTTGTTGATTAGGAAATTTCTTGTAGTGCCTATTTCCTTATTGTTTATATATACAAGGCCCAATTGACAAATATGATCCCGAATAATATCAGTCAATCATAATTTTCAAAAGATAAAATCACGTAGCAACCATTTGAAATCCTCACGTAGTTTTGCCTAACGTTAGAGGAGGACCCAATAATATCATCTCTGTAATGTCCCAAAAAATTGAAAGTCCATATGAGCCACATGCCTGCAAGTTATCTAATTTCTTATGTGTTTTAATTAAATTATTTTAATTGAATTAATTAAATGTGGTATGCATGTTTACATGTTTAAATTATTTTTTTCTACTAGAATTCATAAACTGTGTTTTAAACAAAGATTTTTTGACGCATCGAGTCGTATTTTAAATCGATGTTTGATTTTTGTTGAAAATATGGAGTTTTTGAGAACTCGGCTAATATTTTTGCAAACTTTCCAAAACAAAATATTTTAAATATTATCTAATGGCTTAGTGAGCCTATTATACTAGGTTAATGAGCCTAATTCTGCACCATGTGTTTATATCAATTAATTAAGCTTCCAAGCTCTTTTAGTTCCTTCAAACTACACGCCCATCACCTAGGATTACTTGGACTCTTCATCAACACAAACCACACAAAAATTTGGAAGAAAAGTCACTCAACATTGAAGAAAAATTCAGCAAGCTTTTTCTCCCGTCTCTTCACCAACATTCATCGCATCACAAGTTGTTTTCCGTGCGTGAAATATGCAATGGTACGCCTTAATATTCTTTTACTCATCTTTCACACCATATTATATGTTTTGATACATGATTTAATGAAAAACATGATACACTTATTTTATTTTCGTTTTCATGGCATAAACACGATAAAACTAGAGTTTTCATCTTTTAAAACTCTTGCCTATGATGCACTAAGAGGCTACCATGTTAGGGTTACTAGATTGGTCATTTTTCCATGTTTTTAAGGGTCATGAGATGCATGTTTAAGGACTGGAAGGTTAGGGCAAGAGGATGAACGAAAATATGGGATTTTAGATTCCTAGGGTTTTTGGCTTGTGGTTCCTTGAAGGGTGCAGCTCGGTCTTGGTTAAGGACTATGTCCAGGGGTCCTAAGGCTCGCATGGTGGTCCTAGTTGGCTGGAAGGGAGGCTGGTGCAAGGAGGAGGGGCCGTAAGGTTCAAGGGAGGTCGCGCGCATGGCTTTAGGGGACGGCTTGGTGGCTGCAAGTGCTAGCTGCTTTAGGGCTGGTCCAGTAGGGTCTCTATGGGTCGGTCATGGTCCAAGAAGGGTAGGCTAGGGTGTAATGCCCGAGAATTCTGATTATTGTAATCGGAAATGATTTATTGATAATTGTGATGTGATTATAGACGGAATAGATCAGACCGGAATAGGTGAAAAGAAGATTGGACTTATGTGCGAGGATGAGCCCTCGCGCATATGCGCGACCCCTCCGGGTGCATATGCGCGAGGCAGGCAGAGAACCTCGTGCATATGCGTGACAGGGATCCGCGCATGTGCGCGAGTATGGCAGAGAGTTGTGAAGAACCTCGCGCATATGCGCCGAGTGAGGGCGCGCAGATGCGCGAGATTCCGTGAGGTTTACGCGCCGAGACAGAATGTTTCGCGCATATGCGTCGAGGACAGTCGCGCATATGCGCGAGACGTGCAGCACAAAGGAGTGAGCCACGTTTCTTGGCATGCATGACAGATATATATTTGTTCATTTCCCTTTATTCCTCAGCAGAAACGAGAAATAATCAGCAGCAAGAAAAGGAACGAGAAAAGTTGTAGAAAATTCTTACGCCTTTTATTTTAGAAATTTGAAGTTTGCGGAGTCCGTCCTATTTTCAATCCGACTTCAGTACCGTATTTATATCGGCGACAGCTTCAACTGTACGTATGTTTTAATACGTTTTGTTATGATTTGAAATTATGATATTGAAGGAATCGGATATGATTCATATATAATGTTCTTGACATAGTAAACATCGTATAATCGAAACCGGATCAAAGAATGGATACCGTATGAAATTGTTATGAATTTTCAGAGTTGATTTGATTGTGATTATATCGATTTGATATCATAATTGTATTGTTATTGATTATTAGATGTTGGAATTGATATCTGACTGATATTGTATCGCTTGATATATTGAGATTGTACCGTTATGCCGTTGAAACAGAATTTGATAGAGTTCTAATTATATCCAATATTGATTGGAGTTGTATATTGATATTATACTTCTCGATATTGTCATCGCCAGATTGATATTGACAGGCTTTGAATCAGAGACTTTGACAGAGTCAGATTAACCGAAAAAAAAGGTATAAATCAATGTTAACCGGGAGATCGACCCGAGTCAGATTGGACTCGAGTTTCCCATAAAACTACATACTTTACCTTATTGCATTGATGTTTGCAATTGAATGAGATTGATATGCTTAGTCTATTGATTTATAGCAAAGCATGTATTGAGTCATGGGCGGAGATGCCTAGTCATTTGCGGATATGCCAAGTCTTTGGCGGATATGCCAAGACACTGGATGTTTGGTTTATATCAATGTTTTCTTAGGAGCAGATCGGCTTCTATTGCTGAGATTCGATATATGAGACAATGTCCAGAAATCGGGATTCCTAGATTAGAAATGAGTCGAGTCTGAGATAACGAGTCCAGAGTTTATTTATAGCTTTATATCGATACATGTCTTTCTGAATTGATACATGCTATTGATATCTGTTTCATGCTTTTATAGTTGTTATATGATTGCATGTATTCATTATTTATACTGGGATGTATTTCTCACAGGAGTTATCCGGCTGTTTTTGTGTCTGTATGTGTGCATGACAACAGGTGGGACATGATCAGGATCAGGAAGAGGATGAGAGATTACGGTTAGCGTGGAGATCCAGTCTCAGAAGTAGAATAGGATTCAGCACTTGATGTAGAGTTGTTGAACCCTAGTTTGAGATAAACAGATGTTGTACAAGACTTGTACTTTTATGTTGACATGTATATCAGATTGATTACATTACGTTTCCGCACTTGCATTTTAAAAAAAAATTTATATCCCACACTACTTAATTGTTATGTTGAATCTTAATAATGATTAAGAAAATGAATTAGCGTCCGGGTCCCCACATAGGGTGTAGGCTGGTTGGATGAGGGCAAGGGTCTAAGGACAAGAGGGTTGGTTAGGGCTAAGTTTTGATAAATTGGTACTGAAATATTCAATAGGCTGTTAGGATTGTTCAACGGTGTTAATTGACTTGATTTGGGTTGTATAAGGTATGGTTAATGGTTCAAGTTTGGTAAGATTTTGTTAAGTTCGAGTCCAATTCGGGTTAAGACCGGGATGTACGTCAAGTTTAAATACGAAGTGGAAAATTATTCGGGGAGCTAAATTTTACGTCTAATAAATATTAATGAGTGTATTTTAAGGTGTCATTTAAAATTTGGATGGACTGAAGGTGCACACAACCCGAAGACCGTCGCTAGTTTTCCATTAATAAAATTAAGTTTATGATTTATACTACTTTACTGATTTTATAACGTTTAGTTCTTTTATGCTTTTGAGGGATTTTGAGATATTATGATGTTTATGATTTATTTTGGAGAATGTTAAATTAAGGTTTGGTTGACGATTTACGATTTCATTTTTTGATTGATTTCTTTTGGATTTTAAAATAATTAGTTGATGAGTTTATTTTAAATCGTGTCAAAAATATATATATACATATGTATAGTGTTTGGCCGAAGCATTGTAAAAAAAATTCTAATACATTTAAAAAACGAGTAGTGGATGTTTCAATCTCATTTTTCTTCACGTGTCGAGCCCGACCCATCAATTTTGAACCTTAGTGGACGTTCGCCATGATATCTCCCAATAATATGAGCCGAAGTCATGGGAGTTCCACGTAGTTCACATCGTATATGTCAGTGGAGTCACAATTTCCGGCTTCCAGGCGTCTCCAATAATATGTGTAAGGTCCATGAATTGAATTCACGTAACCTGACTTCATGCAATCTAGATTTTATTTAAATTAAGCGTTTAATTATTTTTTTGCATTTTATAAATTATTATATCATGATAGGATTTATTTCATGGTATTTTTAAAAGTTCACGCATTAAGATTTTTAAGTTGCATTTAGCACTCGAACGAGAAAACGGAGACCGGGGAATTATCACGAAAAATGTTTTATTACATGATTAATTTTATTAATTAATATAAGGTTTTTTAATTGTATTTTTCAAGAAATGGGCTTTGTTGGGTATTTTTACCCGCCGAAGCATATTTTTAATGGTACGCAAATTTTATCGAAACGAAGGAATTTTTGAGGGCTCGGGCAATATTTTCAAAAACTTACATAAACGAAATATTTTCGGGTGTCTGTTTAAGCTTAATGGCCTACTTTTAAGCTTGATGGGCTCTAGGGCCCATTAACAATTTATTTAAGCTTAAACCTATCACCTAATTAACTTTAAACCTAATCTAACTGTAGAACCCGTAAACTAGACTACGTATAAGCCATGCATAATTCTAGTATTTTAAATTAAAATGATTTTATTGCATGAGTATTTAAATGCTTTTCTTTAAAATTTAGTTATTTTATGCAGTAGTTTAAGTTTTATCTTTTTAGTTAATTCAGTGAGGTCGGACTGAAGTTAAAGTTTTGAGATAGAATTTAAGATTAAGAAATCATTCCCAGAGTTTATTTTAGCTAGCTAATAAGTTGATTTAAGTTAGAAGGAGGGTTAAGGCATTATTTTAGTAACTTGAGGTGAGTAGGAAATAAGTTCATTTAGGTTCGATGATTAAGGTGTTAATTCCTTAAATTATTTAAAGGATAGGTAAGGCTCTTAAGGTTTAAAAAATTTACTAACTAAACAATATTTTCCCTCCATTATTTGTTTAATTTTCGGCCACCCCTCTTAGATGATTAAACATTTCTTTGCCAACTCACCTTTGACCCATTCCTTGTCATTTCTTAACATGATAATCCCTTCATTTATTTGCCACCATTTATTTATTATTAGATCATTTTCCTAACCTTGATATGGTATGCAAAAATCGGCCACACCCCATTCATTTATCCCTCCAAAAATAATTAGTTATCAAGCAAATTCAAATTTCAAAAGAGAGGAGACTTGGTCATACCATTTGAATCCCTTTATTATTGGATCTCCCTCACTCTCCTAACCATTTCCCCTCTCCCTAATCTCGAAAATCAGTAGCCATTCAGTAGAGGAAACCGAGAGAATAATAGCAAGAAATAATTGAGTAGAAGAAGATCAAGAAGATCGCTCCATCTCCTCCGCGCCGCGTCATTGCGTTTTGTTCGTTTTCTTTTCAAAACGAAACCAGGCATGTTTATATTTTTCCTTGCTCTTCAATCAAGTCATATTATTAACACTTTTAAACATTATATGATCATCATTTCCATGGCATAACCGAAATATATCAAGAACATTTCGAAAATAAAAGATGCAGAATTTTTCGGTTCCTCTTGTGCTTCACGGTTCCTACGTTTTTAATGGTTTCAGGTATTGGTTCGATTCCAGGCTCCCAAGGCTGCTCCTAGGCATGTACTAGGACATGTTAGGAACGCATTGGTCCATTGGTTTGAGTCCCATGCTAGCCGAAATCAAGAGATGATAGCAACCCCCCATTAAGTGTCATTGTGTGCTCGATTTTTCTCGAGTTGCTGTCCATAGAGGAAGTTTCTGATCATGGCTGTCCTAGGGGCCTATATCCATTGTTAGAACACTTCCCTAACATGTCTAAGACATGACCAAGTCACCCTTTTGAGGCTTGGTCCATGGTTGCATCGGTTTTTAAAATCAAAACACAAGAACAGCCCCTACCCCCTTTCGGCCTTCTCATTTTACAGCAAGTGTCACATTAGGTTTTGTGTTATGGTGTGGATCTTGGTTGGCCTATGGACATTAGCCATGGTACATACCATATCTCTGGATGTGTAGATCAGTGCCATGGTCAATCAAATGGCCACTGGAATGACACGAGACAGCAAACGAAGCACAATACCACACGCATGCAAGGGTGCTCTTGGGTGGGACTTTCGGTTGGTTTCGGGTGTGGTGCGAATTTTGGCTGGACTAAGGCCCTTAGCCATGGTTCAAATCATTCCCTAGGATGTTGGTAAGAGGTTCTAGTTGGTGGTTCAAGCCCCAAAGGCCATTAGCCTCGCAAACGACGCAAGGAAACCAAAGCACATCTGCTGTATTTTGTGGACAGCAACTTGCTGCTTCGGTTCAGTGGCTTGTTCGAGTTCTTGGTTGGCTTTTAGCCTATGGCCTTGGACTGGACATTGCCTCATCAAGTTAGGAAGGTTATTTTTTTTGGCCGTTTGTGATTCGGATCAATTTTGAGGTCGTACGAGAAATTACGGTGCGATGTGCCAAATTGGCTCTCGAAAGAGCGTTTCATGTTTTGGCCTCAATTCACCAATATTTCGGCCCTAATCATTTTAGGAGCATTATTTCATCATTTTAAGTGTATTTTAATCATGACTAAGTGATGGTTCGGTGTTAGTTCAGGTTGGCACGGAGTCATGATTAAATACGAAGCCGTTGGGCGTAATTGTCTCGTTTTTGGATTCAATTACAAAGTTTGGTCAAGAAAATCATTTTCATATTTTTCATGTTAAATTTAGGTCGCAGCGAGCCTGAGAACGATCCAATCCATGTGGTAAAATAATTCAGGATATTACATTATGCCATTTAATTATATTACGTGCATAAAAATAGAAAATATTCATTTTTGAGATTTATGCGATATTGCTTGTGGCCATTTCATTATCATGGGAGCATTATTTCACCCAGTCGCCAGTTACTGGTCAGTTCAGTTATGTACCACCCAGTATACTGTGGCATTAGTCTGATCAGATGTTCATTACTTCACCCGGTCGCCAGTTACCGGTCCGGTGGACAGTTACCAGGTCAGTTCAGTTCAGTTCAGTGCAGGGGCCACTTGCGTAGACCATAATCTCAACAGAAAATTTATGACATGCTATTTTATTACAGGGCTCCAAGGAGCAAACATTTTCACTGTGATTTTCAGTTCAGTTATGCACGTATTATAATTGCTCATGACAAGTTATTTTCACTTTATGCCTCATGACATGATATTTTACTTCCATGCAATTTTACTATATTATTTACTCGTTATTTACGATATATGCATGCTGAGTCTTTAGGACTCACTAGACTTGATTGTTGTAGGTACTGATGATGTTGGGGCCGAGGGCAGGGGACCAGTGAGCTAGCTTGGGTCGGCAGTAGTGGAACCCGAGGATCTCATTTACAGCACTTTCCATTTTTATGCTCAAACAATTTTTATCAGTTGTTGGATACTTTAATTTGTTATTTTGGCGAGTAATGATTTCTTCCGCTGCGATTTTGAACGTTAAACTTGATTTATCAGCTTATTTTGTGTATGAGGCATCTTAATTATTTTAAAAGAAAATTTTAAATTTTTCCGCAAATTTTCAAACACGTATTTTCGGGCCATTATAGCTGGTATCAGAGCAATGTTTCTGTAAAGGGTTGTACTACTACTGACCACGAGAAGCTCATGAAGTCACGTCTTCGGTCTGTAAGTTTACATTTACGCATTTTATTCAAAGCATGAATTATGTGACAGCATGTTTTCATGAATTATTTTACGTCCAGATTTATTTTATTGTTCAGTATTTAAATTTAAATAAATTATGGAATATTGCATGTTGGTTACGTATGGGTTATGTATGGAACAGTATGCCCCCTAGACGCATTCTCGAGCGCACTAGAAATGAGGAGCCTCGCCAAGAGGACAGGGAGGAGCAGAGGCAGGAGAGAGACTTACCACCTCCACCACCCCCTCCACCTTACTATGAATGCCCAGATGCTAGCTGGGATGACTCAGTTCTTCGCACAGTTTGCGGGGAACCATGCTTTGGCGACCAGGCCGACAGGGCCCGAGGCTGTCTACGAGAGATTCATGAAGATGCGTCCTAAGGAGTTTTCAGGGACGACGACCCCTATGATTGCCGAGGGCTGGATCAAGTCCCTCGAGGTTATCTTCGAGTTCATGGAGCTTGGAGATGCAGACAGAGTCCGATGTGCCACATATTTATTCGGAGGAGATGCCCGCTTATGGTGGGAAGGAGCATCGGTAGCCCTGAACTTGGCTACACTGAGTTGGGCTCAGTTTCATGGAGGTATTCTACTCCAAATATTTCACTGAGTAGGTGCGCACCAGGTTGACCACTGAGTTCATGAGCCTGAGGCAGGGAGATCTGACTGTTACGAAGTTCATCCGTAAGTTTGAGAAGGGGTTGTCATTTTGTGCCCCTGATTGCGAATGATGCTAGAGCCAAGTTGATGCATTTCTTGGTGGGTCTACGGCCAATCTTGCGCCGTGATGTTAGGGTGTCTGACCCTACTTCTTATGAGGTCGCTGTCTCCAAAGCTCTAGCCGTAGAGCAGGATCAGCGTGATATCGAGAGAGACCGCTAGGGCAAGCGCCCAGTCCAGGTGCCACACCGCCCTCCTCCTCAGCAGCATCAGCAGGAGAACAAGAGGCCTTTTCACGGACCGCCTAGAAACAGAGGTCAGTAGCAGCAGCAGCAGCGGGGACGCCCAGCCCCGAGGACTTTTGAGCACCCAATTTGCCCTAAGTGCTCACGTCGCCATCCTGGAGCATGTATGTTTGGCTACAGAGAAGTGTTACAAGTGTGGCAGTCCAGACCACATGTTGCTGCAGTGCCCTCAAAGGAATCTGCCTACCCAAGGCAGAGTATTTGCTCTCCATGCTACGAAGACGAACCCAGATACGATGCTCATGACAGGTACATTTAAAGCTTTAAGTTTACATTTGGGATTTAATGTTTTGGGAATTGGGATTGAGATCTTGAACTTAGAATTGCGATAGGATTGCATGCTCTACTCAGTAATATTTTCGGGAATTAGGTTAGAAGAACTTTGACCTTTGCATGTCTATAAGTTAGTTCTTGTGATTAGTGGGTTCCGCTTAGTATTCCAACCTTTCAGGGAGAATATTTATATCTGGTTCCGCTACGAAGGCCTTGATAGATTTAGGGGCCAGTCACTCATTTATTTTAGAGGTCTTTGCGAATTTTCTCAAAGTTAAGAGTTGGGCTAGATGTAGCCTACTCAGTAGTACTGCCTTCGGGAGAGGAGATGGCAGCCACCAATGTGATCCGAGACATAGATCTGGAGCTTCATGGCAACCTTGTTTATGCGGATCTGATCCTGTTGCCGATGCCAGAGTTTGACATCATCCTAGGGATGGACTGGCTATTGCGGAACAGAGTTTTGATTGACTTCCAGCGGAGATCTGTTCTAGTCCGACCGCCTGGAATGACGCAGTTCTTATTTGAGCTGGACAGGTACTTTCCCTTACCGCGCATTATTCCTTATGTCCAGGCTAGGAAGCTCATGCATAGAGGGTGTCGGACGTTTTTAGCAACTTTCATATCTGTCCCCGAGGCACCCAGTTAGTCACCTTCGGATGTCCCAGTTGTCAGGGATTTTCTAGACATTTTTCCAGAAGACGTCTGTGGTATGCAACCCGAGAGAGAGGTAGAGTTTTCTATCGAGCTTATGCCAAGTACGGTTCCGATATCCAAAGCACCGTACCGACTAGCACCGACAGAGATTGCAGAGCTTAAGAAGCAGATTCAGGAACTTCTAGATAAGGAGTTCATTCGCCCGAGTTTTTCTCCATAGGGCGCGCCAGTCTTATTTGTGAAGAAGAAGGATGGCTCTATGAGGCTTTGTATTGACTAACGGGAGTTGAACAGGATTACAGTGAAAAAAAAGTACCCACTTCCGAGGATCGAGGATTTGTTTGACCAATTGCAGGGAGCTTCGATATTCTCTAAGATAGATCTGCATTCCGGTTATCACCAGTTGAGGATGAGAGATGCTGATGTTTCCAAGACTGCCTTCATGACTCGTTATGGCCACTATGAGTTCCTTGTTATGCCATTCGATCTAACGAATGTGCCAACGATCTTCATGGATCTCATAAATCGCGTATTTCAGCCGTATCTTGACCAGTTTGTGATAGTATTCATACACGACATCCTCGTCTACTCCAAGAATCAGGAGGATCACAAGAGACATCTGACCACAGTGCTGCAGACCTTGCAGAAGCACAAGTTATTCGCAAAGTTCAGTAAGTGCGAATTTCGGTTAGAAAAGGTGGCGTTCTTAGGCCACATTGTTTCTAGCAGTGGTATTGAGGTAGACCCAGCGAAAGTTGACGCAGTCAGAGATTGGGTTGTGCCGCAGAATGCATCAGAGATCCGTAGTTTTCTTGGGCTAGCATGATATTATCGGAAGTTCATTAAGGGATTCTCCTCTATTGCCGTTCCACTCACATCATTGACCAAGAAGAATGCTAAATTTCACTAGTAGAAAAATTGGATTTTACTTCGGCAGGCGTTACTTCGGCAATAATAAATTACGAAGTAATACATTACCAATAACTTCAGTAATAACACAAGCGAAGTAAAATAATATATTTTACTTCGGATGTTTAAAAACACGGGCTTCACCGTATTTTTTTATTATATTTTACTTCGGCATATCAATGTTGATGAAGTAAAAAATAAGAAAAATAATTTCATACTGAAGTAAAAATATATACCGATAAGTTTAATTAAAAATATGTCCACACACACTAATCACTATCTATTCCTCTCCATTCGCCGTCTAGGATTTTCTCTCCTCCGTGTCTACTCAAATGGCGGATGATGTGCACTATTCGTCAGTCGGTGGAGAATCGAACAAGCGCAAGTACGAAGATCACCAGACTTTACTTCACCCGCACCGCGTAGGGCTAATGGTGTTTTTTGCGGATGTATCCCCATATTTTTCAGGTATTTACTCACCCTGTCCATCGAAATGCTTGCTTTAAATTTACGCATAAATTTGTGGAATTTCTCCAGAATGAGGATGAGGTTGTTTGTGGAATGAATGATGTCAACATAACTAAGATAAAGAAGATATTGAGTGGGAGAGTTCATGTACATGCGATAAGATGGATGAGAAGGGGGTTGGGGGGTGCCTGAAAATTTTAAGGATTCGATAATTAAACTTCATAGTGAGATTTTCAGAATGGTGGATTTGGAGAAAGTGGAATTGGTTGATGTCAATGACAATCAAGGAAAGTTAGATTTTGTCGCAGAGATTAAGAGATGAAGAGAGAGAGAGAGTATAAAGAGAAATGGTTTAGTGAGTTTGAGATCAAATATTCTTTTCCAATTCACTTCCCAACTGGATTTAGGATCGCTCCTGGGTTCAGGGAGATTTTCAGAATGGTGGATTTGGAGAAAGTGGAATTGGTTGATATCAAAGACAGTCAAGGAAAGTTAGATTTTGTCGCAGAGATTAAGAGATGAAGAGAGAGAGAGTATAAAGAGAAATGGTTTAGTGAGTTTGAGATCAAATATTCTTTTCCAATTCACTTCCCAACTGGATTTTGGATCGCTCCTGGGTTCAGGGAGAAACTGAGAAATTGGCAGCGCCTTTCAAATGGTTAACCTTAAGAGAGGATGGAAATGTCCAGATATGTTCATGTGGGGGGTTAGAAAGGTATGAAAAGCGAGCAGTGGGGGATTATTCACGAGATCTTAACTTGTGTGAGCTTTTTTTGAAGAAACCTGGGATATTCTATATTGTCTACCCGAGGGAATACACACACAGTTTTTTTGAGGGAAGCTTATAGTAGAGGTTGAGGAAGAGAGAAAAGATGCAAGGAACAATAAAAATAGCACAGACACGAAATCAGTGATTTTGTTATTCCAATTTTGGAGTTGTTCAGACAGTAGTACAATAAAGTTATTATTGATTTATCCACGTTGTCTCAGCTTGAAGGTTTGTAGCAAATGAACCCTTTGTAATTGAGACAGCTGTTCAGGGACAGTTTGGGTTCGTCGCAGGATGCTTCGTTTTCAACCATTGTGCCTCATGAACTCGGGTGCCGGAGATGTTGACTCACTGGAACTTCATATAATTTCTTTAAGTGCTTGGTAATATTAAAAGTTTGAACTTTTTGAGCTTTAATTGAATTATAAATTTTGTAACATGAGATAGTTTATAATTTGTTTTCAGGGTTTGGAGCAACACCATCGTTCTGTGGTCAAAATCATGTGTTGGGTGCAGAATTCAGGTTTCATTTCTTGTGACTAGCAGAAGTGCATTGATTGTTGAGGCATCTTCAGTTGCTGATGGAGTAGTCTCCAATGCTTCGGCGTCTTCTATTCCTCCTCAGGCAGCAGTGAGAAGAGTGTTGCTGTTGACAAAACTCCCTTTGGGATCCAAGCTTCAGTTTGAACAAAAAATGAGAATGAAAGTGGCTATAAGAAGGTTAGACTAAGGAGAAATGGGCTCGTGAGGAAGCACCATGTAAGGAAGAAAGGGTGATTGCTGCATTTGAAGTTGAAGAATAAGAATGTGTAAACTTTTAACTCTGGATATATCACAGGCCCACCTCTAATTTGTTCCCTTGCATCCCATTGCAGGTCATAATTGATTTTGCTTTCATGTAGTTCAAGTATCTCTACAAGCATAATTTTCATTATATTTATCTGTGGTATATTCTTTGAAATTGATAAGGTCTTGATCCAAATAATGTGGGAAGTTGTATTTGTTCTCATTTTCTACTTTTCTTGGAAGAATAACTGGTGGAATTTTACATATGAATATAATCCCTTATTAGTCGACACCTTGCAGCTTTTGATGCATGCAGAGAAAGCAGTGTCTTTTATTTTGTATGTGTGGCCGCATTGTTAATCAGCCGTGGAGGAAATTGAACAAGTTTTGAGCTTTAGTGCATCCATGTGCACTTTTGTCTCAAATAATCAAAAATGTTATTTTGTTCAACTTTTAGGATGTAGTCTACTGGTTTTGGGACAACTTTCTGTGCCTTCCCTATTTGCCACTTGTATATGTAGAGGATCACAGATATCTTTGCCACATCTGTCTACCTCTACGACATGGTTGATATGGAGTCAATCTTGTGCAAAAATGATCCTTGGGTGGAGATCAGATTTTGTTGTTTTATTGTTGAGATAATTGCTTGAGATGAATTGTTGTCATTGTGATATATTTTATATTAGTGATAAAAAAAGGAGAATCTAATGTATTATCTTTTTTCAAATTTCAGTTTGCAGGATGCATCAAGAACCAATATTACACCCAATCTCAATATGACGAGGTCAGAAGTGAATGGAGTGAATTTGTTTGCTCCTATGTAGGTGCTTAAATGGATGGTGTATGTTGGGATAAATATTTTTTTTGTCATTGTGGATTTTTGGATATACTTTTGGTTTTGTTGATACATTTTTGTGTTATTTGTGGATTGATGAATATGTAATTGTGGATTCGTGGATATTCATCATTTTTAGATGGATTATTTATGAATTTAATTATATTTGTGTATTAAGTCATATATTGCGAAGTCTTTCTTTAACAATTACTTCATCAAAATAAAAAATAATGAAGTGTAACAGGTAAATTAATTCGTTGTTATTGGCAAATTGTGAAGTAACATAATATAAAACACTTCAACAAATAGGATAAATGATGAAGTTATAAATTATATTTACTTCAACAAATAGGATAAATTGTGAAGTTGTTTGTGACTATTACCTCACCAAAATATATAACTACGAAGTCTTTCAGATGAATTACTTCGTCATTCAATGTAAATTGTGAAGTAAAATATTATAAACTACTTCGCTAAATAATAATTAAGATGAAGTTATATATAATATATTACTTTATTACTTACAATAACCGATGAAGTAAAACACATTTCTTACTTCGGCACCGGTCCAATTCTGGACCGGTTTTCCTTCGAAAACCTGCCAAAGACTTCAGTATTTTCAATCATACAACTTCGGTTATTATGCGAAGTAAAAGGTACATCTATTACTTCACGTCCATATACTTCGGCACTTAACTACCTTATTACTTCATTGAATACGCGAAGTAAAAAGCGATTTTTCTACTAGTGTTTGGGTGGAGCGAGGAGTGTCAGAAGAGCTTCGATACTTTGAAGCAAGCTCTTATCTCAGCACCAGTTTTGGCCATGCCGTCAGGGCCCGGAGATTTTGTTTTGTATACCGATGCTTCGAAGCTCGGTTTGGGCGCAGTATTGATGCAGCATGGGAAGGTGATAGCATATGCTTCTAGACAGTTGAAAACTCATGAGAAGAACTACCCTACCCAAGATCTAGAGTTGGCTGCCGTGGTTTTTGCCTTGAAGATTTGGAGGCACTATTTGTATGGGGAGAAGTGCCAGATCTTTACCGACCACAAGAGCCTCAAGTATTTCTTTACGTAGAAGGAGCTGAACATGCGTCAGAGGCGTTGGTTGGAGCTTGTGAAGGATTATGACTGTGACATTAGCTACCACCCGGGTAAAGCTAATGGATGCATTGAGCAGAAAAGTCGCAGTGATGGCTCATTTGACGATTTAGAGACCTCTTCAGCTTGAGATGCAGAGGTTTGGTCTAGAGACTTATCCTCGAGGTAGAGTTCCCCATCTATCTACCTTGACTATTCAGTCCTCTCTTCTTGACCGTATTCGCAGTGGTCAGCCAGCAGATGAGCAGTTGACATAGTGGAAGAAGAAAGATGAAGCCAAGGGCAGTATCTTGTATTCAGTTAGCGACGGTATAGTGAGATACCGAGACGGGATGTGGGTTCCTAGCAGTGGTTCTATCCGAGCAGATATTTTATAAGAGGCCCACATGTCGCCGTACTCTATTCATCCAGGGAGTACGAAGATGTACCGAGATCTGCAGTCATTGTATTGGTGGCATGGGATGAAGAAAGACATCAGACGATTTGTATCCGAGTGTCTGACTTGCCAGTTAGTGAAGGCGGAGCATCAGAGACCCGCAGGTTTGCTCAAGCCTCTTCGTATTCCCGAGTGGAAGTGGGAGAATGTTATCATGGACTTCGTGACCGGATTGCCGAAGTCAGTCAGAGGATCAAATGCTATCTGGGTGATTGTAGATCGTCTTACCAAATCAGCGCACTTCTTGTCTATTAAGACGACTTTCACCATGATTCAGTATGCAGAGTTGTATATCCGGGAGATAGTCCGACTTCATGGTATTCCAGTTTCTATTGTATCTGACAGAGATCCCAGATTCACTTCCTCATTTTGGTAGAGTTTGCATTCGACTATGGGTACAAAGTTGCTGTTTAGCACAGCTTTCCATCCGCAGATAGATGGGCAGTTAGAGCGATTTATTCAGATCTTGGAGGATCTTCTCCGTGCTTGTGTGATGGATTTCTCTGGGATTTGGGAGTCTAACTTGCCATTAGTAGAGTTCACCTATAACAACAGTTTCCAGTCGTCTATTGGTATGGCTCCGTATGAGGCACTATATGGCCGTATGTGTAGATCTCCTGTTCATTGGGACGAAGTAGGAGAGAGAGCAGGGTTGGGTCCGGAGATTATTCTGCTGGCTGCCAATGTAGTAGTCAAGATCCGTGATAGGATGAGGACTGCTCAGATTCGACAGAAGAGCTAAGCAGATCAGAGGAGGAGAGATCCTAGAGTTTGCTGTTGGCGACCATGTCTTTGTGAAGGTAGCACTTATGAAGGGTGTCATGCAGTTCGGAAAGAAAGGGAAGCTCAGTCCGAAATTCATTGGACCATTCGAGATCCTCGACAGAGTTGGGACGCTAGCTTATCGTGTTCCTCTTCCGCCGGATCTGGCCGGAGTACACAATGTGTTTCACGTCTCTATGCTGAGGAAGTATATGGCGAATCATTCGCATGTCTTGAACTTTGAGCCGTTGCAGCTTACTCCGAACCAGTCTTATGAGGAGAGACCTGTGCAGATCTTAGATAGGCAGGAGAAGAATCTTCGGAACAAGCTGGTTAAGCGAGTGAAAGTCAAATGGCTCAACCATTCAGAGGAGGAAGCTACGTGGGAGTCTGAGCCAGAGATAAGGAGTCGGTACCCCGAGTTATTCGGTGAGTTTTAATTTCGAGGACGAAATTTCTTTTAAGGGGAGGAGAGTTGTAGAACCCGTAAACTAGACTACGTATAAGCCATACATAATTCTAGTATTTTAAATTAAAATGATTTTATTGCATGAGTATTTAAATGCTTTTCTTTAAAATTTAGTTATTTTATGCAGTAATTTAATTTTTATCTTTTCAGTTAATTCAGTGAGGCCGGACTGAATTTGGAGTTTTGAGATAGAATTTAAGATTAACAAATCATTCTCAGAGTTTATTTTAGCTAGATAATAAGCTAATTTAAGTTAGAAGGAGGGTTAAGGCATTATTTTAGTAACTTGAGGTGAGTAGGAAATAAATTCATTTAGGTTCCATGATTAAGGTGTTAATTCCTTAAATTATTTAAAGGATAGGTAAGGCTCTTAAGATTTAAAAATTTTACTAACTAAACAATATTTCCCCTCCATTATTTGTTTAATTTTTGGCCACCCCTCTTAGATGATTAAACATTTCTTTTCCAACTCACCTTTGACCGATTCCTTGTCATTTCTTAACATGATAATCCCTTCATTTATTTACCACCATTTATTTATTATTAGATCATTTTCCTAACCTTGATATGGCATGCAAAAATCGGCCACACCCCATTCATTTATTCCTCCAAAAATCATTTAATATCAAGCAAATTCAAATTTCATGAAAAGAGAGGAGACTTGGTCATACCATTTGAATCCCTTTATTATTGGATCTCCCTCACTCTCCTAACCATTTCCCCTCTCCCTAATCTCGAAAATCAGTAGCCATTCAGTAGAGGAAACCGAGAGAATAATAGCAAGAAATAATTGAGTAGAAGGAAGATCAAGAAGATCGCTCCATCTCCTCCGCGCCGCGTCGTTGCGTTTCGTTCGTTTTCTTTTCAAAACGAAACCAGGCATGTTTATATTTTTCCCTGCTCTTCAATCAAGTCATATTAACACTTTTAAACATTATATGATCATCATTCCATGGCATAACCGAAATATATCAAGAACATTTCGAAAATAAAAGATGCAGAATTTTTCGGTTCCTCTTGTGCTTCACGGTTCCTACGTTTTTGATGGTTTCAGGTATTGGTCGATTCCACGCTGCCAAGGCTGCTCCTAGGCATGTACTAGGACATGTTAGGAACTGCATTTGTCCATTGGTTTAAGTCCCATGCTAGCCGAAATAAAGAGATGACAGCAACCCCCCATTAAGTGTCATTGTGTGCTCGATTTTTCTTGAGTTGCTGTCCATAGAGGAAGTTTCTGATCATGGCTGCCCTAGGGGCCTATAGCCATGGTTAGAACACTTACCTAGCATGTCTAAGACGTGACCAAGTCACCCTTTTGAGGCTTGGTCCATGGTTGCATCGGTTTTTAAATTAAAACACGAGAACAGCCCCTACCCCCTTTCGGCCTTCTCATTTTACAGCAAGTGTCACATTCGGTTTTGTGGAATGGTGTGGATCTTGGTTGGCCTATGGACCTTAGCCACGGTTCATACCATACCTCTGGATGTCTAGATTGTGCCATGGTCAATCAAATGGCCACTGGAACGACACAAGATAGCAAACGAAGCACAATACCACACGCATGCAAGGGTGCTCTCGGGTGGGACTTTCGGTTGGTTTCGGGTGTGGTGCGAATTGTGGCTAGACCTAAGGCCCTTAGACATGGTTCAAATCATTCCCTAGGATGTTGGTAAGAGGTTCTAGTTGGTGGTTCAAGCCCCAATGGCCATTAGCCTCGCAAACGACGCAAGGAAACCAAAGCACAGCTGCTGTATTTTGTGGACAGCAACTTGCTGCTTCGGTTTAGTGGCTTGTTCGAGTTCTTGGTTGGCTTTTAGCCTATGGCCTTGGACTGTACAGTGCCTCATCGAGTTAGGAAGGTCATGTTTTTGGCCGTTTGTGATTCGGATCATTTTTGAGGTCGTACGAGAAATTACGGTGCGATGTGCCTAAATTGGCTCTCGAAAGAGCAGTTTCATGTTTTGGCCTCCATTCACCAAAATTTCGGCCCTTATCATTTTAGGAGCATTATTTCATCATTTTAAGTGTATTTTAATCATAACAAAATGATGGTTCGGGTTGGCACGAAGTCATGATTAAATACGAAGTCGTTGGGCGTAATTGTCTCGTTTTTGGATTCAATTACAAAGTTTAGTCAAGGAAATCATTTGCATATTTTTCATGTTAAATTTAGGTCGCAGTGAGCCTGGGAACGATCCAATCCATGTGGTAAAATAATTTAGGATATTACATTATGCCATTTAATTATATTACGTGCATAAAAATAGAAAATATTCATTTTTGAGATTTATGCGATATTGCTTGTGGCCATTTCACTATCATGGGAGCATTATTTCACCCGGTCGCCAAGTACCGGTTCAGTTCAGTTATGTACCACCCAGTATCCTGTGGCATTAGTCTGATCAGACGTTCATTACTTCACCCGGTCGCCAGTTACCGGTCAGTTCAGTTCAATTCAGTGCAAGGGCCACTTGCGTAGACCATAATCTCAACAAGAAAATTTATGACATGCTATTTTATTACAGGGCTCCAAGGAGCAAACATTTTCACTGTGATTTTCAGTTCAGTTATGCACGTATTATAATTGCTCATGACAAGTTATTTTCACTTTATGGCTCATGACATGATATTTTACTCCCATGCAATTTTAGTATATTATTTACTCGTTATTTACGATATATGCATGCTGAGTCTTTAGGCTAACTAGACTTGATTGTTGTAGGTACTGATGATGTCGGGGCCGAGGGCGGGGACCAGTGAGCTAGCTTGGGTCGGCAGTAGTGGAACCCGAGGACCTCATTTACTGCACTTGCCATTTTTATGCTCAAACTAATTTTTATCAGTTGTTGGATACTTTAACTTGTTATTTTGGCGAGTAATGATTTCTTCCGCTGCGATTTTGAACATTAAATTTGATTTATCAGCTTATTTTGTGTATGAGGATCTTAATTATTTTAAAAAAAAATTTAAATTTTTCCGCAAATTTTCAAACACGAATTTTTGGGCCATTGTACTAACTCTATCAGCCGCCCACCCCCTCCACTCATCAGTCTCCTCGTGAGTGCAGCGACAAGAAAAATTCGGTTTCTCCATTTCCTTCAAGATCAAGCATTCCCCGCGCCTCGGACGTGTACTCCTTTTAGCGTTTGTTCATAAAAAAACATCAAGGCACGCATGTATCCTCTTTTATGTATCAATCACGCCATAATTATGAGAAATGTGTGTAAATGCATGCAAATGTTTCGATCCATATGGTGTATGCCTTCTGTTGTGGTTTCGGCATGATAAATGCATCGTTTTCTTGTGTCTACTCACTTTTTCACGATTTGTACAAGGGGACGGCTGTGATGTGTTGTTATTGGTGTGTTAATGTCGATGAGCATGAAATCCAGGCGTCGTAAGCATTGATCTTAGGGTGTTCCTTGAGTGGCCAAGAGAGAAGGAAGTTTGGATCGGGAGATGTGAACGATCCAGCGGTATGAGAACCTTCCCTAACCTTGGACCAGACCTTAGTGTGGCTAAGCTAGGGTCTGGAATGGTGCTAAAACAGCTGGGCATGGACATATACTCGATCGAGCGAGATAGATTGCTTTGTGTGCGTATGCTCCCGTCTCAAGTGTGTTCCTGGGTAGCCTGCATGAGTCTGGGGCTGTGAGTTCATTGGGTCTAGAGGGGTCCTAGGGTGTCCTAGGGCAGGCTGGCTCGTGGTTGGTTCCCTCGGCTGTAGGCTAGCGTCAAATATTTGGATGGTGGCCGCACTAGGGATCGAGTATGGAGAGTAGCTGAATTTCCAGCAACTTTAGGGCTGGATTTTTGGTAGTTTAGGTGGTTTGGATTTTTGGTTTAGGAGCTGTTCTAGTAAATTTAAGACATGGTTTGAGTTGAGAAAATTTTTGTAATGTTTTGGGTTGATTCGGATTAAAACCGGGACTCCGGTCAAAGTTTTTTTTTAAAATGAATTGGTTAAATTATGTATCGGGCTCAAATTTAAGTCTAGGAATGCTCAAAAATATGTTTCAGGATATTTTAAGGAGTTTGGTTAGTTTCGGATCAAATTTCAGATGTCCAGGGGTAAAATGGTCATTTTGGGTTTCCAGTGACAAAATGTTCATTTTGCACCCGAGGTGAGATTTTGGTCCTGGCAGCGCCGTGAGCACAAATTTATCATGTTTTAAATGTGTATGCATCATGTCATGATTTTTATGAATTTATGAAATGTACGTTGCATGCTTGTTTTTAAAGAAAAATTTGCATATGTGCATGATTTTGATAAGTGATGAAAATGATGATGTTTTTAATGATGGGAATTAGTTGTGGCTATCGAAGTATATGTAAATGCTTAAGACATATATGTAAATGATGATTATGAGGCCTAGGCACAGTGGATGGGTAATCTTGTCACTGATGTCCGACAGCTGCCGAGTATCACGGTTCTATGTATGATGGATCCATCGTAAATGATGATGATGTACAAAAGTCGCCTCTAATGAACTGAATTCACTAAAGAAAATAATGATTAACGATGAGCTGTTTTGACATATCCCGATTTCATATGATATGTTTACATTACGCTTTTAAAGTTAATGAAAGATATGTCGAATATCGTATTTTTCACTATGTTGTGCTATGTATATGTACTTTTTATTTCTAGTACAGACGTGTTGAGTCTTTAGACTCATTAAGCGTGTGTGATGCAGGTGAGCATGATATCGAGGGGACTGGAGGTTCCGAACTTTGAGTAGACAGACCTGGTGGGGTGACACGACTTGAGGACCGTATGTTTTCCGCACATTTATGATTTTATAATTTTGAAAGGATGTGAGTACTTTTATACACCGATTTATTTCACTCTTGGAAGTTAAGATTTTTACTCGATTATGTTCCTTTAAATTTTTATTGGCAGTTACTTATGAATAATTTTTTTAAAAGATATTTTATGTAGGACTGCATACATGCAATTTAATCAAATGCTTATTTTCAAAATAGTGAGCTTTAAAAAAAATTTCCGCACTTTTAAAATAGTAGACGTTTCACTATAAGCCAGACACTGACTGCGTGTAGCATTTATAATGCAACCACCGTTGATAGAAGACAAGGAAATATTAAACTTTCTTTGAATTTTTCATTTTAATGGGTTTGATTTAAATTTTTGATCTTATCCAAAATGAGGGATTTTATTTTAAAGTTTTGTCTCATCATTAATTTTTAATACTTGTGTCATGTTTGTTTGTATGTTTGTCGGATTAATGCAACTCTTGTTATTTTATCAATAATAACGCATTTACTAATTATATATACCACATGTATTATAAATAATAAATGATGAAATGACCCTAAACGTCTAATGAAATTTTTTTAAAGAACAAGCACTCAGTCGATGCTCATGCAAATAAAAATTCATGATCTACTCATAAAATAACTCTAACACAATGAATGAATGAACTGCAATAATGGTAAAAAAAAAATCATAAACGAGTAACCAACCTAAAGGTATACCGTATAAAACCAAACACATCCGACAATATACTAAAATCTGTCAGCCTTCAAAAGAATTAAATTCATAAACTGTTTGAAAAATACTGTTCAAACATAACCCTCAGAGATCATATTTGCGGAAATATCGCAAGGTCCTCGGATTCTCGAGCTCCACCAGCTTCGCCAGATCAGTCATCTACACCTCCTATATCCTCCAACTCATGCCCACTTGCATCAGACACACCTAGTGAGTCTAAAGACTCAACACACCTTAACCAAGATAACAAATATACATACATATATATAACATGCAACAATGAAAAATACAATAATTAACATAACTGTCATGATATTTCATAAACATAAACATTTACATTTCCTAACATAAAATACATATATGTTTTCCCCTTAGACAAATTTGAAAGAGGATTGATTATGGGTGAACAAAATGCGCAACGGAAGTTTTACAAATTTTACAAGGGCAAAAACAAGCACCCCTCATTAGTGTGTAGTAAATACAAAAACACAAACACAAACACAAACATACATAGGGTATTTTAGTGTTTCACCTATCAATCACAAGGATTGATGATGGCTCCAACTGAGTTGTTAAACAACTTATCTCTTCAATGGGTAGACAACTCTACAAGCTTCTCTTGAGCACTCCTTCCTCAAAATCAAGTCGACTCTCAACTAACTAGAACCACCTTACAATTGCACTAGGAAATGCAAGGCATTTTTCTTTGAGAAGATTGTTATTCTGTCATCAAATGAAGAAGCAAATATTTTTAAGAAAAAGGGGAGATGATTTCGGCCAAGTGAAGGGAGTAGATAAGAAGGGAAGTCTATTCTTGGTTCTTGAAAAATTGCATGATGATTCCAAATGCATGCTTGCCTTCAATTCAAAAGTTGACTTCCAACCTTTCATCTCCCTAGCATGTTATTTGAGTTTGTAACATGTACAAAGCCCATGGGCTATTTTAATATCTCAAACACATTTGAGATAAATAAAATCTTACTTGAATTTACTGAAGCTCACTAATTGAATAATTATATTTTATAAGGCTCTACAAGATCCAATGTTAAGTAATTAATTCAACACTTGAATTAATTCAATTATTTGGACTCTTCTAGGTCCACTAGTGTTTAATTAATTCAACACTTGAATTAATTTAATTTAGTGCATAACTATGTATGAAAATCACATTTTCCAGAAACATTAATTATTTGAGCCAACTTTTAATTTAGGAACACTTTCACAAATTAAAAGTTACATTCCCCATAATCCTCTTATCAAAGTCATACTTCTATTTTTCTTTGCTCTTATAAACTCGTTTATAAGCAATTCAACACATTGAACTATTTTTCTTCTCAATGGGATCTAGAAATCTAGTACTTGTGTAATGCTGAATGATTCATTGATACAACTAGAAGTGGATTCACATCTCAATGTGATTCAGGACTAAACATGTCCTTATATAAGCATACATCGGTTGTTCCATTTTTACTTATCAACTCCTTTATAATAAGAACGTCAGAACTCAAGTATGATAGTACCCAACCAATCATGTTAAATACCTAGCAGCATTGCTTACAAGATTCCCTAGGTATCAAATGATAGTGCCTACAAGAACCATTCCGTTATGGTTAGCTTACAATACGGTCCCTCCATCTAATATATCCCGACCGATTCGACAACTATTGGCATATCGAGAGTTGTCAAAGAATCGATACTATGTGTCATGTCATAGTTGCATCGATGCATAATCTAAGAAACTTCTTTCTTAATTACCACCAACACTTTGATCAGAGATTTCAAACTACATATACATGAGATCACATAGGATATCCATACCCGAAGGTAAGCGGTGAATCCCCGACTGCAATTCATTGTCTCCTACATGTTTCAACAAAACAGCAAACCTTACCACCTGATGACCCCATATGAGTCGGTAAACAAGTCAAAGTGCAATTCTAACAGATAGAGTCGCAATGTTGTCCCAGGTCATAAGGACTAATGGTGTACAACCATAAACTAGGAAGTTTACGCTCGATAAGTGAGAACCACTTGGAAAGTCCTTTATAGAGGGTTGCTTAGTGCACTCTACAAGGAGCACATATCTTCATGCTCGGACATCACAATGTCCCTTACCAATGAAACATGGTACTCACATCGCAGATACTAGTCTGAAACTTGAGCGGACTTTATCCTTCTTAACGGCAGCTAAATCGACTAGGAACTGAATAGAATATACAGTATCCCAAATATGATTTTCATGATAATTATCATAAGTGCATCTCATATTCTTTCTACTATTTGTATATTCAAGGGATTTATCTATGCAACTAGCATGGGTATACAGATAAAGATACAGAGAAAGATGTGCCAAAACAATAAATTCAAATACTATTAAAATAAAGATTGTTTATATATAGAGTTTCAATGTGAGCCGTCGGCCAACACTAGGCTCGACGGTCACCTATTCTAACAATCTTCCACTTGCACTAGAGCCAACTACATGATTCAAACCCATCGATTTGCGATGCTTCTCGAATAATGGTCCATGTAAAGGCTTAGTTAGTGGATCAACAACATTATCTGTGGAGCCGACTTTGTCAATCGACACTTCTACTCTTTCCACAATCTCTCAGAGGATGTGGTACTTTCTCAATACATGTTTGGATTTCTGATGAGACCTTTGCTCCTTTGCTAGAGCAATGGCTCCCGTGTTGTCACAAAACACCGGGACTGGAGCAACTCCATTAGGAATTTTGCCTAACTCTTGGACAAAATTCCTTAACCAAATAGCCTCCTTTGCAGCAGCTGATGCAGCAATGTATTTGGCCTCAGTGGGGGAATTTGCAGTACTGTCTTGCTTGGAACTCTCCCAAGAGACAGCTTCACCATTGAGCATAAATACGAACCCAGAGGTTGACTTTGAGTCATCGATATCGTTTCAAAATATAGAGTCGGTATAGCCTTCCAATTTCAGTTCTCCACCTCCATAGACCAAGAACAACTTATTGGTCCTTCTCAAATACTTGATGTTGTCTTTCACAGCTTTCCAGTGTGGAAGACTAGGGTTCGATTGATATCTACTCACTCACTTAGTGCAAAAGCCACGTCAGGGTGTGTAGATATCATCCCATACACGATACTACCAATTGCAGATGCATAAGGAATGCTTGTCATTGGCGCTATCTCTGCATCAGTCTTGGAAGACATAGACTTGGATAGGGACACGCCATGACACATTAGTAGATGTCCTATCTTGGATTCATCCATCGAGAACCGTTTAACAATGTTATCAATGTATGTGGACTTTGTGAGACCAAGCAATCTTCTTGATCTATCTCTCTAGATCTGTATTCCCAATGCAAAAGATGTTTCACCCAGGTCCTGCATCGAGAACTTACTCGCTAACCATATTTTAGTTGATTGCAACATCCCTTCATCATTCCCAATGAGTATAATGTCAACAACATAAAGAACTAGGAATGTCACAGCACTCCCACTGACCTTCTAATACACACAGGGTTTCTCAGGATTCTTAATAAAACCAAAATCTTTGATTGTACCATCGAATCTGAGGTTCCAGCTCCTATAGGCGCTTTAGACCATAAATATATCTATTTAGCATATCATATGCTCACTTCTGATAGATGTAAACCCTTCAAGTCGGGACATGTAAATCTCTTCCTTAATATCTTCATTAAGAAAGGTTGTCTTTACATCCATCTGCCATATCTCATAGTCATACTATGCAACTATGGCTAGCAATATCCTTATAGACTTGAACATTTTAACTGGATAAAAGGTTTCCTCAAAGTCAACTCCTTGTCTTTGAGTATAGCCTTTTGCTACCAATCGCGCCTTGAAGGTCGATACCTTTCCATCTGCCCCAAGTTTCTTCTTGTAAATCCATTTACACCCTATGTGAACAATTACATCTGATGGATCCACAAGATTCTACATTTGGTTCGAATGCATGGAATTCATCTAAGATTCCATTGCTTCAAGCCACTTCGATAAATCGACATCAGATAACGCTTCCTTGAAGGTTATTGGATCACATACATGGTTAGGCTCATCATTGCCCTCTTCAAGAAGCATACCATAACTCATAGGTGGTCTCGAGACTCTCTCGGATCTTCTAGGATCTTGTATCTTCTCTCTTGGCTCTTCGGGTGTGGGTTCTAAAATTGTTGGTGTCTCTCGAACCTCTTCAAGTTCTGTCATCTCCCCTTTTCTATCCAATAGAAATTTCTTTTCCAAAAAGGTTGCATTCCGAGAAACAAACAACTTTGTTTCTTGGGGATGATAGAAATAATATCCAACTGAATTCCTTGGATATCCGACAAAGTAACATAAAATTGATCGACTATCAAATTTATCACCCATTGCATGCTTCATATAAGAAGGGAATTCCCATGTTCTAAGATAAGAATATTTGGGAGTCTTATCCATCCATATCTCATATGGTGTCTTAGTAACTGCTTTTAAATGAAAATTTTTCAACACCAGTACCTCTGTTTCAAGTGCATATCCCCAAAAGGATGGAGGCAACTCCTGTGAACCCCATCATAGACCAAACAATGTTTATCAAAGTCTGGTTACGACTCTCTGAAACACCATTCAATTGCGGTGAAGCAGGTGGAGTCCACTGCAAGAGAATATCATTTTCCCTAAGATACTCTTGGCACTCGGCACTCAAGTACTCACAACCTCGATCCGATCAAAGTGACTTGATGCTTCATCCCAACTGTTACTATACTTCATTTCTGAATTCTTTGAATTTTTGAAAGGCTTCAGATTTGTATTTCATCAAATACACATACCCATACCTGGAAAAATCATCGGTAAAGGTGATGAAGTAGGCATGTCCATGCTTAGTGGTGATGCTAAGTGGACCGCACACATCGGTATGGATCAAATCCGATAATCCTTTGGGTCACTCCACGTGGCCATTAAAGGGAATTTTGGTCATCTTTCTTTTTAGACAGGATTTACAAGTCGTGAGTGAAACGTCTGCTATTCGTTTTACTTAATAAGTACTAGAAATTTTTTTTTCAAACCCCACACATTCGGCCGAACCATATAAACACATGCATAAATATTTTTGACACCATTTTAAAAATAAAACCACGAACTAGTATTTGAAATCAAAGTAAATAGTCAAATTGTCAAATCTTCTAACATTTTACCAAACCTAAAAAGCAATAAATTTAAAAAGTATAGCTCATACTAAACCTCTCAAAAACCACTCAAAAGCATACATAAATAGTCTTAAAAATCTTTAACGTAAATCATAAGTGCGGAAAATAGAAGCGCCGGTATTCGGGTTATGTGCACCTTCAGTCCAGTCATGTCAACCATCAAGACCTCCAATAACATTATTATCGTAATCACATCCATCAATCACACCTAGTAAGTCTAAAGACTCAACACATCATATTCTTGATAACAAATAATACATATACAAATCACATACAACAGTGAAAAATACTTATATGTAAAATAGCATTTTATAATAATGCATAAACTTTAAACATAAACATCTTCATATCAATATATTCATATTCATATTCATCCTAAATATTTTCATATTCATATTCGTGTGTTGAATTCAGATCGTGATTGTGATTCATATTCGTATTCGTATTGGGCGGTGGATCCATCTACATAAAACCACAGTACTGGACGGCGGGGACATCAGCAACACTCTCACCCGTCAACTGATCATCGGCCAACGTATTAACATATTAACGTATTCCTATCCATGGAAACACGATCGTCGGGCTCCCACTGGAACTATAACCCTCACAATATCTCCAACATATCATCGTATTAGTCACAATCTCTTCACGTTATTCAACATTTCGTATTTCCATGACTTAATAAAAACATTCATATAATATCGTTTTTCTTTTAAACCAAGCATGCAACATATCTTTAAATGTCCAGAATAATTCATAAAAATCCATAAATATTTAAAATAGACATTTTAACATATAGAAAAGCGTGTAGAGCACTGTCATGACGTTTAATAAATTTCTAGGTGTAAAATTATCGTTTTATCCCTAGACGTAAAATTCTCGAATTTGACTTTTTCTTATTTCCATTGACTCTAACATGTTCTAAATAATTATTTAAGCTTACATTAATTTCCTCATATTTTTATTTGGCTTACATCAATAACTTTTAAATTAATCTTTTAATATAACATATTAATGTGTTTTAATTCCGAATTAAACCCAACCTAAATATAAATTCCCAAATTAAAAACTTAGAATTTTAATAATTATTTGAGCTTAAATATAATTTTCCATAATTTTATTCCGCATAAAAATAGGCGTTTCAATTAATTATTTAACTAACGTTTCGTGCGGCGATTAAATCTCGGATAAATCCAAAACTCATTACATTTATCCAAAATTTTAAACATAAAATTTTTATTACCTAAACTACCCTTGTGAAAAATGAACCACACCCGTGGACCCATAATTCAAATTTTAATCTTTAAAATCTCGTTTTTGACACATGTAAGGACACCGCAAGCCATCTCCTAAAATACTCGAGCCACGCCCAAGCCACCTCAAGCCAAACCCGAGCCAACCCATATATGAACCCTCTTGGACCCTTAGAACCCATTGGAACTGCCACTAATCTCAAAAACCAAAGCTACACATAAGCTGCAGAAACAGCCAAGAAACCCACCTAGATTACCCTTGAGCCATGTTCATTTTTCCTCGAGCCAAGCTCGAACCATCATGAGCCAACCATCGCGCCTGCAAGAAGCCTTCACGGGTTGGAGTCCTAGCTTTCTAGGACTACTTCCAAGCACTGGTGTTCGAGTCCTAGCGTGGATAGGACTCTTCCCTTGACCCTCATTGACCCTAGCTAGCCATGGTGCCAGCTGAAACAAACCCATCCACCAACCTCCTTGAACCCGAGCGCTACCACACCATGAGAGCAAGGTGGTTCCAGCTTGTGTTCTATCTCATTTGCAGCATTTGTCGTGTGTTCTAAGACCCCTAAACTTGTGTAAAACTTGCCCCTTAACATCCTAATCCATGGCAGCCTTTTTAACAACATAAAAACATGATTTTGAAACCACAATTCAAGAGTTTAATACACATGTAAACATAGTTACGAAAATATCAATTTGTGTGCCTTGTTTTCTTTCAAAACATGTTCAAATAAATATTATGGTGTGATAAATATTTGAAGGAAAGAAATATGGCGTGCCTTTGCCTTTTTAACTCACTAATTAACGTTGACGATTGCGAAGAACGGCGACGAACGACCTTCGCTTGATTTTCCTTTGAAGAATTCGAAATTTTCCTTGATGAATATGATGTGTGTGTCGTGTGTTAAGAGGGGAGAGTTTGTAAATTATTGGGGAGGTGGGGCGTGAGATGCTTTAGGGTAGGTTTTAGTATATTATATAGTTAATTAAAACACTAATTAAGCTTAGACCCATTAGTGCTTAATTAAAATATAAAATTATTTTGTTGAATAAAGTTTGTGAATTTATTAGCCGGATTGCCAAAACGTTTGTATTTTTGTTAAAATTCAACACCGATAAAATTTACGGCCCGGTGTATAAAATCACTTCAAAACCCTTTTAAAAATTAAAATAATATTTAATAAAAACATTTTCTATTTTTCAGCCCTCGATCTTTGTTCCTCGATCGCAACTCGAATAACCTTTAAAAATATATTTTAATGCAACCATGCAGAAAAGTACATTTTTAAACATGTAAACACGCACAACATTATTAATTTATGTAATTAAAACAATTAATTGAAATACACAATGAGTTTCTTAACTTGCATGCATGTAGTTCGCGTGAACCTTTAAATTTTTGGGGCGTTACAATATTCCCCCCTTAAATTGAATTTCGTCCCCGAAATTCTTTTATCCTCGATAATAAAAATTTTAGACTTAATTCTAGTATCCCAATAATCCACTCTTCCGCTGCGCTATTCTCATAAAACTTAAGTCTTAGAATGTTCTTATGTCTCCTTGTTCTTGATCAAATTAATCTTCAATTCTTGGCAGTGGATACTTATTCTTGATAGTGACCCTATTCAGCTCTCGATAATTAGTGCAGAGTCGCATACTACCATCTTTCTTCTTCACAATTAACACTGGTGCGGCCAAAGGAGAATAAATAGGGTGAATAAAATCCTTGTCTAGCAATTCTTGGATTTGATCTTTTAATTATTTCTTTTCAACGGGTGCTAGACGATAAGATGTTTTTGATATAGGAACAGCGCCCGACATTAACTCAATAGAAAATTCTATCTCATGATCAGGTGGAATGCCAGAAATGTCTTCGGGAAAGACACTAGGAAAGTCTCTGACAATATCAACATTCTCCAATTTCCGACTGATAGAAGCATGTGCGGTAGTGACACATGCCAGAAAAGCTTGGCATCCACGTCTAATGAGCTTCCTCGCACACTGCTACTACTTAAATTATAATTCATCCAAGTGTAAGTTTTCTGCAAGTAATATATTTCGTAAGTACGAGATCGATCCACAAAGAGGTTATTTTAAGTTTAATTTATTAATTTATAAATTACCAAATGCAAGAATAAAATTTACAATTTATAAATTTGTCAAGGCTAAAAGATATATTATTGGTTTATGTAATATTGTTTAACTAAAAGTAAAACAAAAGAACCCACCATAAATAATGGTTTTCAAAATTAAATATTTAAACACATACATAATATAATATAGTTCCCACCATATTAGAAATATTGAATTACCCGATATTTTATATATGGTACCTATGATTATATATAACTGCATAAATATAAAATTGCATAAAGTAAATATTAAATTAAATCATTATATTTTATTTAGAACAATCGGCAGAGCCACGCTATTACCTAAATGAAATATACGATTTAATAAATTAGTTGTGGTACAGTAAAAGTTACTTGCGGGAAAATAAAAGTTCATTGCGGGAAAATAAAAGTTAGTTGCGGAAAAATAAAAGTTAGTTACGGAAAAGTAAAAGTTAGATTGTTAGATGTTAGTATTAAATCATAATATTGAATTTAGAACAACCGGCAGAGCCACGCTATCGTCTAAATGAAATATATGATATAATTATAAATATATATGTAATATAATATAAAAATATTAATAATTGTTGAAATGTTTATTGTATCAAAATTAAACAACAAATCAAGATAACCACTTCAATAAAATCAAACATTTGATGTAAATTGATAACAACGAATAATTCATTTTTATACCTACAATGAAAAGAAGTTAGCTAAATGAAAAGAAATATAGAAAGAATATACAAAATATAAACTATCTTATTTCACCAATAATTCATTCTCTTCACCTTGACATAATATATTTAGTTTGCCATGAGTTTACTTTTGATCAACACTAAAATCATCACTCATAGTTGGGAAAATGGGAACTTAGAACTTTTATACACACACACACACTATATTTTACAATGAGATAGAATGATTCTCAAGCTAGCACAAGGCCCCTATTTATAGGCCAAATGAGAGAAAGGGTCAAAAATTTTATTAATGCCATGTAGTTGTAATAGTAGTTTTTGTCTTCTCCAATTTCAATTCCATGGCCCTTCTTTGAATGCTATGTTCCATGACTTTAATCTCCGAATTTGACTTTGCTCAAAACAACAATATTGTAGGGCATTGTCTGTAGATGAATTTGGTCATTTGGTTCACCTCATTTGGTTAAATATTGAATTATTTATGATTTTTTAACTATAAGCTGGTCATAGTAAAAGTAAATCTGTCCTCCTTTTGATATTTACACAATTTGGTCATCTTAATGAACTTTTTAGGCATTCATGTCTTTGGCAAATTTGTAGATAATTTCTCAAGAATTTTGAACATGTTTGAATGACCACCATTTGAATTTTGTAATTTGAGTTATCATTATTTTACCAACACGTAGAAAAACTGAAAATAAAACAAATTTAGTAAGAAATTTAAATATAAATAAACAATACTAAAATAACATAATTTTATAATTTTAATGAAACTTAAATTTTAAAATACAGGTTTTAACATATAATAAATTATTATTTTAAGTTTCATCACACCCTCCACACTATCTTATTACTAGTGTAAGGCCCGAGATTATATCATTTTAATTTGAGATTATTTAATTTACGAAATTTGAAATGATGAATTAAATTCCATGATTTTTGTAATTAATCAGGATTGAAATGGAATTAAAAAGAATTTTGAGGACCAAATTGCAAATAGTGAAGAATTCAGGGGCTAAAGTGCAATATTGGATTTGGGTGGACACTTGTCATTGCCATGCGTTTTGGATATATAAAATTGCTTCATTTCCCTTCATTCTCCAGCAAAAGAATCGAGAAAAACTACGGGAATTCTCAAAGTCCTTCGTACAATAGAATTGTGATTTTTGTTGATCCGTTTATCCGATTTTCGATCCGGACACAGTACCGTACTCTGGACGTAAGTTTTATTGAGTTCTGTTATCATTTGAAATTATGATATTGGAGAAATTATTATTTGATCATTATTATATGTTCTGGGAATACTACACATCATAGAATCGAAACCGGATTGAAGAACAGACTGATTATGGAATTATTATGATTTTCTGATTATATTGATTGAAAACCGGACAATTTTGATTATTGATTGATTATGGATTGTATCGGATATGGGTGATGATTTGTAATTGATATCTGATGATATTGTATTGACGGGGATCTCGGGATTGTGCCGTTATGCCGTTGACTTGAATTAAATATAGATAAATCAGATTCATTATTGAATTAAGAATGGAATATTGATATTATGATTCTCGCTATGTCGTTTCAGATTTACCGAGACAGTCTTGAGTTCAGAACTGATATTGCTTCAGACCGAGACTACGAACGAAAGGTATAAGTCAATGTGGTATTGAGAGATCGACTCAAGTAGGATATACTTGGGTTTCCCTAAATCACATACTTATTGTTGTTATATGCATTGATTTGATTTTATATGCTGTTCTATTGATTTATAGGAAGCATGTATTAGATGAGTATTAGACGAGTGATCTTGTGACAGAAGTGCCTGATAGTGGTGGGATCGCCACGGGCACATTGCACGATGTCACAAGATAGTGTATTGGCGATAGTGCCACAGTCTGTGACGGATAGGTCAAGACACCGGATGTTTGGTTACATCGACGTGGATAGAATCGGAATTTCTTCTATTACTATTAGTCGATATAGGAATACCAACGTCTGGAAACCGGGATCCCTAGACTAGGATTGAGTCTAGTTTGAGTCGTGGAGTCACGAGTATTATTGATAGTTTGACGTTATTTATGTTTCAGACTTTGATATATATCTGATAATTGCTGCATGCTTTATATTGATTATATGATTGAATGTTCGTTGATTTATACTAGGATTATATTCTCACCGGAATTATCCGGCTGTTGTCGTGTTTGTATGTGTGCATGACAACAGGTGCGACAGGATCAGGGTCGAGGAGATGACGAGAGATCATGAATAAAGTGGAGACCACGGACTTTGACGTTGCTGTAGATAGGGTTTGAACACTTGATAGCTAGTTGTTGAACTTTCGTCTGTATTGAATGTATGTTGTATAGGACTTGTACCTCATGTTATACTGATATGTATACTAGTATGATTTCCATTACATTCCGCATTTTTAAAAAAAAATTTAGACCCTGTTTATTATAATTGATTAAATGGTCCCAATGACGATTATGAACTTGATTAGCGTCCGGGTCCCCACAACAGGTGGTATCAGAGCGATAGATCCTTTAGACTGAGATAGAAGAAGCTAGTGAGCGGGGTAAATTGAGTTATCTTTCCCTGCTTTTGATATGCTAGCATGCGTTAGTGCTTTAATACATGTTACTTGATTTATCTGAATTGATATGGTAATGTGTATTAATGAGTATGTATCAGCACCGATTCTGAATAAGCAGTAAGATGATCGGAGGAGGACTGAAACAGAATTATTGTTTGGGATTACTAATCTTTTTGATAATCAGATATGCCTCCCAGGAAAAATACCAGAACAGGGTAGTACTTCAAATCCTCCGATGGATGTCACAGCAACTCCGATGGAAACTTTTCTGAAGAGATTTCAGTCATTCCATCAACTGACTCTGAAGGGTACTGAGACTGCAGTGGATTGTGAGAGTTTGCTAGATGACATAGAGATGTTGTTTGACTCATTGGACTATACAGATCAGCGAAGAGTGAAAATGATAGGGCACCAGTTGAATAACGTTGCAAAGAACTGGTGGATTACAACGAAGAAGACATTGGAGCATAGAGGTACAACTATTACCTGGAATGTGTTTAAGACCGAATTTTATCAGAGATTTTTCCATGTGTCATATAGAAAGGATAAAGGTACTGAGTTTGCGAATCTGAGACAAGGGCAGTTGAACATTGAGGAATATGTGTCTATATTCTCTACACTACTGAGATTTGCTCCACATGTGGCCCAGAATGAAGAAACGGTGGCTGATCAATTCATCAATGGCTTGAATCCGGAGATATTTACATTGGTGAACACCGGGCGACCAAACAACTTTGCTGACGCCCTGAACAGAGCAAAGGGAGCAGAAGCTGGTCTGATGAGACAGAGAGAAGCTTCATATGTTGCCCCAGCACCGATACCACAGCAACCCCCTCCCAGATTCGAGAGTGGTAGCAGCAGTGGTGGAAAGAAGGACTATTTGAAAGCCAGAGGAAGACAGTTTAAGAAGTATGGCAGCAGTTCTTCCAGTTCCAGTGGCTCGAGACAGACTGGTCAGAGCCAAAGTTATACAGGACCATATTGCAGTTCTTGTGGAGGGAAGCATTCCACAGAGCAATGCAGAGGAGTGTTTGGCTCTTGTCGTATATGTCGACAGCAGGGACATTTTGCCCGAGTATGTCCCCAGAGAGGTGCACAAGGATCCCAGGCAGCAGAGTCATTTGGATCAGTTGCTCAGACCGGGAGACGACCATCTGCTGTCCATTCTTTCCAGCCAGCACCGTCTACCCAGTCATAGCAGAGGCCAGGAGGAAGCCAGACAGTGAGCCAGCCTCCGAGACAGAAGGACTGAGGAGCAGGCACAGGATGCACCTGATGATGTTGTTGCAGGTAACTGTTTTATTTCTGGTTATCCTGCATATGTATTGATTGATACTGGTGCATCACATAAATTTATTTCTGAGAGATTTGCATTGATGCATGCATTACCTGTTGAGTCCCTATCTACTGTAGTATTTGTTTCTTCTCCTTTGGGAAAAGGTCTTGTATCAGTGACTTCTGTTAGATCTTTTATACTACGATATGACGGGCATGAGATTGAATTAGACTGTATTGTGCTTGGGTTGTCTGATTTTGACCGTATTATCGGAATTGATATGTTGACCATGTACAGAGCTACAGTTGATTGTTTCCACAAGATTGTGAGATTCAGACCTGAGATGGCTGAGGAGTGGAAATTTTACGGTAAGGGTTCCCGAGTCAGAATTCCTTTGATATCCATATTATCTATGACTCGATTATTGCAGAAAGGACCGGAAGGATTCCTTGTATATTCAGTTGATTAATGAAGTCGATTCCATCATTGGCGGACTTGCCAGTGGTGTGTGAGTTTGCTGATGTCTTCCCAGACGAGATTCCTGGATTGCCTCCGATTCGAGAGATAGACTTCAGCATTGAATTGATGCCAGGTACAGTTCCGATTTCTAGAGCTCCGTACAGAATGGCACCGATTGAACTGAAAGTGTTGAAGGATCAGTTGGAGGATTTATTGGCCAAGGGATACATCCGACCGTGTGTATCTCCTTGGGGTTCTCCCTTGTTGTTTGTGAGGAAGAAAGACGGTTCAATGAGACTCTGCATTGATTATCGGCAACTGAACAAAGCAACGGTAAAGAACAAATATCCATTACCTCGTATAGATGATTTATTTGATCAGTTGCAGGGTTCTTCAGTATATTCCAAGATCGATCTGAGATCTGGATATCATCAGCTGAGAGTCAGAGATTCTGATATCTCGAAGACAGCGTTCAGAACCAGGTATGGACATTATGAGTTCATTGTTATGCCGTTTGGATTGACAAACGCTACAGCTATTTTTATGGGTCTAATGAACCGTGTATTTCAGAAATATTTGGATGATTTTGTTATCATATTCATCGATGATATTCTGATTTATTCCAAGAATAGGATTGAGCATTCTGAACATTTGAGGACTATATTGAGAATTCTGATGGCTGAGAAATTATATGCCAAATTGTCGAAATGTGAATTCTGGTTGAGACAGGTTGTATTTTTGGGTCATATCATATCTGGAGATAGTATATCAGTTGATCCCAGTAAGGTTGAGGCAGTGATTTCTTGGCCGAGACCGACATCAGTACCAGAGATTCGCAGTTTTATGGGTTTGGCAGGATATTATCGCCGATTTATTAAAGATTTCTCGAGCATTACTAAACCGATTACTCAGTTGACTCAGAAGAATGCTCCATTTGTTTGGTCAGAAGATTGTGAGTCCAGTTTTCTAGAGTTGAAGAAGAGATTGACCAGTGCACCGATATTGACTATCCCCTCAGGTACTGGTGGATTTGTTGTTTATTGTGATGCTTCTCACAGAGGTTTGGGTTGTATTCTGATGCAACGATGGCATGTGATTGCTTATGCTTCGAGACAGTTGAAGCCACATGAGACTCGATACCCGATTCATGATCTTGAATTGGCTTCTATCGTGTTTGCCCTGAAGATATGGCGACACTACCTCTACGGTGAGAAATTTGAGATATATTCTGATCACAAAAGCTTGAAATATCGGTTTTCACAGTCAGAGTTGAATATGAGACAGAGGAGATGGCTTGATTTGCTGAAGGATTTTGATTGTGAAATCAAATACTATCCTGGAAAGTCCAATGCAGCGGCTGATGCACTGAGTCGAAAGGTATGTTCTTTGTCCTTGTCGACTGTTGGTGTTTCACATTTGATAGAGGATTGCTGTTTGTTTGGATTGGTATTTGAGACAGATTGTAAACCGATGAGATTATATACTGTGCAAGCTGAACCAGAGCTGATTTTGAGGATTAAAGCAGCTCAGAAAGTTGATCAGAAAGTACAGAAATCGATTGAGATGGTCAGATCAGGTCATCAATCAGAGTTTCAGGTACATGATGATGTACTGTATATGAATAATCGTATTGTTGTGCCGAATGTTTCAGAATTGAGACAACAGATATTGACAGAAGCACATAACAGTCGATTTAGCATTCATCCTTGTGGCAGAAAAATGTATAACGATCTGAAAGGACAGTTTTGGTGGAAACAGATGAAGACTAACATTGCAAAATTTGTTTCCAGATGTCTGAATTGCCAACAGGTGAAAGCGGAAAGAAAGAAACCCAGAGGACTGTTACAGAGTTTGTTTATTCCTGAACGAATATGGGATCACATTTCCATGGATTTTGTGACGCAGTTACCGCGTTCCTCCAGAGGTTCTGATGCGATTTGGGTGGTGATTGATAGACTGACCAAATCCGCATGTTTTATTCGTACAAGATGACGTACAGATATGACCAGATGGCTGAGATATATGTCAGAGAAGTGGTCAGATTGCACGGAGTGCCGAAGTCGATTGTTTCAGACCGTGATCCTCGGTTTACTTCGCACTTTTGGCAGAGTTTGTAGCAGGCTCTAGGTACGAAGTTACATCTGAGTACCGCATATCATCCATAGACCGACGGACAGTCAGAGCGGACTATCCAGACACTGGAAGATATGCTGAGAGCAGTAGTGCTTGATTTTAGCACTGGATGGCAGGAGGCATTGCCACTTTGTGAGTTTTCGTACAACAATAGCTATCAGACGAGTATTGAGATGGCTCCATTTGAAGCATTGTACGGAAAGAAGTGCAGATCCCCTCTGTATTGGGATGATATCTATGAGGTTCCTGAGATTGGACTTGATATGATCAGAGAGATCACAGAAAAGGTAAAGCTGATTTAGTAGAGAATGAAGACAGCTCAGGACAGACAGGCCAATTATGCCAATATTCGACGAAAACCGTTGGTATTTGAGGTTGGAGACCGAGTATTCCTAAAGATTTCACCTTTCAGAGGAGTTGTCAGATTTGGCAAGAAAGGGAAGCTAACTCCACGTTTTATTGGGCCGTATGAGATTCTTGAGAAGATAGGAGATCGTGCCTATCGACTTGCCCTTCCGTCTTCTTTATCTGGAATACATGATGTTTTTCATGTATCTATGTTACGGAAGTATCTCCCTTATGATTCTCACATTATTCAGCCAGATGAGGCTGAACTTGATGAAAGTCTGAGTTATATTGAGAAACCGATACAGATTATTGATCGTAAAGAAAAGAAACTCAGAACAAAGATTATTCCTCTTGTGAAAGTGCAATGGACTCGTCATGGAACTGAAGAAACTACTTGGGAGACTGAATCAGATATGAGGCAGGAGTTCCCAGTGCTATTTCACTGATGTGAGTCTTCTATTTTCAGTTTCCATTATTTCTGTCTGATTATTGCATTTGATACGATTTGATTGCCTGTGATTTCGAGGACGAAATCATGTCTCAGAGGGGGAGAATTGTAAGGCCCGAGATTATGTCATTTCAATCCGAGATTATTTTATTTACGAATTTTGGAATGATGAATTAAATTCTACGATTTTTGTAATTAATCAGGATTGAAATGGAATTAAAAAGAGTTTTGAGGACCAAATTGCAAATAGTGAAGAATTCAGGGGCTAAAGTGCAATATTGGATTTGAGTGAACACTTGTCTTTGCCATGTGTTTTGGATATATAAAATTGCTTCATTTCCCTTCATTCTCCAGCGAAAGAATCGAGAAAAGCTACGGGAATTCTCAAAGTCCTTCGTACAATAGAATTGTGATTTTGGTTGATCCGTTTATCCGATTTTCGATCCGGACACAGTACCGTACTTCTCTCATCGACAGCTACAACTGGACGTAAGTTTTATTGAGTTCTGTTATCATTTGAAATTATGATATTGGAGAAATTATTATTTGATCATTATTATGTGTTCTGGGAATACTACACATCATAGAATCGAAACCGGATTGAAGGAACAGACTGATTATGGAATTGTTATGATTTTCTGATTATATTGATTGAAAACCGGACAGATTTGGATTATTGATTGATTATGGATTGTATCGGATATGGGTTATGATTTGTAATTGATATCTGATGATATTGTATTGACGGGGATCTCGGGATTGTGCCGTTATGCCGTTGACTTGAATTAAATATAGATTAATCAGATTCAGTATTGAATTGAGAATGGAATATTGATATTATGATTCTCGCTATGTCGTTTCATATTTACAGAGACAGTCTTGAGTTCAGAACCGATATTGCTTCAGACCGAGACTACGAACGAAAGGTATAAGTCAATGTGGTATTGGGAGATCGACTCAAGTAGGATATACTTGGGTTTCCCTAAATCACATACTTATTGTTGTTACATGCATTGATTTGATTTTATATGCTGTTCTATTGATTTATAGGAAGCATGTATTAGATGAGTATTAGACGAGTGATCTTGTGACAGAAGTGCCTGATAGTGGTGGTGTGGGGACCCGAACTTAATTCAGTTCTTAATCACTTTCTGGGAATAATTAATCAATTAAAATAAACAGGGTCTAAAATTATTTTTTAAAATACGAGAGTACGCAGCATATGAAATAAGTCCTATCTCATTTACAAGATCACTATTCAGATCTAAGTACAAGTCCTGTACAACCATAAATCATAATAACTACTGTTTCTTCACTACATCTCAGGTGATATAATAGATATACTCCTAAGTCCAGGATCTCCACGCTAACTGTCTTCTCTCATCCTCTTCTTGACCCTGATCCAGCCCCACCTGTTGTCATGCACACATACAAAAAAAGACAACAGCCGGATAACTCCGGTGAGAATAAATCCCAGTATAAATAATGTAAACATGCAATCGTATAGAAACATATACAAAAGCATATAACATTTATCATTAACATGTAGCAAGTCAACAAACATGAATGATATAAAACTGTAAATCAACTAGTCATCACAGACTCGACTCAAACAACGCGTCGTCTCAGACTCGACTCAACTCTAACCTAGGGATCCCAATGTCTGAATAATGATAAATATACCGAATCTCAGTCGATAGGAATGAATCAATCCCTAACGGCATCGATATAATTCATATATCCAGTGTCTGGGCGAAACAGCCGTAGAATTGACGAATCAGTCAAGAATTAAGCGTATTAGTCAATAACTAGACGAATTAGCCAGTAATTAAGCGAATCAGCCAAAGTTTAGACGAATCAGTCGATAACTAGACGAATCAGCCAATAACCAGACGAATCAGCTGGTGACTAGGCGAATCAGCCAATGACTAAACAATCAGTAGTCAATACATGCAGTGGCTATAAATCAATAGACTACAAACATCAATCTCATCAATTACAAATATCAATGCAATAAACTAAGTATAAGATTTAGGGAAACTCGAGTCAAACCTCACTCGAGTTGTGCAATCCCAACTCAACATTAATTTATACCTTTCTTTCTGATACTCTGACTCTGTCGAAGTCTCGAACTCAAAGCCTGTCAATACTCAATCTGAAAACAACAATATTGAGGGTACGGCATCAATACACGACTCAATCAATACTGGATATAATCAAAATTCAATAAAATTCTGTTTTCACAATATAATGTCATAATTTCAATATATCCAGCACTACCATATCAGTCAGATATCAATTCCAACACCTCATAATCAATAACAATTCAATTCTGATATCAAATCGACTCCAAAACTACTCCGAAAATCATAACAATTTCATATGGTATTTCTTCTCCAGTCCGGTTTTGATTATACGATGTCTAACATGACAAGAACATCATATATAAATCATATCAAATTTTGACAATACCATAATTTCAAATCATATCAAAACGTAACAAAACATACGTCCAGTTGTAGCCTACGTCGATAGGAACTCAATACCGAAGTCGGATTCAAAATCGGACGGGCGGATTTCTCACAAACGGCGTAGAGATTTCTTTCCCTTTCTTCGTTTCTCCCTTTTCGTTCCTTTCCTTCTGAAGGATCAAGATGTACATATATATATATATATATATATATATACATTCACGCACATGCAAACGGACGAGTGGCTCAATGTGCATACTGCACGTCTCGCGCATATGCGCGAGACCTACGGGTCTCGTGGATAAACTTCTCGGCAGCTCGCGCATATGCGCGACTCATCTCCGCGCATATGCGCGAGGTCCTCTGGACTTCGCTTGTACAGGCTCGCGCATATGCGCGACTCACTTCGCGCATATGCGTGAGGTCCTCTGCCCACTCGCGCATCTGCGCGCATATGCGCGAGGGCTACTGTTCCTCGCACATTTTCATGCATTATCTCGTCTTTCCCGTTCCGATCCTTTCCTTCTATAATCATATCAATTATCCCCAAATCATTTCAGATTAATAGGATAAAATTCTCGGGCCTTACATTTCTCCCCCCCTAAGATATGATTTCGTCCTCGAAATCACAGGCAATCAATTATATCATAAGAAGGTATATAGGAGAAGCTAAGTAAACATCTCACCTTAGTGAAATAAAACTGGGAACCTTTGTCTCATATTAGACTCAGTCTCCCAAGTAGCTTTTCCTTTTGATCAAGAATCTGAATCGGCTTTTCGAAATAACTCAATGTCTCATCCAGCTCGGCCTCATTCGGTTGGATGACATGTAAAGCATCAGACAGGTATTTTCGCAAGAACAAACATGAAAAACGTCCTGTATCCCATATAATGAAGGCAATTAAAGCTAGTCGATAGGCATGATCTCCTATCTTCTCAAAATCTCGTATAGCTCAATATATCATGGAGATAGTTTCCCTTTCTTGCCAAATCTGACAACTCCTCTGAAAGGTAAACAACTCCTCTGAAAGGTGAAATTTTCAAAAATACTCGGTCACCAGCCTCAAATACCAATGGTCGTCGTCGGACATTGGTATAATTGGCTTGTCTGTCTTGGCTGCCTTCATTCTCTTCTGAATCAGCTTCACTTTTTCAGTCATATCTTTGATCATGTCAGATCCGATCTCAGGAACCTCAGATATATCATTCTAATAAAGAGGGGGTCAACATTTCTTTCCGTACAACGCTTCGAAAAAAAAGTCATTTCAATACTCATCTAGTAGCTGTTGTTGTACGAAAACTCACCAAGTGGCAATGTATCTTGCCAGCTAGTGCTAAAATCAAGCACTGCTGCTCTCAGCATATCTTCCAATGTTTGGATCGTCTGCTCAAACTATCCATCGGTCTATGGATGATATGTAGTACTAAAATGTAACTTCGTATCCAAAATCTGCTGTAATTTCTGCCAGAAGTACGATGTAAACCGAGGATCATGGTCTGCTACAATTGACTTCGGCACTCTATGCAGTCTACCTACCTCTATGACCTAAAATTTCAGCCATCTAGTCATGTCTGTACGTCATCTTGTACAGAATAAAGCATGCGGATTTGGTTAATCTGTCAATCATAACTCAAATCGCATCACAATCTCGGGAGGATCTTGGTAACTTCATTATAAAATCCATGGAAATGTGATCCCATTTCTCTTTAGGAATAGACAAACTCTGTAATAGTCCTCCGGGTTTCTTTCTCTCAGCCTTTACCTGTTGGCAATTCAGACATTTGGCTACAAATTTAGCAATATCAGCTTCCATTTGTTTCCACCAAAACTGTCTTTTCAAATCATTATATATATTTTCTTGCCACCAGGATAACTACTGAATCGAATGTTGTGCGCTTCTGATAGTATCTATCGTTTCAACTCCGAAACATTTGGCACAACAATACAATTATTTACATACAGAACATTGTCACGAATCTGGTACTCGGATCGATGTCTTGCTCTAACCCTCGCTATCTAGTTCTGTACATTCTGATCAACTTTCTGAGCTGCTTATATTTCAACATCAGCTCTGGGTCGGACTGTACAGTATAAATTCCCACACTGTCTACTATCTGATTCGAACACGGATTCAGAATAACAACAATATTCAATCAAATTCAAAACATCACTCATTCGGTACTGATCTGCTAACTCATAAAACCGCAAATATCTAACACTGATATCCATCTCGGCCAACTGATTACGGTTTAATTCTGCTAAAATCAATAGATACATCATCTTCAGATATAACACACCCTAAATGCAATCTGTCTCAATCAGGATTCACCAATTCAACAGTTGCTAGTATCAAGTCAAGGTTAAAATTAATCTCTCTGGCTGAAATCAAATCTAAAGTCTTATCTGGGAAAAACATCAATAACTTTCATATCATTGGTAAATCAGCCAAGGATAGACTCAACTTCAGTAAATCAACTGAATACATAAGGAGTCTCTCTGCTCCTTTCTGTAATAATCAAATCATAGATAGTATGGATTATCAAAAGAGTTCTCAATCTAGAATCCTTATTGTACAATATTCATCCTTTGGCCATCTCAGGTCCGATTCTCACCATCTTCTGGAACTAATCTAGAGTAGCTCTGTACTTGGTCAGCATATCAATATCAGTAATGCTGTCCCAAAATCAGACAACACTAGTACAATTCCAGCTACCAAACAATCTAACTCAATCTCATTCTCATCCTATTGTAGTATACAATATTTTACAGAATTCACTGCTATAAGAACTCTCCCCAACCAGTAAAGAGATATACTACAGTAGATAAAAAAAACTCAACAGGTAATGCATGACTCAATGCAAATCGTTCAAGAATAAACGTATGTGAAGCATCCGTATTCATCAATACAAAAGAAGGATAACTACATCAAGAACAGTTACCTGCAACATCATCATCTGGTGCTTCCTGAGCCTGCTCCTCAGTCAAAGCAAATACTCTGGCCTGCTGTCTAGGAGGCTGGCCAACTGTCTGACTTCATCCTGGCCTCTGCTGTGACTGAGATGGTGCTGGCTGAAATGAATGAACAACAGCTGATCGTCTACTCCACTGTGCCGCTGATCCAGATGATTCGGCTCTCTGGGATCCTTGAGAACCCTTCTGTGGACACACTCTGGCAAAATGTCCCTGTTGTTTGCAGAAGTGGCAACTACCAAGTACTCCTTGGGCTCAGTGGAATGTCTCCCTCCACAATTTCCGCAGTAAGCTCCGGTATAACTCTGTTTGGAACCACTAGAGCTAGAAGAACTGCCGCCAAACTTCTTAAACTGCTTTCCTCTAGCCTTCAAAAAAATTTCTTTCTACCACTGCTACTATCACTCTCGAATCGGGGAGATGGTTGCTGTGGTCTCGGTGCGGGAGGAACATCTGCAGCTCCTCTCTGCCTTATCAGGCCCGCTTCCGCACCCTTTGCTCTATTCATGGCATCAGCAAAGTTATTCGGTCGCCCTGTGTTCTCCAATGTAAATATATCGGGATTCAAGCCATTGAGGAACTGATCAGCAACAGCTTCGTCATTTCCAGCCACATGTGGAGCAAACTTCAACAAGGTACAGAACTTGGTCACATATTCTTCAATGTTCAGCTGACCCTGTCTCAAATTGGCAAACTCCGCCCCTCTTGTCTTTCCTGTACGACACTGGGAAAAACCTTTGATAAAACTCAGTTTTAAATACATCCCAAGTAATAGTCGTACCTCGATGCTCCAAGGCCCTCTTCATCGTAATTCACCAGTTCTTTGCAACATCAAGCAACTGGTGCCCAATAAATTTAATTCAACGCTCATTCACTGTAATCCAGTGAATCAAACAGCATCTCAATGTTATCTAACCAACTCTCACATTCAACTGATGTCTCCGTACCCTTCAGAGTCGGTGGTTTGAATGACTGAAACCTTTTCAATAACGTTTCCATCGGAGTTGCTGTCACATACATTGGAGGATTCGATGTGCTACCCTGTTCTGGTATTCTTCGATGAGGCATATCTGATAATCAAATGGATTAGTACCCCAATCCAATAAACCTGTTTCACTTCAGTTCCCTCCTCCGATCATCTTACTGCTGATCGAGAATCGGTTCAAATTCGTTCCCAATAATACATATTACACAATCAAATCAGATAAGTGAAGTAACATGTATTATATAAAGCAGTAAAGCATGCTAGCAATCACAAGCAAAGAAGAAAAACTCAATCTACCCCGCTCACTAGCTTCTATCTCAGTCTAAAGGATATATCGCTCTGATACCACCTGTTGTGGGGACCCGAACTTAATTCAGTTCTTAATCACTTTTTGGGAATAATTAATCAATTAAAATAAACAGAGTCTAAAATTATTTTTTAAAATACGAGAGTACGCAGCATATGAAATAAGTCCTATCTCATTTACAAGATCACTATTCAGATCTAAGTACAAGTCCTGTACAATCATAAATCATAATAACTACTGTTTTTTCACTACATCTCAGGTGATATAACAGATATACTCCTAAGTCCGGATCTCCACGCTAAGTGTCTTCTCTCATCCTCTTCTTGACCCTGATCCAGCCCCACCTGTTGTCATGCACACTTACAAAACAAGACAACAGCCGGATAATTCCGGTGAGAATAAATCCCAGTATAAATAATGTAAACATGCAATCGTATAAAAACATATACAAAAACATATAACAGTTATCATTAACATGTAGCAAGTCAACAAACATGAATGATATAAAACTGTAAATCAACTAGTCATCACTGACTCGACTCAAACAACGCGTCGTCTCAGACTCGACTCAACTCTAACCTAGGGATCCCAATGTCTAAATAATGATAAATATACCGAATCTCGGTCGATAGGAATGAATCAATCCCTAAACGGCATCGATATAATTCATATGCTCAGTGTCTGGGCGAAACAGCCGCAAAATTGACGAATAAGTCAAGAATTAAGCGAATCATCCAATAACTAGACGAATCAGCCAGTAATTAAGCGAATCAGCCAAAGTTTAGGCGAATCAGTCGATAACTAGACGAATCAGCCAATAACCAGACGAATCAGCCGGTGACTAGGCGAATTAACCAATGACTAAACAATCAGTAGTCAAATCATGCAGTGGCTATAAATCAATAGACTACAAACATCAATCTCATCAATTACAAATATCAATGCAATAAACTAAGTATGTGATTTAGGGAAACTCGAGTCAAACCTCACTCGAGTTGTGCAATCCCAACTCAACATTAATTTATACCTTTCTTTCTGATACTCTGACTCTGTCAAAGTCTCGAACTCAAAGCCTGTCAATACTCAATCTGACAACAACAATATTGAGGGTACGACATCAATACACGACTCAATCAATACTAGATATAATCAAAATTCAATCAAATTCTGTTTCCACAATATAATTTCATAATTTCAATATATCCAGCACTACCATATCAGTCAGATATCAATTCCAACACCTCATAATCGATAACAATTCAATTCTGATATCAAATCGACTCCAAAACTACTCCGAAAATCATAAAAATTTCATATGGTATTTGTTCTCCAGTCCGGTTTCGATTATACGATATCTAACATGACCAGAACATCATATATAAATCATATCAGATTTTGACAATACCATAATTTCAAATCATATCAAAACGTAGCAAAACTTACGTCCAGTTGTAGCCTACATCGATAGGAACTCAATACCGAAGTCGGATTCAAAATCGGACGGGCGGATTTCTCACAAACGGCGTAGAGATTTCTTTCCCTTTCTTCGCTTCTCCCTTTTCGTTCCTTTCCTTCTGAAGGATCAAGATGTACATATATATATATATACATCCACGCACATGCAAACGGACGAGTGGCTCAATGTGCATACTGCACGTCTCGCGCATATGCGCGACTAATATCGACGTATATGCGCGAGACCTACGGGTCTCGTGGATAAACTTCTCGGCAGCTCGCGCATATGCGCGACTCATCTCCGCGCATATGCGCGAGGTCCTCTGTACTTCGCTTGTCCAGGCTCGCGCATATGCGCGACTCACTTCGCGCATATGCGCGAGGTCCTCTGCCCACGTCGCGCATATGCGCGCATATGCGCCAGGGCTACTGTTCCTCGCACATTTTCATGCATTATCTCGTCTTTCCCGGACCGATCCTTTCTGTCTATAATCATATCAATTATCCCTAAATCATTTCAGATTAATAGGATAAAATTCTCGAGCCATACAGGTGAGATCGCCACGGGCACATTGCACGATGTCACAAGATAGTGTATTGGCGATAGTGCCACAGTCTGTGACGGATAGGTCAAGACACAGGATGTTTGGTTATATTGACGTGGATAGAATCGGAGTTTCTTCTATTACTGTTGGTCGATATAGGAATACCAACGTCTGGAAACCGGGATCCCTAGACTAGGATTGAGTCTAGTCTGAGTCGTGGAGTCACGAGTATGATTGATAGTTTGACGTTATTTATGTTTCAGACTTTGATATATATCTGATAATTGCTGCATGCTTTATATTGATTATATGATTGCATGTTCGTTGATTTATACAGGGATTATATTCTCACCGGAATTATCCGGCTGTTGTCGTGTTTGTATGTGTGCATGACAACAGGTGGGACAGGATCAGGGTCGAGGAGATGACGAGAGATCATGAATAGAGTGGAGACCACGGACTTTGACGTTGCTGTAGATAGGGTTTGAACACTTGATAGCTAGTTGTTGAACTTTCGTCTGTATTGAATGTATGTTGTACAGGACTTGTACCTCATGTTATACTGATATGTATACTAGTATGATTTCCATTACGTTCCGCATTGAAAAAAAAATTTAGACCCTGTTTATTATAATTGATTAAATGGTCCCAATGACGATTATGAACTTGATTAGCATCCGGGTCCCCACAACTAGTCCCTTACTAATAAAATAAAATATTTCAGAAAATCACAAGCTAGATTCTTTATTACTTTTATATATTCAAATATACAAACATATTCATTTTAAAAACAAAATCATATACCGATTTATATATATATTTATATATATATTTGTTAATATATAATTAGATGTGTTTTTATTATTTTATTTTTTCACATAATATATAAAGTAACAATATATATATATATATATAGTTTTTAAATTTCTTAATTTTTTATAATAATATAGTCAAAAAGATAATTCACACCACCCACCATAACGTGTATAATATCAAGAATATTATTGTAAAAGCCTCCAATCCATATTCTTTCAGGTCAAAATATTTAATGAATAGCTAGTATTCATTCATGGAGTTGGAATAAATATTAACTCTCATTGAAAAAGGCTAAGTATTAAAGCAGACAATTTAATAAACTAATATTGAAAACAAAATAAGAAAATTTACTAAGAATAAAATCTATTTTTTTTCTTTTTGATTTTTAAATAATATGACTGAAAAATTTTACAATAACATAAATTTTTTTATCCAAACATTATACTATAAATGTCTATATATGTATAAACATTTTTATAACGAATACATCTGACTACCTTTGAAACTTATCTAACACAAACAAATCTTTTTTTAATACATTGATAATACATCAATCGAATCTATAAAAAAAATTATAATGAACAAAGTACTTTGCAGCCCGTTATTTATTTACTTTTTTATATAAAATTTTTCTCTTTTTTTATAATTTTTTTAGGGGAGTTATATTCTTGTAATTAACCATTTTTAATAATCAATAAAAGTTTATTAATTGTTTTCTCATTTCTCATCACTTACTCAAAAAAGATGTGTGAGTATATATTATACTTTTACGAAAAGAATTCTTTCAATTATACATGTTAACAACCATACAAACCATATCTTTTAACTATATTCTCATAAAAATTTTAGAAATTATTTTATTTGAAAACACATACACAATTATATATATAAATAAATAAACACATATATTATACATTTTATATTAATTGATAATTTATATATATATATAAATTGGTACATATGAAAAACTAATTTTCCTTATAGTCTGTAATTTGAATAAAATGAATATTAAAATCTAGCGTATTGTGATTTTCCAATAATTATTAACTAATGCGTCTCAGGTGCATTTTACTGACACCTTACTCGACATTGAACTGAAAATTATTATCATTATTACTATATATAAGTACAAATTTTTATTTTCATATAAAAAAACTAAGAAAAGAAGAAGAGGAGATTATTCATACCTTAAAAAAATTAAAAAAATACCGTTGAATCACAAGTTTAGCATCACATGAATTTTCTTTTCTTACTCTTAGATGTTGTCCAATTAAGTTGAGATAAGAATGGATCTGGTTCATTACTAAATCATACAGTAAATCAATAAGTTCACCTTCACTTGTAGCAGAAACTAACATCCCTTGTGAAGCTAATGAAATAAATCTTTTTTCAACATCATCATCAAGAAACGACAACATTTTATCATAATAGTTGTTAACATTTAACAAACCAGTTGGTTTATTGTAGATATTTAATTGTGCCCAGCAAACAGTTTGAAATATTTCATCAAAAGTACTGAAACCTCCTGGCAAAACAATGAAAGCATCTGAATGTTCAATCATTTGAATAATTCGTTCATACATGTTCACTTTCATTTCTTCTTCTATTTTTAGTCCAATAAGATTGGCTAAAGTAATCAGAATAATGACTAAGACTTGACTTCTACCTGTATGCGCAGCTTTAGCAACATTTCTCACGAGACCAACTTCACCACCACCATATACCAAATGAATCTTTTTTTTTAGCAGGTGTTATTCCAAGCTTTTCTGCCAGTTCTTTATAAATAGAATCTTTTCCTGCACTAGATCCACAAAAAAAACAAATATTTTTTATTTTACTTACCGTGGATGTTGACATGTTTATAAATATGTTTTCTATAATTGTTAGATCACAACATATGAATTTATAATCGTAACATGGCAAAAGTCAATATTTGAACAAGAAATTATTTTTATCAAAAGAAAATAAAAATGCCATAAAATTAAAACACATATATACAGCGTAGTTGTGATTGTGGCTCACATTACGTTCAATAACGACTTCGACGTTTTCTATGTGTCGATTATATGTTTCCCATCTAATTTTCTTATAAATTGGCAAACATGGTTTTTTAAAGTCAGATTCTCAAGACAAAATTGCATATATATATTTACTTATCTAAATAGATATGCGTTACTACAAGAGGATCTTTGTAAGGTTGATTCCACCGTCCATATTGATATTCTTCATGTTAAAATTGCCACCATATTTTAAGAAGTTCATTTTGAACGTACCCACTAGAATGCTTATCAAGAACCTCTAGATAATTATCCAAATGCTCTTTACTCAGACTATTCTTAATGAATAAAATTTTATCTTCTCTATTCATTGATGTCATTCCAACATTTTTGCATTTACCTTTAAAATTCCACCTTGCACATTTATGACATCCGCCTATACGTTTAGCTCTTCGCCTTTTGGCATATGTGCTTTTACCAAATCCTGGCATATATCTTATTATTATTTCACTTGCTTTCCCAACCAAGCGGACTTTGCTTCAATTATCAAACGAACATCATTCGGTATGCCATATGACATCATCAACCTTAGTCGCTCACGTCTATCTTTATAATTTTTTTTCAACCATGATCAGGTAAACAAGCAAAATATTTACGAATATTCCTAATACACGCATCCATATTATTATTATTATTATTATTATTATTATTTCAATTATTTTGGGAAAACTGAACAAACTGGCTGAGACAGTCACGGAGTACCATTATCTGCCACTTAACCGGGAATGAAATAGAATCTGCAAAAACATAATGAAAATATCAAACAACTACTATGGATTATATAAAGGCATAAAGTCATCATTAAGAATTTCATTTTCTATAAAATGTTTAAGTATTTTCCTATTAACTTTAAACACATCATTATTTTTGAGATTTTTAATATCAACAGCACCATGATGATAAACAAATTTAACTATAAATGGTCATGACCACCTCGATCTTAGTTTTCCTTGAAATAAATGCAAACGATAATTATAAAGTTAAACTTTTTGTCCAATTTCAAATGACTTTCTCATAATATTTTTATCATGAAAGGCTTTAGTTTAATCTTTATAAATCTTTGAATTTTCATAAGAATCATTTCTTATTTATTCAAGTTCATTTAATTGCAATTTTCTTAATTTAGATGCATCATCTAGATTAATATTAAATGTTTTAATTGCCCAATAAGCTTTATGTTCAAGTTCAACTGTAAATGACAATACTTACCAAAAACTAACCTATATGGTGACATCTCTAATGATATTTTAAATGAAGTTCTATATGCTCATAATGCACCAGTTAATCTTAAAGACCAATCTTTTCGAGTTGGATTAACTGTTTTTTCTAAAAATTATTTTATTTCTCTATTCGCAAGTTCAACTTGACCGTTACTTTGAGGATGATATGGGGTAGAAACTTTATGTGTAATGCCATATTTTCTTCAGAAAGAAGAAAATGATTTATTTATAAAATGACTTTTCCCGTCACTAATTATTTCTCAAGGTATTCCAAATCGGCTAAAAATACTTTCTTTTAAAAATTTATAACAACTTTATGATCATTAGTTCTACATGCAATTGCTTCAATCCATTTTGAAACATAATCAACCGCGACTAAAATGTAGGTAAATCCAAAAGATAATGGAAATGGACCCATAAAATCTATCCCCTAACTATCAAATATTTCAATAATTATTATTGGATTTAAAGGCATCATGTTTCGTTTTGAAATTGATCCCATTTTCTGATCGTTTTCACAAGATTTGCAAAATAAATGCGTATCTTTGAATAAAGACGGCCAATAAAATCCACATTGTAAGATTCTTGTAGCTGTTTTATTGGATGAAAAATGATTTCCACATGCTTCAGAATGACAAAATTTAATAACATTACTTACTTCATTGTCGGGTATGAATCGTCGTAAGATTTGGTCAGGACAATACTTAAACAAGTAAGGATAATCCCAATAAATTTTTTTTATTTCTATCAAGAATTTATTCTTATCCTGTGAATTCTAATGAGAATACATTTTATTTGTCACAAGAAAATTTACAATGTTAACAAAACATGGCATAATAGTAGCATAAAACAATTGATCATATGGAAAATTTTCATTTATTGGTATTTCATTATGAGATAATTCAGCCATTATTCTAGATAAATGATCGGCTACGACATTTTCTTTTCCTTTTTTATCTTTAATTATAATATTAAATTCTTGTAACAATAAAATCCACCGTATTAATCTTGGCTTAACATCTTGTTTATATAATAAATATTTTACGGCAGAATGATCAGTATAAACAATAGTAGTAGAACCAATTAAATAAGATCAAAACTTATCTAATGCAAATACTATTGAAAGTAATTCTTTTTCAGTAGTTGAATAATTTATTTGAGCACTATTTAAAAAAAAAAACCGGACCACTTAAGAACACCTAAATCTTGAAACACCTTGCTGAAAAATTCTGCACCAAGAGGCCAAACCCTAGCTACACCCATCGGTCTATCCATCGATCCTAGAGCAAACCAGCCTGGACAAGACCCAAACCAGCCCCACCTAAGACAAGACCGAACCCCATTGAACTGACCTAGCCCTAGCCTGCCAGCCCTAGCATGCTGGTTCACACGAAAGCACCCTCGTGACAATCACACGACTCTACCCTTTCGATCGAAGCCACACACTACAACCAGTCATGCATGGGCCATCCCGAACCTCCGTCAAGACCCACCAGGGATGAACCATAGCTCAAATCGATCTCACGCACAGTGCCACTCAACCCTTAACCGATCAAACCCAAAAACATGCTAAAACCCTCCAATTCGATCTGTTCTCTATGAGGCTTCATCCAGATTCGTTCTAGCAACTATACACCTTCAAGCCTGATGTAAAATGACCTTAAACCACCTAGAGCTAGCAGCCCCTTTGATACATGTCAAAAACGTGAGATGGAAAGGAAGAAAAGAAAAGTTTTTCCATGCATAAAAAATCAAAACGTAAATAAAATGCTAGATCTATCATATACCATGCAAGATCATTCAAAATTATGTATTATGGTGTGAATGATGAGATAATGAAGGTATAGGGCATGCCTTTGCATCTAAATGCTCGAGGATTCGCACAAACGATACGAGACACGAACATCAGAGGGATGAGATCACGTTCGTTATGATTTATTCTAGAAAAATCAATGAAAAAATCATGCATTAGGCGTGGGTGTGTGCGCGGCCGAGAGAGGGGTGGGGGAGGGCTAGGGTTTGAGTGAAAAATTAAATGGAAGAATGATGGGATAATGTGCGTAGACTTTAAAATATTAAAAGATAGTGGTCTTGGCCCAAACATACATTTAATGAAATTAAAATAATTTAATTAAGTATTTTTCACTGTTGTATGTGAAATAGTGGTCTTGCCCTTAAACATACATTTAATGCAATTAAAATAGTTTTATTAAACATTTTATCTTTTCCCTAGATTTGCATGCAGTTGGATTACGTTGTCGCTTTTTTTTACCTTACAAATGATGATCAATAAGCGAGAGCTAAGTGATCCATATGAGCTATATATGGATCCATGGATGCAAACATAATATTACATAATCTTCCAATATTTTACATGTATTCGATCTCAAAATTCCTTTAGACGATATGGGCCCACCATCTTCAAATCCTGATCTCCCACTAAATCTAATATTTATGTTAAATTTTCACGACATATTGGGATACAAATATAGCGGTGGAAACATGCCATAAAATTAGCCCACTTTAAATATTTATCAAATGATTAAAAATAACATGTAAAATAAACTAACATACACCTAGAAAATTGGTCATGACCATTGATCATCTTTTTATTATATTATATTAATTTCATAATATATCATATTATCAACTAATCATGTATCTTGTAAATTATCACTAATCACCCTAATTAACAAGTTAAACATACACTTTTATTTAATTTCAATTAATTAAATTTATTGTAAAAATTTTTTTTACTATAAATAATTAAATATAATTCTAATTATTTATTTTGTAAGAAAATTACATAATTTAATCAAAATTTATTATTAATAGTTGATTTGATCAATTTCATAAAATATCAATTTAGACCTAAAATTTTTGAAAATTTCAAAAACGTCCCACGATGTCCCTGTCTGGGAGGACTGCTCGAGCACTTTACGCATTGACACAACAGTTCATGCAAGGTTGCTCGCTGCCCAAACTGTTTGGGCAAACAGCCCTGCCTGCCCCTAAATTTTTTTTTGGAAAAACCGAGCTGCTTGCTTTGGGCAGCGCTGCCCGCAAGGTGTCAGAACTTTTTCCGAGCATTCGTGAAAAAGTAATTTTTTGTTTTGAAAAATTAATTCGAAGTTCAAAATGTTCTTTGGGCGTCGTATGAATTTAAACATTCATAGAGTTTTTAATTACCTTTTGTGTATTTAATGATGCCTCAAATTTTTTTTCGAATTTTAAGTGGAGATAGTTCTTCGTATATATCCATTCGATTAGATCTCTCTCTTTTTGATAGCCTAATCAAGTCCACGATCAGATATTGGTTTCTTTGTTTAGATTGCACTAGAGATCCTATACTATTTTACGTCAAGACTGGATTGCCATAGTTTCAGAGATATTGCGGTGATGCAGGCTGTTGAAGTGGCCAAGATTTTTTCTTGTAAAAAGCAAGTGGCTGAAAATTTTATTGAAAAGAGGAGAAGAAAATTTTGGTGGACAAAATTTATGTTAAAAAACAGTCTTATTTCATATGAACGTCAATGAAATATTTATAGAGCTTGATTCCAAATCACATATAAGTGTTTCTTCTATTAGGATTCATAATCCTACTCCCACAAGGATTCTTTATTTTCATTAATAAAAATTCTCGTGTTTATTATATCATGTATTAAGCAACTATTTATAATGCATGATATATTTATATTCACATCTTTATATCCCTATATAAAGTGTATATATATATTTATATATTAATACATTTATACTTGCACCTATACTATATGTATAGACATATTATTTAAAATTAGATAAACATTATTTAATTTCCTTAATTAATTTATTAGTTAATTAATTCTAGATCCTTCTAGAATCTTTAATGAGAATTTTGTACAAATTAGTAGTCACTACTATTAACACAATTATTTAATTAATAAATTCTAAATTCACTAAATCAATAATTGTGAACTCATTATTAACCCAACTGACGATCTTATAGCGCCAATATATCAATAATACAAATTATGTTCATATAATGAAAGGTGAAAATTTCGTAGAACAAAATTTCTACTTACCCATTATTTGAGTTTAGTGAACTCTTTCACCAAAACAATCAGTTCCACTCTCTGTATTAAATTAGTAGTTAAGCTAATTTCGACTTGTTTCATACTATGAAATTAACTTATAAACTCCTTTATAAGCATTATCTTTCATCTCCAGCAAACTAAAGTCATCAAATTCAACTCCTCGAACTTTGACTATCACAACTGGAACACATAATCCGATACTATTGTGACCCTAAATGGTTCATGGTACATCTAAGCTATGAGTTCACATCTCCATGTGATTCGGTACAACATTTGTTCTTGTTCGGACTTACCCTACTTAGCCTCATTTTTTTCATCATCCCCTTGATCAAGAATGTCATAACTCATTTCTACTTGCACGGATAGGATCAAGAAAAGAGTGTCTAGGTATCGCTGATAGTGCCTACAAGAACTGTTTGGATTGGGAAAGAATTTAGAGGGGGTGAATAAACTCTTTCAAATATTGCTTTCTAAAATTGGTGTTCAACCGTTTTGAAGCGGTTGAAAATTCTTCTCAAACTTGTTAGAAATATGAACCACTGTAAAGTGCGAAAAAAAGGTTCAAGATTTCTAATGATAGCTTAAAACCTGTTGGCAACCTTATCAACAAATATAGTGAAAATTAAGTTTATACAAGGTTTTTATAGATGTTCGGAGATGAAAACTCTTACGTTAACCCTTCTTCCTCTTTAGAAAATATTTCACTAAAATAATTTGGCCTTACAAAAAATCTTTGCAACAGCCCACTCCAATCAGGACTTATCACACTGCATGTTTTGGGACTCATATTGATCACTTTACAATTCATGATAATAAGAACTTTGGGTTAACCAGACACCACGACTTAAAGAAATAACAGAAATGTTAGTGATAGAAGTAATAAAATTGATTTTTGTAGCCACGAAGATGATTCTTGAACGATAAGATATCTTTCTGTTCAGTTCGTGCTTATGAGTGATGAAGTGTGTAGACTTTTGAGTGACCTCTTAATCTTTGAAGTATGCAATCTTTTGATGATTTCACTATTGTGAATGTGACAATATATCGCGTGTATTCTGGCACACTTCCTTCTCTTTTAATATAGGCGATCATTTCAACAGTCGAAAAGATTTCGAATGGGCAAACAGCCCTGCCTGCCCCTTAAATTATTTTTTGGAAAAATCGAGCCGCTTGCTCGGGGTAGCGCTGCTCGCAAGCTGTCGGAACTTTTCTAGGCAGTCGTGAAAAAGTAATTTTTTTGTTTTGAAAAATTTATTAGACGTACAAAATGTTCTTTGGGCCTCTTATGAATTTAAACATTCCTAGAGTGTTTAGTTACCTCTTGTGTATCTAATGCTGCCTCAAAAAAAATTTCGAAATTTAAGTGGAGATAGTTCTTCTTATATATCCATTCGATTAGATCTCCCTCTTTTTGATAGCCTAATCAAGTCCACGATCTGATATTGGGTTCTTTGTTTAGATTGCACTAGAGATCCTAAACAATTTTACGTCCGAACTAGATTGCCATAGTTTCAGAGATATTGCGGCGATGCAGGCTGTTGAAGTGGCCAAGATTTTTTCTTGTGAAAAAAACAAGTGGTTGAAAATTTTATTAAAAAGAGGAGAAGAAAATTTTGGGGGACAAAATTTATGTGCAAAAATAGTCTTATTTCATATGAACGTCAATGAAATATTTATAGAGCTTGATTCAAAATCACATAAAAGTCATTCTTCTATTAGGATTCATAATCCTACTCCCACAAGGATTCCTTATTATCATTAATTAAAATTCTCGTGTTTATTATATCATGTATTAACCAACTATTTATAATGCATGATATATTTATATTCACATCTTTATATCTCTATATAAAGTGTATATATATTTATATATATAAATACATTTATATATGCACCTATACTATATGTATATACATATTATTTAAAATTAGATTAACATTATTTAATTTCCTTAATTAACTTATTAGTTAATTAATTCTAGATCCCTCTAGAATCTTTTATGAGAATTTTGTACGTATTAGTAGTCACTACTATTAACACAATTATTTAATTAGTAAATTCCAAATTCACTAAATAAATAATTGTGAACTTATTATAAACTCGGTTTACGATCTGACAGCGCCAATGTATCAATATTACAAATCTTGTTCATTTGATGAAAGCTTGAAATTTCGAAGATCAAAATTTCTACTGATCCATTATTGGAATTTAGTGAACTCTTTCACCAATATAGGCAGTTCCACTCTCTGTATTAAATTTGTAGTTGAGCTAATTTCGACTTGTTTCATACTATGATATCAACTTATTAACTCCTTTATAAGCATTATCTTTCATCTCCAGCAAAATAAAGTCATCAAATTCAACTCCTCGAACTTTGACTATTACAACTGGAACACATAATCCGATACAATTGTGACTCTAAATGGTTCAAGGTACATCTAAGCTATGAGTTCACATCTCCATGTGATTTGGTACAAAATTTATTCTTTTTTAGACTTACCCTAGTTAGTCTCATTCTTTTCATCACCCCCTTGATCAAGAATGTCATAACTCATTTCTACTTGCACGGATAGGATCAAGAAAAAAGCGTCTTGGTATCGCTGATAGTACCTACAAGAAATGTTGGGATTGGAAAAGAGTTTAGAGGGGGGTGAATAAACTCTTTCAAATATTGCTTTCTAAAACTGGTGTTCAACCGTTTTGAAGCGGTTGAAAAATCTTCTCAAACTTGTTAGAAATATGAACCACTGTAAAGTGCGGAAAAAAGGTTCAAGATTTCTAATGATAACTTAAAACCTGTTGGCAACGTTATCAACAAATATACTAAAAATAAGTGCTTGCAAGAAGTAAAGATATAAGGCTTTTATGGATGTTCGGAGATGAAAACTCCTGCATTACCCATTCTTCCTCTTTAGGATGAATTCCACTAAAAGACTTTGGCTTTACAAAAACTCTTTGCAACAACCCACTCCAATCATGACCTATCACACTGCGTGTTTTGAAAATCTTATTGATCACTTTACAATTCTGGATATTAAGAACACTGGGTTAACTAGACTCCACGACTTAAAGAAATAACATAAATATTAATGATATAAGTAAACACATTTATTTTGGTATAAAAAAGATGATCCTTGAATGATAAGATATCTTTCTGTTCGGTGCGTGCTTATGAGTTATGAAGTGTGTGGACTTTTGAGTGCGCTCTTAATCTTTGATGTATGCAATCTTGTAATGATTTCACTATTGTGAATGTCATAATATATCGTGTGTATTCTTGCACACTTCCTTCTCTGTTGGTATAGGTGATCATTCCAACGGTCGAAAGGATTTGAGTAACGTTAACTTGTAACAGAGAGAAGCTGTGTCACTATCAGCTGCAACTGCATTTAATGTTCATAAGATATGCATTAAATGTTCTATTTGCTGATATTGCCTTGAGTCCCGTTCTCTGATGAGTTGCGGTTTATGGAAACTTCTTTTATCCTCGTACCTTTGTAAGATAAATGATCTTTCCTTTCTGGGATAGTGATATTAATGCAGATCATTCTCGTGACTGATGCAGGGACAAGTTAACTTTGAAGCGATTCAAACTATTGAATGTCTTGAACTGGTCAGAGAATGTCTTTCCTTAAGTAGGTAATAAATAACCTTCTTTAATGATGTCATTGAATAAGCCAGTTGAGAAGTTCATTTTATTTTACTCTAAGTGGTTGAATTATCAGCGGTCAAAAATTCAAGAGGTCATACTTCTTTAGTATATCTTTGTTTAAGGGTTAAACTCTTTTTGTTGTAGCCTGTAGTGAAGCAGTCCGGTTGCTAGGCTGGGCGGTTGAATTGATACCTGTTACACATAAGATATATAATTGGTTCTTGAAATAGTGAAATGCTATCTTGATTTTGTCGATCACCAAAACTTTTGGGTAATAATAATTTCTTAAAAATTACCCATTTTTGGTGATGAGAAAACCCAGCTGCAAGGTTATACAGTGTTTTACATATAATTAAAGCAGGCTAGAAATAATGCACATGTCAAGAGAAAATATTGTATTTCATTGAGTAAATGAAATTACAATCTCTAAAGCAAAAATAAACAACTGAACGAATACAAGGTATAAACACTAATTTTGACCCGCTCGTTCAGCTTTGACCCTTTCTTCCAGTTCTTTCATAACTGATATCTCTGCTTGCTGAATGACTCTTTGTCGCTATTTTTCCCCTTTTTGACATCACCATGAACAAGAAATTCCATAATTTCTGCAATTTGGGCTCCTTGGGCATTCATGCATTTATCAACATGTGCTTGAAGACGATTTATTTGTCCTGAGAGCTCAACACTCATGTTGAGATTTGAAGAATTATGCTTGGCTTGCCGAAGGGAGATACTTGTACTCATGGCAGAAAAGTCTTTGCAGAGATCAAACTTCATCGAATTAAAAGCCTCTTTTAGATCAAAATGCTTGCGGTTAAGAGTAAGAATTGAGTGATCCAAGTTGACAAGTCTGGTCAGAATCTCTTTTTTGCAATCTTCTTCTTTGTGTTCTTTTATCTTAGATACATCCTGATTAGTATGTAATCTGGCCTTGAAAGGGACCTGTTGAGAAGACGAGGCTTTACATGCAGATTTTGATAATTGAGATTCATTTAGTTCAGTGGATATATCCTCAATAATTTTGTTAATATCATTAGTTGAGGCAGAGGGTATATTGCGGGTGCCTTTCTTTGCATCCGGGTCCATAGTTGTAAGACAATCTGTAGGTATGCATGTAGTGGCTACCTCGACATTATATAAGTCTTTGGGAGATGATATCAACGGTTCTTGGAGAACGTCTTGATGAGTATCAGCAACAGAAAGAGATTTGTAGAAGAGGATTTATCTTTGTAAGTTGTGGTGTAATCAAATTCAGATAAAAATTGCACGGCCTCATCAATAGAGAGAGTTTGTACTTCAGAGAGGCTGCCATGAGTATGTTGATTTGGTGTATCAATCTCAGAGATTGTGTGAGAAGTAGGCAGAGGGTCTGAAACATCCCGGAGGCAGAGTTGTTCAGTAATGGAAGCATCCTCGGGCATGAGTATCTCAGTTGGTGGAAGAGTGTTGTCCTCATTATTCATCATAGCAGTTTCGACCGGCACTTTTAGCAAAGAAGGTTTAGTAAGCTAACCAAATGATGAAGATGGGTTATTCTGAACTGTGGATTGGTCTTTGAGCGGCTGAGAGCTCAGTTCTTCATGTAATTTCAGTTTAGAGTTAAGCTTACTCTGGTCTTTAATTGCTGGGAGATGAAGGCCATGCCTCAGCTGAGCAACAATCATAGAAAGAAAAAGAGCATCCATTTCAAGCTGGAGATAACGGCTGAGTCATCCTTTGCAGTAGAGCAAGTTGGAACAAAATTGTTCCGTCTCAATTGGGTAAGTGCTCGGAGAGTACTCTCTTTCATCTGAATTTCAAAGAAATCTTGTCGACGCAAAGCGGTTGGAATATCAGATGTTTCTGTCCATTCCAAGATGGACCGTTCAAGCTTGGCAGCTTGACAGCAGCTTTGATCTTAGCGGTTTGAATCAATGAGTCAAAGGTTGTGACGGTTCGAAATTGAACCCATTGATAAAACATTTCCATCTTCTTCTGAATGGTCTCATTGATTCATTCACTGGTAAGAACAATGGCGGTATGGACTGAGTTGGTTTTTGGTGGTTCTTCGATCATTACTTGTTTTCCCGTCTTTTGAAAGAATGATAGGTACTCATGAGTAAGAGGATTCAATTTCTAGTTTAGTAATTTGATTACATTTGAGCTTTGTTGCAAGGGGTGCAGGGATTGGGGAAGGAACCAGTGGCACTGAAAGATGCTTAATCAACTTGATCTTTGTTGTTTTGGTCTTTCGGACCGTTTATTCTTGAAAACTTGAGAGACAGGGACATCATCTCTAGATTCATCATCAGAGATGGATTTTAGGACCAAATTTCTCTTTGTTCCTTTAGATTTGACTCAGTCTTCTTTTGTTTTACAAATTCAACCCAGTCTCTGTTTTGACAAAACTATTTTCTCATCGGTTGGTCGATTTTTCTTGATAAAGTTTTCAACTGTTGGCCAGTTGAACAGCTTGGTCTTTCCAACTTCAGTCATTACCACCGGTTGAACTCTAGCATTAATTAGAAGATAACAGATTTGAACCGCAAATCCTTGAGACTGGTTTTCCTTCTTTATCATAGCCACCAATGTTTTCAACAGAATGTCGGACCAGTTGACCTTCAGATCTGATGAGATGGTGGCCATGACAATAAATTTTTCAAAATTTATCTTATCATATGCACCGGCCTTGGCAATGACTCCTTTTGCGACGATATCAGCCAGCAATATATAATCGATCTTTAGATCACGTTTTTGACATGTTGGATAAGAAATTGGGGATTCAGTGATGGAGAAATTACTTCTCCAAAGCTCAATGTTGCCCTCTGAAGTGTAGTGAAGTCTATGATTCCATCTGCTGGTAGTTTAAAAAAATCAGCAGACATCTTCTAGGTGAAATGATGATTTTTCCCTTGAACATCACAAATAATTTCTCTATTTTCCATTTATGCTGAATCGAAGAATTCCTTAACTAGATTCTTAGAATACTTCTCACTGCATCCCAAAAATGAACGAAGCCCAGAAGTTTCAAGGAGGCAAAAAATGGCTTTCAATGGCTTGTTGGTCATGGCAAATACTGATGCAAAGTTGATGGAACATGTATTTCGAACAATTGATTCAGCATTTGATTCGGAAAGATCGAAATACACACCTAGAAGATAATATCAGATAATATTTCAGAGGAATTGCGTATGATTGCAGCAAAAAAAATAAGAATGATACTAAATTTGTGTATGAATGTCCGATTCGAAGAATCACGAGTCAGTCCACGTGGAGGACTGTTAGTGGAGAAATTTTGAAAAAAATTTAGACGGTAGTAAAATGCTTAATTTCGAATTTTGAGAAAGTTGTCACATCAAAATAGGGCAGACGCAAAGTTACGTAATTTTTACGATATGAAGTAGAAAGTAAAAATGTGCCCAATATAAAGAAATGAACTGTTTAATATTATTAGAGAGGAGGCGGTTGAGTCATATTAATTTATTGACTAAACCGGTATTGCATCTAAGCAAATGCATTATGTAAACTTATTCTCGGGTAATGAAACGGCGGTCGATTTGCAGAGAACTCTTCATATACTCCTGACAGTAATTACGATTGTGACTTTTTGTATGGTTCTTATCTATAAATACAACTAGAGGGGTTAGTCACAAAATCAATTTAAGGTGCAGAGCAAGATAACAGAAAATGAATGCTGGAAGTAGTTCAAGTGAGCCGGATCTCGCTGAGGAGTTCATTCAAGAGGTAATCACGGCACGGAAGGCTACGCTAGAAGACAGCGTCTTGAAGAAGAAGCTGTCATCTTGGATGAAGGTCCAGGAACTTTAGACCTCCCTCGGGGGAGGGCTTGTATCTACCCCCAAAGGGGTGGCAACACTGGAGGCGTCGCTGTACCAAAGACATCTTCTCTGATGAATGTGTCTACCTCTGGTGCTTCTGAAGGAGCAGAGGGCTCTGAGAAGGATTGCCTTCTCAGAGGACTTTTTGTGCACCTCCGTCGGAGGGCTGACCACTTGGTTGGACTTCTGGATTGGTGCAGTGAAAAAAGAAACTGTTGCTGTAAGGGCCCGCCTTAATTAATGAAATTTTATTATGTTTTTGACGCTTCTCGTCTGTCTGTTTCTTTAGTTCTTGCATAAAAAATTTAGTAATAATTCAATCAACTAAGAATGTTAAAAAAATTACTAAGATAAATTGATTAAACCAAGTGTATTTTGAAAATAAGAAAACTTAGCCTCTGCTAACGGTTTTGTGAAAATATCAGCCGCTTGTTGATCAGTATAAACATATTCAAGTCGAATATCTTTCTTCACGAAATGTTCTTGAATAAAATGATGTCTGATGTAAATATTCTTTTTCCGAGATGCGTAATCGGATTTTATGTGATTGCGATTGCACTTGTGTTGTCACAGAAGATGGGATATTAAGTGGCTTGAATTTCATAATCTTTGAGCTGTTGTTGTATCCACAGCATCTGTGCGCAGCAGCTTCCAGTCGCAAGGTACTACGCTTCAGCGGTTGATGTGGCAAGAGACGTCTCTTTCTTTCTAAACCACGATAATAGTCTATCACCCAAAAACTGAAATGAACCGCTAGTACTTTCCTGTAAATTTTTCAACGGGCATAGTCTGCATCTGAATATCCTACAAGATAAAGACTTGAATCTTTGGGTACCAAAGATCCACATTAATAGGACCCTTAAGATATTTAAGGATTCGTTTAGTGGAAGTAAAATGAGATTGCATTGGATTAGATAGAAATCGAGCGCATAAACAAACAACAAACATTATATCTGGACGACTGGCGGTTAGATACAATAGTGAACCAATTAATCCTCTGTACATTTTTGTGTCCACAGAGATTCCTCCTTTATCTTGGTTCAGTTGGATTGATGAGCTCATTGAGGTATTGGCCAGGGAGAAATTTTCCATTCCAAATTTTTTCAGCATATATCTCGTGTATATAGCATGGTTAATGAAGATGCCATACTTTGACTGCTTGACCTGCAGCCTTAGAAAGAAGTTTAGGTCTCCCATCATGCTCATTTCAAACTGCTCCTGCATTATCTTAGAAAATCTCTAGCATAATTTTGGATTAGTTGATCCGAATATAATATCGTCCACGTATATTTGCTCAAATAACGAGTTACCATCTTTTGAAAATTTAAACAATGTTTTGTCAACTGTTCTAGTTGAGAAGCCATGTTCAAGCAAAAATTTAGTTAACGTGTCATACCATGCTCTAGGGGCTTGTTTTAGTCCATACAGGGCTTTATCTAGTTCGTAAACATAACCAGGATAAACGTAATTAACAAAACCAGGTTGTTTCTCTACATAAATTTATTCATTTAGCAAATCATTAAAAAATGCAGATTTAACATCCATCTGATATACGTTAAAATCTTAAATGCTGCAAAGGCCAGAAAGATTCTAATTGCTTCTAGCCTAGCTACAGGGGAAAAAGATTCATCAAAGTCTATTCCTTCCTCCTGCCTATAGCCTTGAGCTACTAGTCTGACCTTATTTCTGATTATCGAACCATTTTCATCCATTTTGTTTCTAAACACCAATCTAGTACAAATAACGTGCATATAATCAGGACGAGGAACTATATGCCCAACTTTGCTTCTTTGAAATTAATTAAGTTCCTCCTGCATAGCTTCTATCCAGTTTATATCATACAGTGCATCATTAATCTTCTTAGGTTCTAACTGGGAGACAAACGCTGCATGCATAAATTCATTAATCATTTGAGCAGTAGGGTTACCGATGACCAGCTCAAGTGGATGGTTCTTTTTCCACTGGAGACATGGTCCATATGGATCTAGATCGGTTGGTTGTGTGATGTTATTTTCTCTTTCCAGCAACTCTTCTTCAATCTGAACAATCTCATGTTGATGATTATTTTCTGCTTTGTTTGTCTGATGAGTCTGTTCTTGAACGGATGGACTTTGCTCCGAGATGTGTTCACCTGTATCTCTCAAATTTATTTCGTCTTCACTGCTTGGTCCAAATTTAGTAGCATCAATCTTATTAATTAGATCATGAATGTTGTTACTGTGATTGTCGTGACGTATGGATGATTCATCGAATACAATATGTATGGATTCTTCAACTGTGAGAGTTTTTTTTATTATAAACTCTATATTCTTTGCTCACTGCTAAGTATCCCAAGAAAACACCATTATCGGATTTTACATCAAATGCAATTAGTTGTGTCTTGCCATTATTATGAATGAAACACTTACAACAGAAGATGTTGAAGTATCCAAATTCTGGCTGTTTGCCAGTCCAAATTTCATATGGAGTCTTTTCTTGATTTTTATTGATCATAGATCGGTTCTGAGTATAACAGTGAAAGGATCGGTTGGAAGGATGAAAAGTGTTTAGAAGGGGGGGTTGAATAAACACTTCACGAATTTTAAATTCTCTTCGAGATTTGGATTCAGTTTGGTTACAAACTGACTCTAGGTATCATGTCGGTCAATGACAATCAGTTAAACTGAAGAAAAACAGTTGCGGAATATGAACTAACTGAAAGATAGAATATCTAACTGAAATATAATAACTGAAGTAAAAGAACACAATTGTTTCTGGATGTTCAGAGACTTGAATAACTCCTACGTCACCCTTTCTATCATGAAGATAGGATATCTACTAAAAGACTTTGATCAAATACAAGACTTGTACGGACCCACTTCAGTTTGGATTTATCAATGCAAAAACTGAAACTCTTAGCTACAAACGCTTTTACAGTCCTTGACTGAACTTAGCACGACTTAAAGAGTTTGCAGATATTACAAAGTGCTATTAAGCTCAAATGTATAGCCTGAATGCTACTGATATATCAAGTGAGTGAGAGCTTTCGATATTTGAATGCAATAAAAGAATTTTGCAGCGTAACAGCAAGCTTGGAAATTCGTTGTAGGTTCGTTGGTTTCTTAGCTGCTCTCTTCAATTATTTATAAGCTTCCATTTCAACGGTAACATTAACTGCTGTTTGAATATTATATCCGTTGATATGCCACGTCGTTATTCTTCCGACAACAGTACTCTGTGACCTCTGAAATGTGGCGTTCCACTAATAGTTGCTGACTGTAGTGGTACTATTTGTCGGTTGTTAATGACGCGTTCAGCTGAATTAATCAGCAACTGGGCAATAAACTGGTGAGGAGAATAACTGAGTTGCGTTTCAATTGCGTAGAGTAGTTTACTATATTCAGTTGCTGAGTTCAGTTTACTAGATTCAGTTGGTTCGCATAATCAGTTGGCAATTTGTCAAACGCAATAATTTTGTTTCCAACAATTTCCCCCTTTAAGGTATAATGGCCCGAAAATTCATGTTTGAAAATTCCATAGATAATCCATACGTAACCAACATGCATAATTCCATAAATTATTTAAATTTAAATACTGAACAATAAAATAAATCTTGACGTAAAATATTTCATGAAAACATGCTGTTAAATAATTCATGCTTTGAATAAAATGCATAAATGTAAAACTTACAGACCGAAGACGTGGCTTCATGAGCTTCTCGTGGTCAGTAGTAGTACAACCCTTTACAGAACCATTGCTCTGATACCAGCTATAATGGCCCGAAAATTCATGTTTGAAAATTTGAGGAAAAATTAAAATTTTCTTTTTAAAATAATCAAGATGCCTCATTCACAAAATAAACTGATAAATCAAGTTTAATGTTTAAAAATAGCAGCGGAAAAAATTATTTTTCGCAAAATAACAGGTTTAAAGTAATCCAACAACTGATAAAAATGTTTGAGCATAAAAATGGCAAGTGCTGTAAATGAGGTCCTCGGGTTCCACTACAGCCAACCCAAGCTAGCTCACTGGTCCCCGCCCTCGGCCCCGACATCATCAGTACCTACAACAATCAAGTCTAGTGAGCCTAAAGACTCAGCATGCATATATCGTAAATAACGAGTAAATAATATAGTAAAATTTATTGGAAGTAAAAATATCATGTCATGAGGCATAATGTGAAAATAACTTGTCACGAACAATTATAATACGTGCATAACTGACTGAAAATCATAAGTGAAATGTTTGCTCCTTGGAGCCCTTTATGAAATAACATGTAATAATTTTCTTGTGAGATTATGGTCTACGCAAGTGGCCCCTGCACTGAACTGAACTGTACTGAACTGACCAGTAACTGGCGACCGGGTGAAATAATGAACGTCTGATCAGACTAATGCCACAGTATACTGGGTGGAACTGAAATGAACTTATCGGTAACTGGTGACCGGATAATACAATGCTCCCATGATAGTGAAATTGCCACAAGCAATATCGCATAAATCTCAAAAATGAATATTTTATATTTTTATGCACGTAATATAATTTACTGGCATAATGAAATATCCTGTATTATTTTCCCACGTGGATTGGATTGTTCACAGGCTCGCTGCAACCTAAATTTATCATGAAAAATATGCAAATGAATTTTCTTGACCAAACTTTGTAATTGAATTCAAAATGAGACAATTACTCCCAACGACTTCGTATTTAATCATGACTCCGTGCCAACCTGAACCAACACCGAACCATCATTTAGTCATGATTAAAATACACTTAAAATGATGAAATAAGGCTCCTAAAATGACAAGGGCCGAAATTTTGGTGAATGGAGGCCAAAACATGAAACGCTCTTTCGAGAGTCAATTTGGCACATCGCACCGTAATTTCTCGTACGACCTCTAAAATGATCTGAATCACAAACGGTCAAAAACATGACCTTCCCAACTCGATGAGGCACTGTCTAGTCCGAGGCAATAGGCTAAAAGCCAAACAAGAACTCAAACGAGCCACTGAACCGAAGCAGCAAGTTGCTGTCACAAAAATACAGCAGCTGTGCTTTGGTTTCCTTGCGTCGTTTGCGAGGCTAATGGCCATTGGGGCTTGAACCACCAACCAGAACCTCTTATCAACACCCTAAGGAATGATTTGAACCATGGCTAAGGGCCCTAGGCCAGCCACAATTCGCACCACACCCGAAACCAACCGAAAGTCCCACCCGAGAGCACCCTTGCATTCGTGTGGTGTTTTGCTTCGTTTTCTATCTTGTCTCGTTCCAGTGGCCATTTGATTGGCCATGGCACAATCTAGACATCCAGAGGTATGGTATGAACCGTGGCTAAGGGCCATAGGCCAAACAAGATCCACACCATTCCACAAAACCGAATTTTACGCCGATTTTGGGGTGTTTTTGGGCAGCAAGGGCAGCCCAAGGGGTTGCCCGAACAGCCCCTTGATTTTAAATAAAAAAAAAATTTTGGTAAGTTGGCCGGAATCCGGCGACGGAGCTCCGACGACGGTGATGACGACTAGGGTTTCCAAAAGTGTTTTGGATTATCAAAGTGTCATGGGCCTTGAAGTTGTTGGGCCATGAGATGGCTAACACATTTGTGAAATTCAAATGGGTCAAAATGTTTTTTGGTGAAAAATGATTTTTTGGGCCCTTAAGTTTAAATTCACAAAAGTTGCAAATATTTTCTCATAAATTAATAATTGAAGTTGGACTTTAATTATTTATAGTAAATTGTGATTTACAAGAAATTCGGTTATAAATAAATTAATTAGAAAGTAGACAAAGGTGTTTGTATACTTTGTTAATTTAGTTTATAATCGTGGCGGTTAGTGATTGGATCAAGATATATAATATTGGATCAATTAATTATTGTGATAATTAATTGATGGTGTATGATATGTGATATTATTCATGAAGGATGATCAAAAGCCCAAGCCCAATTTGCTAGGTGTATGCTAGGATATTTTGTGTTGAATGATTGTAATAATTATCAAATTTCAAGTGGGCTTAGTTTATGGCCCGTTCCCACCCCCTGAGATGTATCCCTATTTGCCATGGATATTTATTTGTAAATATTAGTATAGTGGATGATCAAGATTGGAAGATGGTGGCCATGATGATTATGAAGATCGAAGACATGTAAATATTGGAAGCTTATGTAATAGTTGCATTTGCATCCCGTGCATTTCCCTATGATTGGACCTAGGCCCATGTTTAGCTCACACAGGCCATTAGTATTGGGGCGATTGATCATCATTGTTTTGTTTACTGTATATAATATATGCATGATATGTTATAAATAATGAGTATGTGCGTTATTATTATGATAATAACAAAGTTGCATGAATCCGGCGAACAAACGATCAAACATGGCGAGCTTTTAAATAAAATTAATGATGAGACCTTTCAAAATTAAAAACCCTCATTTTGAATAAGATTCAAAATTAATATCAATCCCGAAAAGGGGAATTATAAATTTGTTTATAATTTTCATGTCTTCCATCGACAATCGGTGCATGATGAACGCTACCCGTACTCGGGGCTCGGCTCATATTATTAGGGGGGTCCTGGGTGCCGGAAAGCTGTGACATCCATTGACATGGTGATGCGAACTACGTGGAACTCCCATGATTTCGGCTCATATTATTGGGTGAACTCCTGGCGACCATCCATTAAGGTTCAACATCGATGGGTAAGGCTTGACACGTGAAGATGAATGACGTCATATTATTGGGTCTTAATCAAACGTGAGACAAAAGTTTACGTAGAGGGTTGCATGGAGATGCAATTGGAAACTACCTTTTAAGAATTGTGATTGGCTGATATTATTCGGGATCATAATTCGCTAATTGGACCTTACATACCTACTGAGGAAAGGAGTTTCCCGTTTTCACTAGAGGGTAGTGAAAGATGTCAAAACAGTGGGAGTAAACATTTATAAAGTAAAAGTCCATACTTTATATCTTATTAAATATTTTAAAATAGTCATTAACATTTATCTGTTTTACTTTTCAATACTTTTTGACAATGTCTTCGATTCGCAATTCGCTATATGTAATACTCGACAAACACGTATTAACCAGACCTAATTACCTCAATTGGCTAAGAAATGTGGAAATCGTCTTGAATTCGGAAAGGATAGCATATACACTTACTAAGTCGCCCCCTGTTGAGGCTCCGACTGACTGCACTCCCGAGGAATTGCAGACTTACAAGGAATGGTGTGACCATGACTTGAAAGCCAAGTGTTATATGCAGGCTTTTATGAATGATGAAAAGTCGGTTCTTTATGTGGGCTCTTCATCTGGTATGAAGACTGGTCCACCTGGGAAGGGAAGAAGCGTTCTTTCCAACGTCCCAAGAAGAACGTGCCCTTGAAGAGGCAATCTCCGAGTCCCGTTGTGGCAGCTACACCAGTTTAAGCTGACAAGACTGTTGACATGTGTCATTACTGCAAGAAGCCTGGACATTGGAACCGTAATTGCAGGGAATATCTTGCCCAGAAGAGTTCTGGAAACGTTATGTTCTATATTGAAGTAAACATTTCAATTAACTCTACTTCTTGTGTATTGGATACCGGTTGTGGATCACATCTCTGTAATGAGTTACAGGTGATGGGAAGAAGTAGGAGGCTTAGGGAAGGTGTGACCTTCTTGAGGATGGGCAAAGGGGCAAGAGTTGCTGCCAAGGCCATAGGAGATGTTTACTTGCTTTTAAACAAAGATTTTAAGTTAATTTTAAGAGATGTTTTGTTTGTTCCTGTATTGGTGAAAAACATTGTTTCCATCTCTATGCTAGATAAAGATGGATATTCTTGTTTATTTAGCAAAGGTGTTTGCAACATTTACAAGAATGAATGTTTAATTGGTACTGGAGAACTTGAAAACGATCTCTATAACTTAAAATTGAAAGATATTCCAATAAACAATGTCCAAGCTATAACAACAACAAACAAGCGAAAACAAGATACTCTAAATTCGGCACAATTTTGGCATGCTCGATTAGGACATATTTCCCTAAGAAGGATGAACAAGCTTGTGGGAATGGGCATGTTTGATATGTGTGATATTAATGCTCTCACGACTTGTGAATCCTGTCTAAAAGGAAAGATGTCCAAGATTCTCTTTAAGGGCCATGTGGAGCGAGCCAAAGGGTTATTGGATTTGATCCATACCGATGTGTGCGGTCCGCTTAGCATCACCACTAAGCATGGACATGCCTACTTCATCACCTTTACCGATGACTTTTTGAGGTACGGGTATGTGTATTTGATGAAATACAAGTCTGAAGCCTTTGAAAGGTTCAAAGAATTCAGAAGTGAAGTAGAAAAACAGTTGGGACGAAGCATCAAGACACTTCGATCAAATCGAGGTGGTGAGTACTTGAGTGCCGAGTTCCAAGAGTATCTTAGGGAGAATGAGATTCTCTCGCAGTGGACTCCGCCCGCTACACCACAGTTGAATGGTGTTTCGGAGCGTCGTAACCTATCCAAGTCTATGTCTCCCAAGACTGATCCAGAGATAGCGACGATTACAAGCATTCCTTATGCATCTGCGATTGGTAGCATCATGTATGGGATGATATCTACACGTCCTGACGTGGCTTTTGCACTAAGTGTAGTGAGTAGATATCAATCCAACCCTGGTCTTCCACACTGGAAAGCTGTGAAAGATATCCTCAAGTATTTGAGAAGGACCAATAAGTTGTTCTTGGTCTATGGGGGTGGAGAACTGAAATTGGAAGGCTATACCGACTCTAGCTTCCAAAGCAATATCGATGACTCGAAGTCAACCTCTGGGTTCATATTCATGCTCAATGGTGCTGTTGTCTCTTGGAAGAGTTCCAAGCAAGACAGTACAGCGGATTCCACCACTGAGGCAGAATATATTGTTGCATCAGCTGCAGCAAAGGAGGCTGTTTGGATAAGGAATTTCGTCCAAGAGTTGGGCGTCATTCCTGATGGAGTTGCTCCTGTCCCGGTGTTTTATGACAACACGGGAGCCATTGCTCAAGCAAAGGAGCCGAGGTCTCATCAGAAGTCCAAACACATATTGAGAAAGTACCACATCCTTAGAGAGATCGTGGAAAGAGGAGATGTCACGATTGACAAAGTCGGCTCCGCAGATAATGTTGCTGATCCGCTAACTAAGCCTTTACCTGGACCATTGTTCGAAAAGCATCGCGAATCAATGGGTTTGAAGAATATGGGTAGTTGGCTCTAGTGCAAGTGGGAGATTGTTAGAGTAGGTGCCCGTCGAGCCAAGTGTTGGCCGAGTGTTCACAATGAAACTCTATGTATAAACAATCTTTATTTTAATAATATTTGAATTTATCATTTTGGCACTTCTTTATCTGTATACCCAGGCTAGTTGCATAGATAAAGCCCTTGAATATACAAATAGTAGAAAGAATATGAGATGCTCATATGATGAGTATCATGAAACTCATATTTGTAATACTGTATATTCTAAACGGTTCCTAGTCGATTCAGCCGCCGCTAAGAAGGATATAGCCCGCTCGAGTTCGAGACTAGTATCTGCGATGTGAGTACCATGTTTCATTGGTAGGGGACATTGTGATGTCCGAGCATGCAGATAGGTGCTCCTGGTAGAGTGCACTGAACAACCCTCCATAAAAGACTTTCCAAGTGGTTCTCACTTATCGAGTGGAAAAGTCCTAGTTTATGGTTGTACACCACTAGTCCTTATGACCCGGGACAACATTGAGACTCTATGTGCTAGAATTACACTTTGACTTGTTTACCGACTCTCATGGGGTCATCAAGTGGCAAGGTTGGGTGTTCTGTCGTAACATATAGGAGTCGATGCATTGTAGTCGGGGATTCGCCGCTTACCTTCGGGTATGGATATCCTATGTGTTCTCATGTGTATGTAGGTTGAAATCTCTGATCAGAGTATGGTGGTAATTATGAAAGGGGTTTCATAGATTACACCATCGATGCAACTACGACATGACACATAGTATCGATTCATTGACAACTCTCGATAAACCAATGGTTGTCGAATCGGTCGGGATATATGAGTTGAAAGGACCGTACTGTACGCTAACCATAATTGAACCCACGGCTAGTTGTATCAATGAACCATTGAGGGCCACACAAGTACTAGCTTTCTAGATCCCGTTGAGAAGTTAAAATAGTTCAATGTGTTGAACGGCTTATAAAGGAGTTTATAGGCGCAAGGAAAAATAGAAGTATGACTTCTATGAGAGAAATGTAATTTTTAATTTATGGAAGTGTTTCTAAATTAAAAGTTGGCCAAATAAATAATGTATTTGAAAATTGTGATTTTCATAAACATTATTATGGACTAAATTAAATTAATTCAAGTGTTGAATTAATTAAACACTAGTGGGCCTAGTAGAGTCCAAATAATTAAATTAATTCAAGTGTTGAATTAACTAAATCATATTGGGTCTTGTAGAGCCCAATAGTAAAATAATTATTCAACTAGTGACTTGAGTAAATTCAAGTAATGTTTAATTAGTCTCAAATTTGTTTGATGTAATTAAAATAAGTCCATGGATTTTTAATTGTTAAAAATCAAATAGATTGCATGCATGGGAGATGAAAGGTTGTGAGACAACTTTTTGTATAACCAAGGCATGGCATGCACAGGCTTAACTCAACTTTTTACAACACCAAGAAAACTCATTCTCCTTCCTCCCTTGAGCATTTTTGGCCGAAATTTCTCTTGTTTTTCTCCATTATTTTTTGTTCTTCAAGTTGTTGAAAACAAAACTCTTCTCAAAAGAAAAATACCCTACATTTTCTAGTGCAAGTGTAAGGTGGATCTTCTAAGTTTGGTGGTGGGCCTAATTCTTGAAGGAAAGGAAGGAAGCTTGTAGATTTCTCTTACCATACAAGAGCTAAGGTGTTTACACCTTAGTTGGAGCCATTACATCAATCTTTGAGATTGATAGGTAAATTTCTAAACACACTATGAATGTCATGTTTTGTTTTGTATATGCTACAACACTAGAACATGGTGGCCGAAATTTTCTTCTTGTAAAATCGAAAATTTTCTTGCTTCCGTTGCGATCTCGGGCACCTAAAATCGATCCCTTTCAAAGTCTAAGCCTAAAAATATGGGTAGAAGAGAAGATGAGGAATTTGATTTGGGAGGAGACGAGGAGAGCCAAAATGAGAATTGGGATATGAATGGAAGAGGTAGAGGATTTGGGAGAGAAAGAAGAGAAGCCGTACGGGGTAGATATGATGGGAATATGGAAGATGGTAATATGGTTAGTATTAAGATGAAAATTCCTTCGTTCCACGGGAAATCTGACCCGGAGGCATACTTAGAATGGGAAAAGAGGGTATAGTTTGTGTTCGAATGTCACCACTACTCGGAACAAAAGAAGGTTAGGTTGGCGGTGGTGGAATTTCTAGAATAGCTCTTATTTGGTGGGATCAATTAGTGACCACTAGGAGGAGATATAATGAGAGACCCATTGAAATTTGGGATGAGATGAAGAGGGTCATGAGGAAGAGGTTTGTGCCCAATCAATACTATAGGGAGATGTTTAAGAGGCTCCAAACTTTGAGGCAAGGAATTAAGAGTGTTGAGGACTACTATAAGGAGATGGAAGAAGTCATGATTAGGGCAAATATTTAGGAGGATAGTGAAGCAACAATGGCACGTTTTCTTTGTGGTTTGAATAGGAAGATTCAAGATCAAGTGGAGCTTAGGCACTACTTGGATCTAGACGAGATGGTGCAAATGGCCATAAAAGTGGAGCAACAACTCAAGAGGCGGGAAGTTGGCCGCACCAATCAAACTGGGAGTTCGTCATCTTCTTGATGACCAAATGGGGAAAAACGTGATGAAAGTAAATTGGTGACCAAACCCAAGATTGAGACCAAGCAAGAAACGCCTAAGCAAGGAGTGCAAGGTAAATCTGAAACTCCTCTTAATCGTTTTAGAGATACTAAATGTTTTAGGTGTCAAGGGTTGGGACATATTGCTAGCCAATGTCCTAATAAGAGGGTGATGATTTTGAATGGCTATGGTGAGTATGAGTCTCAAAGTGAGGGTGATGACGAGGGTGATGATGATGAGCTGCCTGCGTTAGAGGATCCTGATGAGGGATATGAAGCGGTTGTAGGGGAAGCACTAGTGACTAGGCGGATCATGAGTGCCCAAGTCAAGGAGCAAGAGACTAACCAAAGAGAAAACTTGTTCCATATTAGATGTTTTGTGAATAACAAGGTTTGCAATCTTATCATAGATGGGGGAAGTTGCACCAATGTGGCTAGTAGTGATATGGTAGAAAAGTTGGGTTTCCCTACGTTAAAGCATCCTTAACTATATAGGCTTTAATGGTTGAATGATCGTGCGGAGGTGAAGGTGAACAAACAAATAAGTGTTAGTGTCTTTTTCTATTGTGAAGTACATTGATGAAGTGCCAATGCATGCTTGTCATATCTTATTGGGTAGGCCGTGGCAATATGATAGGCGAGTGACGCATGATGGGTTCAAGAATAAGTAGTCATTTGTATTGAAGAAGGAATCCATTGTATTACTTCCTTTATCCCCAAAGAAAGTGTTGAAGGACCAATTGAAAAAAAAAAGATAGATGAGGCCGAAAAAAGGAAAGACAAAAAAGTGAGGTGGCCATTGAAATAAAGAATAAGGTGGCTAAAAAAAGACTGAAAAAAAAAGTGAGATAGCCATACAAAAGAAAAAAGAGAGGAAAGAAAATGAGGGAAAAGAAATGAGAGGAAAGAGGCCAAAAAGAAAACATATATGGCCCAAAAAAGGGAGTTGAAGCAATTGATGCACACACATGAACCACTTGTGTTGATTCTTTATAAAGAGATCCTCTTTAACACAAGTGATATAGCAGGGTCCATTCCGAACATTGTTGTTTTACTTTTGCAGGAGTTCGATGATAGATTTCCGGAGGAGCTACCTCAAGGACTACCACCATTGAGGGGGATTGAGCACCAGATTGATTTTTTACCCGGGAGTGCATTGCCGAATCGTCCAGCTTATAGGAGCAATCCGAAGGAGACTAAGTAGCTTCAACGGCAGGTAAGGGAGTTGTTAGATAGGGGTTTTGTGCGTGAGTTCATGTCTCCTTGCGCTGTACCTGTTTTCTAGTTCCTAAGAAAGATGGCTCATGACGTATGTGTGTGGATTGTAGGGCAATTAATAACAAAACCATCAAGTATAGGCATCCCATACCTAGGCTAGATGATATGTTAGATGAATTGCATGGTGCTTGCATTTTTAGAAAAATTGATTTGAAGAGTGGCTATCACCAAATTAGGATGAGGAAAGGTGATGAGTAGAAAACTGGTTTTAAAACCAAGTATGGGTTATATGAGTGGATGGTTATGCCTTTTGGCTTAATTAATGCTCTTAGCACCTTTATGAGGTTAATGAACCATGTTTTGCGTGCATGCATAGGAAAATTTGTTGTGATTTAGATTGATGATATCCTAGTGTATAGAAAAAACTTGGATGAGCATGTTAAACACTTGAGACTTGTGCTAATCACACTAAGGGAAGAAAGTTTGTATGCTAACTTAAAGAAATGTGATTTTTGTACAAGCAAACTTGTCTTTCTTAGTTTTGTGTTAAGTACGCAGGGAATACATGTAGATGAAGACAAAGTAAGTGCTATTCGAGATTGGCCAACGCCTACTACTGTTGGTCAAGTCCGAAGATTTCATGGACTTGCAAGCTTCTATAGGAGGTTTGTTAAGGATTTTAGCACACTGGCTGCACGGATGACGGCGGTGATCAAGAAGAACGTTCCATTCCATTGGGGCGAGGAGCAAGAGAAGTCCTTTAATATTATCAAGCAAAAATTAATTAATGCTCCTTTACTTGTTTGGCCTGACTTTGCTAATACTTTTGAAATTCAATGTGATGCTTCAGGTTTAGGTGTTGGCGGAGTTTCGATGCGAGGAGGACGGCCGGTGGGGTAATTTAGTAAGAAGCTCAATGGAGCAGCGCTGAATTACCCGACGTATGAAAAGGAGTTGTACGCACTTGTGAGGACACTAGAGACGTGGCAGCACTACTTGAGGCCTAGGGAGTTTGTGATTTATACGGATCATGAATCCTTAAAGCACCTTAAGGGGCAACAGAAGCTGAACAAGCGGCATGCCAAGTGGGTGGCATTCATAGAGACATTCCCCTACATAATCAAGTACAAACAAGGTAAGGAAAATGTAGTGACCGACGCACTATCACAGAGGTATGTACTAATCTCTACCATGGATGCAAAAATTTTGGGGTTTGAGCATGTGAAAGAGTTATATGCACTAGATGAGGACTTTAAGGGTGTATTTGAAACATGTATGCATGGTCCACATGAAAAATTTTATTTGCAACATGGTTTTCTATTTAGAGAAGATAGGTTGTGCATTCCTAAATCTTCAATTCTTGAATTACTTGTTAGGGAGGCACATGGGGGTGGTTTGATGGGACACTTTGGTGTGACAAAACTTTAAGTGGATTTCATGAACATTTCTATTGGCCACATATGAAACGTGATGTTGAACGAGTATGTGATAAGTGCATAACTTGTAGACAAGCTAAGTCTAGAACACAACCACATTAATTGTATACACCACTTTCCGTCCCTAGTGAACCTTTGGTTCAGATTTATATGGATTTTGTTTTGGGTTTACCAAGGACAAAGAAGGGGAGGGACTCTATATTTATTGTCGTTGATAGATTTTCGAAAATGTCACACTTTATAGCTTGTCATAAAGCTGACGATGCTTCTAACATTGCAGATTTGTTCTTTAGAGAAGTCGTTAGGTTGCATGGCATGCCAAGGACTATTGTTTCTGACCGTGATGTTAAGTTTTTGAGTTAATTTTGGAAAATGTTGTGGGCTAAACTGAGCACAAAATTGTAGTTTTCTACTACATGTCATCCTCAAACGGATGGACAAACTGAAGTTGTTAATAGGACTATAGGAACCCTTTTGTGTGCTATGCTTAAAAAGAACTTAAAGAATTGAGAAGATTGTTTGTCATTTGTTGAGTTTGCTTATAACCGTTGCGTGCATTCTACTACAAATTATTCGCCTTTGAAATTTTTTATGGTTTTAATCTTTTGACTCCGTTGGATTTGATGTCTTTACCCGTGAGTGAAAGATTAAATATAGATGGCGAAAACAAGGTTGAATTTGTTAAGGGTTTGCATGAAAAGGTCAAGGTAAATATTGAAAAGAAGAATGAACAATACACAAAGCAAGCCAACAAGGGTAAGAAGAAGATGGTACTTGAGAAGGGTGATTGGGTATGGCTACACTTGAGGAAGGAAAGGTTTCCTGAGAAGCGACGTTCAAAGCTACTTTTAATGTTAGTAATTTGTCCTCGAAAGGATCAATGACAACACCTACAAATTTGATATGCCAGGTGAGTATTACGTAAGTTCTACTTTTAATGTTAGTAATTTGTCATTGTTTGACGTAGGTGATGAACAAGATTTGAAGACAAATCCTTTTCAAGAAGGGGAGGATGATGCAAACACGGATGGTCAAGCTCCAAGAAAAAGCATGTGATCCTTTAGAGTTGCCGGTGGGACCAATCATGAGAGGACGAATGAAGAGATTCAAGGAAGCATTACATGGACTTGTGAGCAATCAAGAGGGGCTTACAAGCAATGTGCAAAGTGCCGAAGGGTTCGTTATGCACGGGAGCAAGTTTAGGATTCATATGAACAATATTCAAGTGATAAATGATGTGGGCCAAATATTACCGCCCAAGCGCCACACATACTGTCCAACGATGATTTCCAGAATGCCCCGTGCCCGAGCGGCAAAATCTTACCGCCCGAGCGCCAACAGTCCATAACACTCGGTGCTCGAGCGGTCAAATCCTACCACCCGAGCGCGCATAGCTGCGAGAAAAATCTTGGTTTTCTTGTTTAGAGTCCTAATTATTTTGGAAACAAGATATTGTTATCTTTTGAGTTTGAAAACATATATGGACGAAAATTAACACACAATTCAAATTATTATTGATATTTTTATCAAAGTTTTAGAGTTTACTCTCAAAAAATTCAAAGGCTTGCTTTGGTCTTCAAATCAAACTTATTAAAGTTTATAACTTTCTGGCGTTTGTCAGTTGATTTCATATGGATTGTCAAGGACTAGTTCTTTGAAGGTTCGTCTGATTATTCAATTGTTTCAATCGTGGTTATTTGTTGCTAGTTCTTATAGCTTAGAGGTTAATATCAAAAATTCGTACTTGTTCAAAAGATCGGGACAACAACGATTCCTAGTTCGTTATTGAATTGAGGGTGTGGTTCTAAATTAATCATGATTGCTTTTCTTACGTACGTGGATTCATATCAGTATGTGTCCCAAAGTGAGGGTGATGACGAGGGTTATGATGATGAGATGCCTGCGTTAGAGGATCCTGAAGAGGGATATGAAGCGGTTGTAGGTGAAGCACTAGTGACTAGACGGATCATGAGTGCCCAAGTCAAGAAAGAGGAGACTAACCAAAGGGAAAACCTTTTCCATACTAGGTGTTTTGTGAATAGCAAGGTTTGCAACCTTATCTTAGATGGAGGAAGTTGTACTAATGTCGCTAGTGTTGAGATGGTGGAGAAATTAGGTTTACCTACATTAAAGCATCCTCAACCATATAGGCTTCAATGGTTGAATTATTGTGCGGAGATGAAGGTGAACAACCAAGTATTGGTGTCCTTTTCGATTGAGATGTATATTGATGAGGTGTTGTGTGATGTCGTGCTAATGCATGCTTGTCATATTTTGTTAGGGAGACAATGGAAATATGATAGGCAAGTGACACGTGATAAGTTTAGGAATAGGTATTCTTTTGTTCTAAAAAAAGAACCTATTGTTTTACTTTCTTTTTCCCCAAAACAAGTGTTGTAGGACCAATTGAAAAAAAAGAAGAGATATGAGGCCGAAAAAAATAGTTAACTAAAAAGTGAGATGGCTGAAAAAAAAAGTGATAAAACAAGTGAGATAGTCATACAAAAGAAAAAAGAAAGAAAAGAAAATGAGAGGAAAGAGGCTAAAAAGAAAACATATATTACCCAAAAGAGTGAGTTGAAACATATGTTGCACACACATGAACCACTTGTGTTGATTCTTTATAAGGAGATCTTCCTTAACACTAGTGATATAGTTGGGCCCCTTCCGAGCAATTTTGTTTCACTTTTGCAGGAGTTTGATGATATATTTTCGGAGGAGCTACCTCAAAGACTACCACCATTGAGGGGGATTAAGCAAAAAATTTACTTTGTGCCCGGAAGTGCATTACCAAATCGTCCAGCTTATAGAAGCAATCTGGAGGAGACTAAGGAGCTTCTATTGGAGGTTTGTAAAGGATTTTAGCACACTGACAGCACCGATGACGACGGTAGTCAAAAAGAACGTTCCATTCCATTGGGGCGATGAGCAAGAAAAGCCTTTTAATATTATCAAGCAAAAACTAATTAATGCTCTTTTACTTGTTTTACCTGATTTTTCTAATACTTTTGAAATTTAATGTGATGCTTCAGGTGTAAGTATTGGTGGAGTGTTGATGCAAGGAGGACGGCCGGTGGCGTATTTTAGTGAAAAGCGTAATGGAGAAGCGCTTAACTATCCAACAGATGACAAGGAGATCTATGCGCTTGTGAGGACTCTTGAAACGTGGCAGCACTACTTGAGTCCTAGGGAGTTTTTGATTCATATGGATCATGAATCCTTAAAGCATCTTAAGTGGCAGCAGAAGTTGAACAAGAGACATGATAAGTAGGTGACGTTTGTGGAGACATTCCCCTACATGATCAAATATAAGCAATGTAAGGAAAACGTAGTGGCCAACGCACTATCGCTAAGGTACATACTTTTCTCTACATTGGATTCTAAAATTTTTGGGTTTGACCATGTCAATGAGTTGTATGTGATAGATGAGGATTTTAATAGTGTGTCCACATGAAAAATTTTATTTGCATAATGGTTTCTTGTTTAAAGAAGATTGGTTGTGCATCCCTAGATCATCCATTCGTGAATTACTTGTTAGGGAGGCACATGAGGGTGGTTTGATGGGATATTTTGGTGTGGCTAAAACTTTAAATGCATTGCAGGAACATTTCTATTGACCACATATGAAATGAGATTTTGAGCGTGTTTGTGAAAAGTGCATAACATGTATACAAGCTAAGTCTAGGACGCAACCACATGGATTGTATACACCACTTCCTGTCCCTAGTGAACCTTGGGTCGATATTTCTATGGACTTTGTTTTGGGGTTTCCTAGGACTAAGAAAGGGAGGGATTCAATATTTGTTGTTGTTGATAGATTTTCTAAAATGACACATTTTATTTCTTGTCGTAAAACTGATGATGCATCTAACATTGCAGATTTGTTCTTTAGAGAAGTCGTTAGGTTGCATGGCATGCCTATGACTATTGTTTCTGATCGTGATGTTAAATTCTTGAGTTACTTTTGGAAAACATTGTAGGCTAAACTTGGCACTAAACTATTGTTCTCTACGACTTGTCATCCTCAAACTGATGGGTAGGCTGAGGTTGTTAATAGGACGTTAGGAACTTTATTACGTGCTATTCTTAAAAGGAATTTAAAGAATTGGGAAGAATGTTTACCATTTGTTGAGTTTGCTTAAAATCGTAGCATGCATTCTACTACTAGTTATTCGCCATTTGATATTGTGTATTGTTTTAATCATTTAACTCCATTGGATTTAATGTCTTTACCTGTGAGTGAAAGGTTAAACATGAATGGAAAAATGTAGGATGAATTTGTTAGGAGTTTGTATGAGAAGGTCAAAGCTAATATTGAAAGGAAGAATGAACAATACACAAAGCAAGCCAACAAGTGGAAGAAAAATATGGTGATTGAGAAGGGTGATTGGGTGTGGCTACATTTGCGGAAGGAAAGGTTCCCTGAGAAGTGACATTCAAAGCTATTACCGAGGGGTGATGGACCATTTCAAGTCCTCGAGAGGATCAATGACAATGCCTACAAACTTCATCTGCCAGGTGAGTATAACGTCAGTTCTACTTTTAATGTTAGTGATCTTTCGTTGTTTGATGTAGGTGATGAACAAGATTTGAGGACAAATCCTTTTAAATAAGGGGAGGATTATGCGAACACGGATGGTCAAGCCCCAAAAAAAGCATGGGACCCTTTAGAGTTTCCGGAGGGACCAATCACGAGGGGTTGATTGAAGAGGTTCAAAGAAGCATTGCATGGGCTTATGAGAAAATAAGAAGGATTTACAAGCGAGGTACAGAGTGCTGAAGGGTTCGTGATACATGAGAGTAACTTTGGGAGTCATATGAACATTATTCAAGCATTCGGGCACAGCAAAACTCAAAACAAGACAGAAGACCTCACGCACATGAGCCCAGACGAGGCGCGCATATGCGCGAGAAGGGCCACCGAAGATAACACGGACAGAGACTTCCACGCATATGCGCGGGTATAGGACGCGCATATGCACGTGGCACAAAATCTAAAGGCAGAAAATTTTGCACATATGCACGGGTATAGGGCGCGTATATGCGCGCAACGCAAATACTTCGTAGTATAGAATTTACATTATTTTGGCAACAAGATTTCATATCGTTTTTATTATGTAAACATATTGGCATGAATTTTTGGAACACAATTCAGATCATTATTGATAGTTAATCAAACTTTTGAGTTTTCTCTCAAAAACTTTTCAAGGCTTTAGCTTTGTTTCAAAATCAAACTTATCAAAGTTTTAACTTTGTGGCGTTTGTAGATCGTGTCTTATGCGGATTATCAAAGATAAGTTCTTTGAAGGTTCTATTAAGTTTCGATTGTTTCTTTTGTGATTATTTATTTCTAAACCACGTAGTTTAGGAGTGAAAATCACGCGTTGCTTGAATCAAAAGATCGGGACACAACAACGATCCTTGTTCGTTGTTGTATTGAGTGCGCGATTCTAATTTAATCGTGTTTGCCTTTCTTTTCGTACGAGGATTCCCATCAAAGATACCCAAGTTGGGCCGCTGCTCCCCTTCACTTTTACGTGAATGTGTGGGTGCATTTAGGAATAGGAATATTTCTTTTATATAATTTTTTATTTCTTTAAATAAATAATAAAAGGATTTCAAAATATTTAATTAATAAGATTAATTAACTTTAGTTTTTAATTAATAAATTAGGCCTATTAAGATTTATAAGTCATTAGGCCTCAAATTAAAAGGTATAAAAATACTTATTTCCAAAAAAATCTCTTATAAAATACATAAAATTTCTTGATCACACTAATTAATTTTAAACTTGAACTTAAAAATGCAATAATTCTTAAAATATTTAGCTTTTAAATCTTTAACACTTTAATTGTCTCCAATCCTTCGTCCCCAGTCAACCACCGATATTCGTATGAAAATATTTTAATTTATGAAACCAAGAAAAAATTACACAATTAATCATTTAGTCACTCAGCATATATTATTCTTGCATCCAAAATCATTTAAATAAAGTATTTAACAATTTAATAATTTTCTTGCATGCGATCCACGTGGACTGATTTTCGAGCGTTACATAAAGAAAACACATTCTCCTTCCTCCCTTGAGCATTTTTGGCCGAAATTTCTCTTGTTTTTCTCCATTATTTTTTGTTCTTCAAGTTGTTGAAAACAAAACTCTTCTCAAAAGAAAAATACCCTACATTTTCTAGTGCAAGTGTAAGGTGGATCTTCTAAGTTTGGTGGTGGGCCTAATTCTTGAAGGAAAGGAAGGAAGCTTGTAGATTTCTCTTACCATACAAGAGCTAAGGTGTTTACACCTTAGTTGGAGCCATTACATCATTCTTTGAGATTAATAGGTAAATTTCTAAACACACTATGAATGTCATGGATTGTTTTGTATATGCTACAACACTAGAACATGGTGGCCGAAATTTTCTTCTTGTAAAATCGAAAATTTTCTTGCTTCCGTTGCGATCTCGGGCACCTAAAATCGATCCCTTTCAAAGTCTAAGCCTAAAAATATGGGTAGAAGAGAAGATGAGGAATTTGATTTGGGAGGAGACGAGGAGAGCCAAAATGAGAATTGGGATATGAATGGAAGAGGTAGAGGATTTGGGAGAGAAAGAAGAGAAGCCGTACGGGGTAGATATGATGGGAATATGTTAGTATTAAGATGAAAATTCCTTCGTTCCACGGGAAATCTGACCCGGAGGCATACTTAGAATGGGAAAAGAGGGTATAGTTTGTGTTTGAATGTCACCACTACTCGGAACAAAAGAAGGTTAGGTTGGCGGTGGTGGAATTTCTAGAATAGCTCTTATTTGGTGGGATCAATTAGTGACCACTAGGAGGAGATATAATGAGAGACCCATTGAAATTTGGGATGAGATGAAGAGGGTCATGAGGAAGAGGTTTGTGCTCAATCAATACTATAGGGAGATGTTTAAGAGGCTCCAAACTTTGAGGCAAGGAGTTAAGAGTGTTGAGGACTACTATAAGGAGATGGAAGTAGTCATGATTAGGGCAAATATTTAGGAGGATAGTGAAGCGACAATGGCACGTTTTCTTTGTGGTTTGAATAGGAAGATTCAAGATCAAGTGGAGCTTAGGCACTACTTGGATCTAGACGAGATGGTGCAAATGGCCATAAAAGTGGAGCAACAACTCAAGAGGCGGGAAGTTGGCCGCACCAATCAAACTGGGAGTTCGTCATCTTCTTGATGACCAAATGGGAAAAAACGTGATGAAAGTAAATTGGTGACCAAACCCAAGATTGAGACCAAGCAAGAAACGCCTAAGCAAGGAGTGCAAGGTAAAACTGAAACTCCTCTTAATCGTTTTAGAGATACTAAATGTTTTAGGTGTCAAGGGTTGGGACATATTGCTAGCCAATGTCCTAATAAGAGGGTGATGATTTTGAATGGCTATGGTGAGTATGAGTCTCAAAGTGAGGGTGATGACGAGGGTGATGATGATGAGCTGCCTGCGTTAGAGGATCCTGATGAGGGATATGAAGCGGTTGTAGGGGAAGCACTAGTGACTAGGCGGATCATGAGTGCCCAAGTCAAGGAGCAGGAGACTAACCAAAGAGAAAACTTGTTCCATATTAAATGTTTTGTGAATAACAAGGTTTGCAATCTTATCATAGATGGGGGAAGTTGCACCAATGTGGCTAGTAGTGATATGGTAGAAAAGTTGGGTTTACCTACGTTAAAGCATCCTTAACTATATAGGCTTTAATGGTTGAATGATCGTGCGGAGGTGAAGGTGAACAAACAAATAAGTGTTAGTGTCTTTTTCTATTGTGAAGTACATTGATGAAGTGCCAATGCATGCTTGTCATATCTTATTGGGTAGGCCGTGGCAATATGATAGGCGAGTGACACATGATGGGTTCAAGAATAAGTAGTCATTTGTATTGAAGAAGGAATCCATTGTATTACTTCCTTTATCCCCAAAAAAAGTCTTGAAGGACCAATTGAAAAAAAAAGATAGATGAGGCCGAAAAAAGGAAAGACAAAAAAGTGAGGTGGCCATTGAAATAAAGAATAAGGTGGCTAAAAAAAAAGTGAGATAGCCATACAAAAGAAAAAAGAGAGGAAAGAAAATGAGGGAAAAGAAATGAGAGGAAAGAGGCCAAAAAGAAAACATATATGGCCCAAAAAAGGGAGTTGAAGCAATTGATGCACACACATGAACCACTTGTGTTGATTCTTTATAAAGAGATCCTCTTTAACACAAGTGATATAGCAGGGTCCCTTCCGAACATTGTTGTTTTACTTTTGCAGGAGTTCGATGATAGATTTCCGGAGGAGCTACCTCAAGGACTACCACCATTGAGGGGGATTGAGCACCAGATTGATTTTTTACCCGGGAGTGCATTGCCGAATCGTCCAGCTTATAGGAGCAATCCGAAGGAGACTAAGTAGCTTCAACGGCAGGTAAGGGAGTTGTTAGATAGGGGTTTTGTGCGTGAGTTCATGTCTCCTTGCGCTGTACCTGTTTTCTAGTTCCTAAGAAAGATGGCTCATGATGTATGTGTGTGGATTGTAGGGCAATTAATAACAAAACCATCAAGTATAGGCATCCCATACCTAGGCTAGATGATATGTTAGATGAATTGCATGGTGCTTGCATTTTTAGAAAAATTGATTTGAAGAGTGGCTATCACCAAATTAGGATGAGGGAAGGTGATGAGTAGAAAACTGCTTTTAAAACCAAGTATGGGTTATATGAGTGGATGGTTATGCCTTTTGGCTTAATTAATGCTCTTAGCATCTTTATGAGGTTAATGAACCATGTTTTGCGTGCATACATAGGAAAATTTGTTGTGATTTAGATTGATGATATCCTAGTGTATAGAAAAAACTTGGATGAGCATGTTAAACACTTGAGACTTGTGCTAATCACACTAAGGGAAGAAAGTTTGTATGCTAACTTAAAGAAATGTGATTTTTGTACAAGCAAACTTGTCTTTCTTAGTTTTGTGTTAAGTACGCAGGGAATACATGTAGATGAAGACAAAGTAAGTGCTATTCGAGATTGGCCAACGCCTACTACTGTTGGTCAAGTCCGAAGATTTCATGGACTTGCAAGCTTCTATAGGAGGTTTGTTAAGGATTTTAGCACACTGGCTGCACCGATGACGACGGTGATCAAGAAGAACGTTCCATTCCATTGGGGCGAGGAGCAAGAGAAGTCCTTTAATATTATCAAGCAAAAATTAATTAATGCTTCTTTACTTGTTTTGCCTGACTTTGCTAATACTTTTGAAATTCAATGTGATGCTTCAGGTTCAGGTGTTGGCGGAGTTTTGATGCGAGGAGGACGGCCGGTGGGGTAATTTAGTAAGAAGCTCAATGGAGCAGCGCTGAATTACCCGACGTATGAAAAGGAGTTGTACGCACTTGTGAGGACACTAGAGACGTGGCAGCACTACTTGAGGCCTAGGGAGTTTGTGATTTATACGGATCATGAATCCTTAAAGCACCTTAAGGGGCAACAGAAGCTGAACAAGCGGCATGCCAAGTGGGTGGCATTCATAGAGACATTCCCCTACATAATCAAGTACAAACAAGGTAAGGAAAATGTAGTGACCGACGCACTATCACAGAGGTATGTACTAATCTCTACCATGGATGCAAAAATTTTGGGGTTTGAGCATGTGAAAGAGTTATATGCGCTAGATGAGGACTTTAAGGGTGTATTTGAAACATGTATGCATGGTCCACATGACAAATTTTATTTGCAACATGGTTTTCTATTTAGAGAAGATAGGTTGTGCATTCCTAAATCTTCAATTCTTGAATTACTTGTTAGGGAGGCACATGGGGGTGGTTTGATGGGACACTTTGGTGTGACAAAAACTTTAAGTGGATTCCATGAACATTTCTATTGGCCACATATGAAACGTGATGTTGAACGAGTATGTGATAAGTGCATAACTTGTAGACAAGCTAAGTCTAGAACAAAACCACATTAATTGTATACACCACTTTCCGTCCCTAGTGAACCTTGGGTTCATATTTATATGGATTTTGTTTTGGGTTTGCCAAGGACAAAGAAGGGGAGGGACTCTATATTTATTGTCGTTGATAGATTTTCGAAAATGTCACACTTTATAGCTTGTCATAAAGCTGACGATGCTTCTAACATTGCAGATTTGTTCTTTAGAGAAGTCGTTAGGTTGCATGGCATGCCTAGGACTATTGTTTCTGACCGTGATGTTAAGTTTTTGAGTTAATTTTGGAAAATGTTGTGGGCTAAACTGAGCACAAAATTGTAGTTTTCTACTACATGTCATCCTCAAACGGATGGACAAACTGAAGTTGTTAATAGGACTATAGGAACACTTTTGTGTGCTATGCTTAAAAAGAACTTAAAGAATTGAGAAGATTGTTTGTCATTTGTTGAGTTTGCTTATAACCGTTGCGTGCATTCTACTACAAATTATTCGCCTTTGAAATTTTTTATGGTTTTAATCTTTTGACTCCGTTGGATTTGATGTCTTTACCCGTGAGTGAAAGATTAAATATAGATGGCGAAAACAAGGTTGAATTTGTTAGGGGGTTTGCATGAAAAGGTCAAGGTAAATATTGAAAAGAAGAATGAACAATACACAAAGCAAGCCAACAAGGGGAAGAAGAAGATGGTACTTGAGAAGGGTGATTGGGTATGGCTACACTTGAGGAAGGAAAGGTTTCATGAGAAGCGACGTTCAAAGCTACTTTTAATGTTAGTAATTTTTCCTCGAAAGGATCAATGACAACACCTACAAATTTGATATGCCAGGTGAGTATTACGTAAGTTCTACTTTTAATGTTAGTAATTTGTCATTGTTTGATGTAGGTGATGAACAAGATTTGAAGACAAATCCTTTTCAAGAAGGGGAGGATGATGCAAACATGGATGGTCAAGCTCCAAGAAAAAGCATGTGATCCTTTAGAGTTGCCGGTGGGACCAATCACGAGAGGACGAATGAAGAGATTCAAGGAAGCATTACATGGACTTGTGAGCAATCAAGAGGGGCTTACAAGCAACGTGCAAAGTGCCGAAGGGTTCGTTATGCACGGGAGCAAGTTTAGGATTAATATGAACAGTATTCAAGTGATAAATGATGTGGGCCAAATATTACCGCCCAAGCGCCACACATACTGTCCAACGATGATTGCCAGAATGCCCCGCCCGCGCCCGAGCGGCAAAATCTTACCGCCCGAGCGCCAACAGTCCATAACACTCGGTGCTCGAGGGGTCAAATCCTACCACCCGAGCGCGCATAGCTGCGAGAAAAATCTTGGTTTTCTTGTTTAGAGTCCTAATTATTTTGGAAACAAGATATTGTTATCTTTTGAGTTTGAAAACATATATGGACGAAAATTAACACACAATTCAGATTATTATTGATATTTTTATCAAAGTTTTAGAGTTTACTCTCAAAAAATTCAAAGGCTTGCTTTGGTCTTCAAATCAAACTTATTAAAGTTTATAACTTTCTGGCGTTTGTCAGTTGATTTCATACGGATTGTCAAGGACTAGTTCTTTGAAGGTTCGTCTGATTATTCAATTGTTTCAATCGTGGTTATTTGTTGCTAGTTCTTATAGCTTAGAGGTTAATATCACAAATTCGTACTTGTTCAAAAGATCGGGACAACAACGATTCCTAGTTCGTTATTGAATTGAGGGCGTGGTTCTAAATTAATCATGATTGCTTTTCTTACGTACGTGGATTCATATAAGTATGTGTCCCAAAGTGAGGGTGATGACGAGGGTTATGATGATGAGATGCCTGCGTTAGAGGATCCTGAAGAGGGATATGAAGCGGTTGTAGGTGAAGCACTAGTGACTAGACGGATCATGAGTGCCCAAGTCAAGAAAGAGGAGACTAACCAAAGGGAAAACCTTTTCCATACTAGGTGTTTTGTGAATAGCAAGGTTTGCAACCTTATCTTAGATGGAGGAAGTTGTACTAATGTCGCTAGTGTTGAGATGGTGGAGAAATTAGGTTTACCTACATTAAAGCATCCCCTCAACCATATAGGCTTCAATGGTTGAATTATTGTGCGGAGATGAAGGTGAACAAACAAGTATTGGTGTCCTTTTCGATTGAGATGTATATTGATGAGGTGTTGTGTGATGTCGTGCTAATGCATGCTTTTCTTATTTTGTTAGGGAGACCATGGAAATATGATAGGCAAGTGACACATGATGAGTTTAGGAATAGGTATTCTTTTGTTCTAAAAAAAGAACCTATTGTTTTACTTCCTTTTTCCCCAAAACAAGTGTTGTAGGACCAATTGAAAAAAAAGATGAGATATGAGGCCGAAAAAAATAGTTAACTAAAAAGTGAGATGGCCTTTGAAAACAAAAATGAGATGGCTGAAAAAAAAGTGATAAAACAAGTGAGATAGTCATACAAAAGAAAAAAAAAAGAAAAGAAAATGAGAGGAAAGAGGCTAAAAAGAAAACATATATTACCCAAAAGAGTGAGTTGAAACATATGTTGCACACACATGAACCACTTGTGTTGATTCTTTATAAGGAGATCTTCCTTAACACAAGTGATATAGTTGGGCCCCTTCCGAGCAATTTTGTTTCACTTTTGCAGGAGTTTGATGATATATTTTCGGAGGAGCTACCTCAAAGAATACCACCATTGATGGGGATTGAGCATCAAATTTACTTTGTGCCCAGAAGTGCATTACCAAATCGTCCAGCTTATAGAAGCAATCTGGAGGAGACTAAGGAGTTTCAACAGCAGGTAAGTGAGTTTTTAGATAGGGGTTTTGTGCGTGAGTTTATGTCTCCTTGTGCTGTTCCTGTTTTATTAGTTCCTAAAAAAGATGGCTTATGGCGTATGTGTGTGGATTGTAGGGCAATTAATAATATAACGATCAAGTATAGGCATCCCATACCTAGGCTAGTTGATATGTTAGATGAATTGCATGGTGCATGTTTCTTTAACAAGATTGATTTGAAGAGTGTCTATCACCAAATTAGGATGAGGGAAGGTGATGAGTGAAAAACTGCATTAAAACCAAATACGGGTTATATGATTGGATGGTCATGACTTTTGGCTTAACTAACACTCCTAGCACCTTTATGAGTTTAATGAACCATGTCTTGCGTGCAAACATAGGAAAATTTGTTGTGGTTTACTTAGATGATATCCTAGTGTAAAGAAAAAACTTGGATGAGCATGTTAAACACTCCAGACTTGTGCTAATCACACTAAGGGAAGAAAAGTTATATGCTAACTTGAATAAATGTGATGTTTGTACAAGCAGACTTGTCTTTCTTGGTTTTGTGGTAAGCTCACAAGGGATACAAGTGGATGAAGATAAGGTAAGTGCTATTCGAGATTGGCCATCGCCTACTACTGTTGGTCAAGTCCGAAGTTTTCATGGACTTGCAAGCTTCTATTGGAGGTTTGTAAAGGATTTTAGCACACTGACAGCACCGATGACGGCGGTAGTCAAGAAGAACGTTCCATTCCATTGGGGCGATGAGCAAGAAAAGTCTTTTAATATTATCAAGCAAAAACTAATTAATGCTTTTTTACTTGTTTTACCTGATTTTTCTAATACTTTTGAAATTGAATGTGATGCTTCAGGTGTAAGTATTGGTGGAGTGTTGATGCAAGGAGGACGGCCGGTGGCGTATTTTAGTGAAAAGCGTAATGGAGAAGCGCTTAACTATCTAACAGATGACAAGGAGATCTATGCGCTTGTGAGGACTCTTGAAACGTGGCAGCACTACATGAGTCCTAGGGAGTTTTTGATTCATATGGATCATGAATCCTTAAAGCATCTTAAGTGGCAGCAGAAGTTGAACAAGAGACATGATAAGTAGGTGACGTTTGTGGAGACATTCCCCTACATGATCAAATATAAGCAATGTAAGGAAAACGTAGTGGCCAACGCACTATCACTAAGGTACATACTTTTCTCTACATTGGATTCTAAAATTTTGGGGTTTGACCATGTCAATGAGTTGTATGTGATAGATGAGGATTTTAATAGTGTGTCCACATGAAAAATTTTATTTTTATAATGGTTTCTTGTTTAAAGAAGATAGGTTGTGCATCCCTAGATCATCCATTCGTGAATTACTTGTTAGGGAGGCACATGAGGGTGGTTTGATGGGATATTTTGGTGTGGCTAAAACTTTAAATGCATTGCAGGAACATTTCTATTGGCCACATATGAAATGAGATTTTGAGCGTGTTTGTGAAAAGTGCATAACATGTATACAAGCTAAGTCTAGGACGCAACCACATGGATTGTATACACCACTTCCTGTCCCTAGTGAACCTTGGGTCGATATTTCTATGGACTTTGTTTTGGGGTTGCCTAGGACTAAGAAAGGAAGGGATTCAATATTTGTTGTTGTTGATAGATTTTCTAAAATGACACATTTTATTTCTTGTCGTAAAACTGATGATGCATCTAACATTGCAGATTTGTTCTTTAGAGAAGTCGTTAGGTTGCATGGCATGCCTATGACTATTGTTTCTGATCGTGATGTTAAATTCTTGAGTTACTTTTGGAAAACATTGTGGGCTAAACTTGGCACTAAACTATTGTTCTCTACGACTTGTCATCCTCAAACTGATGGGTAGGCTGAGGTTGTTAATAGGACGTTAGGAACTTTATTACGTGCTATTCTTAAAAGGAATTTAAAGAATTGGGAAGAATGTTTACCATTTGTTAAGTTTGCTTATAATCGTAGCATGCATTCTACTACTAGTTATTCGCCATTTGATATTGTGTATTGTTTTAATCATTTAACTCCATTGGATTTAATGTCTTTACCTGTGAGTGAAAGGTTAAACATGGATGGAAAAATGTAGGATGAATTTGTTAGGAGTTTGTATGAGAAGGTCAAAGCTAATATTGAAAGGAAGAATGAACAATACACAAAGCAAGCCAACAAGGGGAAGAAAAATATGGTGATTGAGAAGGGTGATTGGGTGTGGCTACATTTGCGGAAGGAAAGGTTCCCTGAGAAGTGACATTCAAAGCTATTACCGAGGGGTGATGGACCATTTCAAGTCCTCGAGAGGATCAATGACAATGCCTACAAACTTCATCTGCCAGGTGAGTATAACGTCAGTTCTACTTTTAATGTTAGTGATCTTTCGTTGTTTGATGTAGGTGATGAACAAGATTTGAGGACAAATCCTTTTAAATAAGGGGAGGATTATGCGAACACGGATGGTCAAGCCCCAAAAAAAGCATGGGACCCTTTAGAGTTTCCGGAGGGGCCAATCACGAGGGGTTGATTGAAGAGGTTCAAAGAAGCATTGCATGGGCTTATGAGAAAATAAGAAGGATTTACAAGCGAGGTACAGAGTGCTGAAGGGTTCGTGATACATGAGAGTAACTTTGGGAGTCATATGAACATTATTCAAGCATTCGTGCACAGCAAAACTCAAAACAAGACAGAAGACCTCACGCACATGAGCCCAGACGAGGCGCGCATATGCGCGAGAAGGGCCACCGAAGATAACACGGACAGAGACTTCCACGCATATGCGCGGGTATAGGACGCGCATATGCACGTGGCACAAAATCTAAAGGCAGAAAATTTTGCACATATGCACGGGTATAGGGCGCGTATATGCGCGCAACGCAAATACTTCGTAGTATAGAATTTACATTATTTTGGCAACAAGATTTCATATCGTTTTTATTATGTAAACATATTGGCATGAATTTTTGGAACACAATTCAGATCATTATTGATAGTTAATCAAACTTTTGAGTTTTCTCTCAAAAACTTTTCAAGGCTTTAGCTTTGTTTCAAAATCAAACTTATCAAAGTTTTAACTTTGTGGCGTTTGTGGATCGTGTCTTATGCGGATTATCAAAGATAAGTTCTTTGAATGTTCGATTAAGTTTCGATTGTTTCTTTTGTGATTATTTATTACTAAACCACGTAGTTTAGGAGTGAAAATCACGCGTTGCTTGAATCAAAAGATCGGGACACAACAACGATCCTTGTTCGTTGTTGTATTGAGTGCGCGATTCTAATTTAATCGTGTTTGCTTTTCTTTTCGTACGAGGATTCCCATCAAAGATACCCAAGTTGGGCCGCTGCTCCCCTTCACTTTTACGTGAATGTGTGGGTGCATTTAGGCATAGGAATATTTCTTTTATATAATTTTTTATTTCTTTAAATAAATAATAAAAGGATTTCAAAATATTTAATTAATAAGATTAATTAACTTTAGTTTTTAATTAATAAATTAGGCCTATTAAGATTTATAAGTCATTAGGCCTCAAATAAAAAGGTATAAAAATACTTATTTCAAAAAAAATCTCTTATAAAATACATAAAATTTCTTGATCACACTAATTAATTTTAAACTTGAACTTAAAAATGCAATAATTCTTAAAATATTTAGCTTTTAAATCTTTAACACTTTAATTGTCTCCAGTCCTTCGTCCCCAGTCAACCACCGATATTCGTATGAAAATCTTTTAATTTATGAAACCAAGAAAAAATTACACAATTAATCATTTAGTCACTCAAAATATATTATTCATGCATCCAAAATCATTTAAATAAAATATTTAACAATTTAATAATTTTCTTGCATGCGATCCACGTGGACTGATTTTCGGGCGTTACATAAAGATCAAGAAAAAATCATATCCACATGTCCTTTAGGTACAATTTCATTTAGAACGATGCCATTTGGTTTATGCATTGCCCCAGTAACATTTCAAAGGTGTATGCTATAAACATTTTTTGTGACATGATTGAAAATTATTGTAAATTTTCTTGGATGATTTTACCTTTTTTGGGAATACATTTGATAATTTTCTTGAAAATTAGGAAAAATATTTAAAAAGATGTGTGGAAAAATGTTTTATTTTCAATTGGGAAAAATGTCATTATATATTTACTTCTGGAACTACTTTGGGACATGTGTCATCTCATGAAATTGATGTTGATAAAGCAGAAATTAATGTCATCGCCCATCTATCCCCACCAAATATCATTTAAGAAATTCGCTTATTTGTAGCAAACAAATGTAAATCCACTCGATAACAACCCACTTTCATGCCAATTCCTTAGGTAATTAAGTGCAAAACTTGCACTTATCAAAGTGCCATGATGTATGGTAGAAGATATGTTGAACCATGTTGATAAATTTTTATATCGTATTGAACTCATATTTTTGGATTCGCAACATATCCAAGCTTTTAATGCAATTCCTATATTTTGTTCGTCAATTTTTAGCAATTCCTAATGCTTTGATAAATTATAGGAAAAAAATAGTGAAGTTATCATTTGTAAACATGACTTTGAAGCTTAATGTTTTTAATCTTTATAAGCAACCAAATGACAAAAAATATGAAAGTGAAGATGAAAATATTATTGAAACTCTTGTCGAAGAAAACATTAAAGAATGGAAAACACGTGACCAATTGAATATTTGTTAAATTGATAATTTTATACAAAATATTGAAATTAATTTTGATGATTTTAACTTGTATCATTATTTTCTAGAATTAGAGAATGAAGAGGAAGCAAGACGTGAGAACAACGATGAATAACCCATATTGGAGTTAAAGCCCTAGCAAAAAGAATTGAAATATGCATTTCTTGGAGAAAATAAAAAATATCCGGTGGTAATTTCTTCCATAGTTGTAAGTGATCAAAAAGATAAATTAGTCGATATACTTAAAAGGCATAAAAATGCCATTGGTTTTACGCTAAAAGATATCAAGGGTATTAATCAACTAATTTGCACTCACACAATGAAAATTGAAGTTCTGAAATTACTTCATATTGGAATTATCTATCCATATTAAATTGGTAAGCCCAACACAAGAAGTTCCAAAAAAATCTTGCATTACAGTGTTAAAAAATGATAAATGTGAATCATTAAGAAGTCGAGTCCTTTATATTTGGCGTATGCGTATTGATTATAAAAAATTGAATGATGACCCTAAAAATGATCATTCTTCTTTACCATTTTTAGATCATATTTTAGAAAGATAGTAGGTCATCTCTATTACTTTTTTCTTGATAGATATTCAAGTTATTATCAAATTCTCATTACACTTGAAGTGAAACGTCCACTAATTTTAATTTTAAAATCATACAAATTTTTTTTTTTTGTAAAATTCGAAACTTGTAATTTAAAATACTCAACATTTCAAAATTCCAAAAATTAATTTAACATTTAAAATTTCAAATACATCAAATCCCTAAATCGCCAATTAACAAAAATCCGACGTCAAACATTAACACTATCAAAGCTAAACTTTAAAATAAAGAATAAAAATCTCTAATTAAATCATTAAAAAATCTTTAAAACTTTGAATATCAAGCTAATGCGGAACAAGTCCCTCGGGAGTGTACTGCCGGACTCGATGCACTCGAGCATCAGCGCCTCCCTCATTCTCATCCTCACCTGCAACCATTGAAACCTAGTGAGTCTAATGACTCAACATGTTCTAAACATGAATAACAAATAATATATATACAGGCACATGCACCAAAAATCATATTTTTATTGAAAATAAGCTTGTAATCGTAAATCGTTAAATCGTAAAAGCTTTCCATCATTACATATCATTTTAGGTGAAATTTGATCACTGAAAGTTACTAGCTGTATCCTCTGGTCGACTGATCAGTCTTAGCTGACCATTGCGCATGGGGACGGGAATCGTTGGACTCCCTCTTGGACCTTCTACCATAAACGGGCTCCCGCTAGGGTGGTCTTCTCCCTCACTATATTCTCAAAAATCATATATCATTTTTTTTTTCACAGTCAATTCACGTCCTTCAAAATATTTTTTCTTTTCTTTTTAATCATAAAATATTGTGTCAATTCACATTCGAAAAATAGCATTTTAACAGTAAAAATTGCACAGACTTATCATAATCATAAAATCTCCCATTTTCATCATAAATATTTTAAAATATTATTTGGCATGCGTTATGATTCTTTGGGGCGCTGCCAAGCTTTTCGTACTACCAGGGACGCAAAATGACAATTTTACCCTGGACTCCAAAATTCCCAATTTTGACTTTCTCTTACTTTTATTGATTCAAGCCTATCCCATTGTATCATATAAGCTTAAATATGACTTCTAATATTTTTCTTAGACGTAAATCCGAGCCTTTCGATTTAATAACTTAATGACTAAACCATGAAGCATTTTTAACCCGAATAAATTCAAAATTTAATATTTTCTTCCCAAATTTTAAACCTTAACTTTTTATCCTTAAAATTAACATGACACCTTAAAATACACCCATAAACATTTCTTAGACATAAAATTAATCTCCTCAACTAATTTCCCAATTCGTTTTAAAACATAATCGTACGCCTCGATTTTAACACGAATCGACTCAAAACTTAACCAAACTTGAACCATATTTTATTAACACACAACTATGCCTTATGCAACCCAACTCAAACCATTTAAGACCATAGCGATATATTAGAACACCTGCTGAATTTTCTGCACATTTGATCAAATCCTAGCCCAAGCCAAATTTCAATCCATCGAGCCTATCCCTTAACCATCATTTCCAGACCCTAAGTACCAATCCTAGGACCTAGAGTGAACCCTTAGAACTCTACTGGACCAGCCCCTACAGCCCTAGCAGTTGCAACCTTAAACTCGCGCCCCTACAAGACTTAAGCGACGACATGCAACCTTTATCCCCCCTTTCCAGCCCTTGCACAGCCTATATAAAACCATGACAAGGCCCTATTAGGACCCATGAACATGTCCCTAAACCAGCTAACAGACTTCTTCTTCCTAGGAACAAAAACGCAAACCCTAGTTCCTGAAAAACCAATTTTCGTTCAGCTCTTGCATCCCTAATAGTCCTTTAAAATGCACTATGGACCCTTAAACATGTTGAAAATCGTCCCTTCCCATAGCCCTATCATGACATCCCATTTGTGCATCATAAGAATGAGTTTGAATGCATGAAAACAAAGTTTTAATATGTACAAGCCATAAAAACTAAAATAAAAGGATGATTTCATATTTTTCATGCAAACATGATTAAACACACATAATATGATTTAAATGCTGCAAAAAGAAGGTTTAGAAACGTGTTTTTGCATTTAAAACGCTCGAAATACGAATATCGTAGCGGTGAAACGTCGGTGACGAATGAAGGATTATTTTTATTTTTTTCTACCATTTATCTTGTCAAATCCCCACCAAAAACCCACATTGGTATGCAATGGAGTCAAGTTATCGTTGTTGCAAGGAAAAACGAGGAATAAAATCGATTAACGAAGGAGAAAAATATCGAAATCTTCCTTGCCAAGATACCCAAGTTTGGACATTGCTCCCTTCCACTTTTACGTGAATGTGTGTGTGCATGTAGGTGTGTGTGTTTAGGTCTAGGAGTCTTTTTTTTATTTTTATTTTTTTTTATTTCTTTAAATAAATAATAAAAGGCTTTCAAAATATTTAATTAATGGGATTAATTAACCTTTGTTTTTAATTAATAAATTAGGCCTATTAAGATTTATAAATAATTAGGTCTCAAATTAAAAGATTTAAAATTACTTATTTAAAAATAAATCCCTTATAAAATACATAAAATTCTTTACTCCCACTAATTAATTTAAACTTGAACTTAAAAATGAAATAATTCTTAAAATATTTGGCTTTTAAATCTTTAACAATTAAATCGTCTCTGGTCCTCCGTCCCCAACCAACCACCGATATTCGTCTGAAAATCATTTAAATTATGAAACCAAGCAAAATTACACAATTAATCATTTAGTCACTCAAAATATATCATTCATGCATCTAAAATCATTTAAATAAAATATTTTAGCAATTTAATAATTATCATGCATGTGGTCTACGTGGACTGATTTTCGGACGTTACATGAAGATCGAGAAAAACCATATTCGCATTTCCTTTACGTACATTTTTCATTTAGAACGATGTCATTTGGTTTATGCATTGCCCAGTAACATTTCAAATACGTATGCTAAAAGCATTTTTAGTGACATTATTGAAAATTTTTGGAAATTTTCTTGGAAGATTTTACCTTTTTTTTGGAAATACATTTGATAATTTTCTTGAAATTAGGAAAAAGTTTTAAATAGATGTGTGGAAAAATTTCTTATTTTCAATTGGGAAAAATGTTATTATATGTTTACTTCTGGAACTAATTTGAGATATGTTGTGTCATCTCATAGAATCAATGTTGATAAAGCACAAATTAATATCAACGCCAATCTATCCGCACCAAAGATCATTTATGAAATTAGCTCATTTTTAGGAAATGTTGGATTTTATAGGAGGTGTATAAATAACTTTAGCTTAATATATAAACCGTTTGTAACCTTATAATAAAAGACAATGTATTTGAGCAGACACAAGAATTTCAAAATGTTTTTGATCAAATCATTACACATTTAACATCAACTCCTATCACGCAGCCTCTGATTAGTCTTTATCATTTGTAATCATGTGTGATGCAAGTGATTTTGCAATCGGTGCAGTATTGGGTCCAAGAAGGAACGATAAGTCTCATGTAATATATTATTCAAGTAGAAATTTAAACAATTCTCAAATGAATTATTTTACAAGTAAAAAGAACCACTCACTATAATATTTTCATTAGATAAATTTCATTCTTATTTGATCGGATCAACGACAATTGTGTTTATTGAGCATTTTTCTCTAAGATATTTATTGACCAAATAAGATGCGAAGCCCCGTCTAATGTGTTGGATTTGTTGCTCCAAGAGTTCGACATTTCAATCAAACATAACAAAGAACCGAAAATGTAGTAGATGATAACTTATCGAAACTAGTAACAATATCATCTTGTTAAATCACACTAATCAACGATAATTTTCCTAATGAACAATTATTTTCTATTGATACTACACCTTGGTTCGCCAACATAGTAAATTTTCTTGTGACGAGAAAAATGTCACCACAATGAAATTCTTAAGATAAAAGTAATTTTTTAAATGAGGTAAAAAAAATTATTGGGATGATATGTATTTGTTCAAGTATTGTCCAGATCAAATTTTTCATTGTTGCGTACCCGACAATGATATAAGAAATGTTATTAAATTTTGTCATTCAAAAGCATGTGGATGAAATTTTTCTTCTAAGAAAACGCTTACTTTATTTAAAGACACTTGTGAAATCTATAAGATATGTGAAAAATGTCAAAAATTGGGTGTGGTGCGATTTCAAAAATAAACATGATGCCTTCAAATCCTATCATTGTAATAGTTTCAACGCTCGAAAAATTCCTTGGGCGTCCTATCAATTAAAACATCCATATGGTGTTTAGAATTGCTACCTTTTCGTATTTAACGCTTGCTCCAAATATTTCGGATTTCAAGCAAAGGTAGTTCTTCTTGTAAACCTCTTCAAACATATCTCCCTTTTGTCGATTGTCTGGTTGGGTCCATGATCAGAGACTGGATTCCTTGTATCACACTGATATGTTTCATCTTTCCACAATCTCCCAGATTATGTGGAACTTCCTCAGTATATTTTTGGATCGTTGATGAGACTTTGGTTCCTTTACTTGCGCAACGACATCAGTGTTGTTGCAGTAGACTGGGACATGATCAAATGTTTGAGGAATGTAACCCAAATCTTTAACAAAATTCCTAATCCAAACCCCTTCCTTTGATGCAGCCAATGCTCCTATGTATTCGGTCTCAATGGTTGAATCTGCTGTGGTTTTTTTTCTTGGAACTCTTCCAAGAAACAACACCATCATCGAGCTTGAATACTAATCTAGATGTTGATTTTGAATCATCCACATATGAATGAAAGTTAGAATCAGTATAGCCTTCCAATTTTAATTCTCTCCTCTAAGAACAAATTCTTAGTTTTTCTCAAGTACTTAAGAATGTTCTTCAAGACTTTCTGTTGAAATGGACCTGTATTCGATTGATATCTTCTTCCAACACTTAGTACAAATTTAATATCAGGTTGAGTAGGTATAATATTGTGACACCCTAAACACAAAGGTGCATAAATGCATTTAAAGTATTTTAGTATAACTAAATTTTATTATTTTACCACATTATTTTTCGATAAAAATTGTATTTGTCCAAAGTATCTAGATATACATTAAAATACATCACAATACACTTAAAAATTCATCAAGTACTATGTGGTTCCCATTCAAAAACCAAATACCCAAAATAAAATAAAATATTATAATTAAGCTCAACATATATATTAAGTAATTAAGTACAATAATTATTAAGTTCAATGAAAGATAATTTATAATACATAGTTTTAATATAATATAATATAATAAATAAATAAATAAAAACAAATTACAAAAAAAATGATAATAAAATTAATAAGGATAAGCATGATTTACGGCTATATATATCCGAACTCTCTCCTTTTGCAAATCACGAACCAGCCTAGAGAAAGAGAAACGGGAAAGGAAAGAAGAAAGGAAAGGGAAAAGAGGAAGAAAATAGAAGAAAATCTATAAAATTTTCCGAAAAATTTCAATAAATCACCAACTATTCACCTCATATCGTAAAGCAATATAGCACTGGAGGTGACGTAAGAGGATCGATCAAAAACAAGAAAATCAAATAAAAAAATTCCGAGAAACGGCAACGGAATTCCGTTTCAAGCAAGGTAATCTATGATCATATTTCTTATAGCTACACACCAAACTAGAGATTGACTTGAACATAAAATTTGTACCTTTTGTTGCACAGATAAGGTACATACCGTCCGTCGTCTCAAAATATTGTCGAAACTAACATTTTCGGAATGCCGGAGTACCTTAGTTCTCCACAGGACAATATTTAAATCTGGTATTGATTGGCGAGGAATTTGAAAATACTTTTAACATAAGAATTAAAGATCTTGCAAAGTTACATAACCTGGAAAAAACCTGGCAGTGCGTGGCCGCCGGATGGCCAGTCACGCATCGGCACCTTCGACGCATGTACCTCATGTGCCGCCGTATCGGCGTTTTCCGGCAGCCGAACCTTCCGGGTGATGTTTCCGACTTTTTGGCTAATTTCGTAATGTTTAGAGATATTCTCTAATTAATATGAATTTTGCGAACTTAAGTAAAATCAACCTGTTAAATTTTGAACAAAAAAGTAATCTTGAAATAATCAACTATTTATTTAAAACTCTAACATATGAATATCATTTCTAATATATTTTTAGGACTTGCTCCAACAACTCGGATTACTAATCAAGCCTAAACTTTAAATTATCAAGTGAGGAAATTATTATTCATTCTTCTATTAAAGCCTTTGGCATTTGGCCTGGAAATTGAAATAGCATTTATTTAATATTCAAATATCATCTACAATTCATTTCGAATACTGATATATTTTCTTGCATATTTATGAATGGATTGATATATCATTAATGAATGGAGTCATGGACAACGGATTTCGGTCCGGAAATTGAGTCCACTGGACAACGTGGCTTCGGCCTGGAAAGTGAGTCCAATGAACAACGGGTCAACAGCTCGGGTATATGGTTCATCTGAACAACGCGCACCGAATATTTTGGTCTAGAGAATGGTTAACCCGGCTCGTAAAATGAACTTATAAGTGCTCAATTAGAGCCACCAATGTTAATTTATGAAATAATTGCATTTATCTACTATTCGTAGTAATTTTAACATTTCATAGCATTCATAACTTATAATTTGTTATGCTTATTACTTCATGCATAATTATGATAAAGCGTTATTTTAACTTATTTAAAAGATATATATTAATTTAAACTCACTAAGTCCTCAAAGACTTAACCTTCTGTTTCTCTTCGTCTATTGTAATTTCCAAACACAGGTACCCCAGAATTGGAACAGGAGGAAAATAACTAAAGCTGAAATAAGAGCATTTGAAAGTCGTGATGATATGTTTATAAATAAATGTTAAACATCCGCTGTAAAATAATTGTACATATTTGAAATAAGAATGTAAATATTTGTGTATAATCTTTTAATGATAGTAGAAAATATTTAAATTTTTATCTACAATATTTTTAATGATAATGGTAAAAATAAAGATAACAGTTCAATAAATAAATATTGTAGAAAATGTGGCACTTAGTAAGGGAATAATTATGAATTCCTAAACCGGGCGTCACAGGGGTGGTATCAGAGCTCAGGTTTCTTAGAGTCTAGAGACAGGAGCCTAAGGTTTATTAGAATGTCATACGTTAATCTTTATGTTTTCCTTTCAGGATGACGGAGTCTAGTGGGACATCAAGAAATAAACAAACTATAATCATCAAACAAATGGAGGAAGAAATAACAAAATTAAGCACATAAAACTCGGATTTGAAATGCCTAGTGAATATGTATCGGGAGCATTTTGAAACCTTTGGAACAACTGAAACTTTTCATGGATTTATTGAAGAACGGATGAGGGCTGATAATCTAGCATATCAGGGAGAAGTGGGTCATGTACTGTATGAATGAGACCACACTCTTATATACTTACTAGACATGCATGAATTCTATGACCGAGGTTTGATTAGTTTCCTGAAAGGAGTATCACACCCTTCAATCTACATTGACCACTTAATCATGCATGGGCGTGAACTTGTTTATCAATCTATCCACGGAATGGAACCTGGTGTTATCGGTCCATCTTACACAAATCAAGCTAATCAGACCACAGTTCCTCCCATCACTAACACATTTGCAACCGGAGGTAGTAGCTTGACTAAAAATATTTCACACTATGTACCAACCCCTTTTGTAGAATATCCTGGAGTCATGAACAAAACACTAGATCAAAAACCCTTTATGATAGAAGATTATCTGTTGCAGTCACCCGAAGTTGAATTTCTTCCTGACTTCACGGGGGAAAACTTTGTATTTGGAGTAGATGAACTTGTTCCAATGACTATCATAACCGAAAGTGAAAATGTTAATGAGCTTAGTTATGAACTAGACCCAGTTGAACCATATACATAACTGCCAAATACGGATCAAAATGTTACCATAAAAACCACAAGCACAAATGAAGGCTCGAGCCACACAACTTTTATAGATCTCTCAGACGACGAATGAAGACAATGACTATTTGACACTAATATATAACTAGTATTATTAATCATCATCTTTTGTAGGTATGATGATTATCAAGGTCATCACTTTTTGTAGGCATGACGTACAAAATATGTTTGAAATAATGCATCATTTTGTGCAGTTTTGTCAGCAAAATCCACCACGACCTCATGATCAAGCTCAATTACATCACATTGAGGCAAATGATCGAGCTCTTGAGAGATTTTTGAGATTCAAAGCGCCAAAGTTTGAAGGCAAACCAGATGCGTATCAAGCAGAATCTTGGCTAAGCAAAATCAACAAAATATAATCTATTCTTAATTATTTTGAAGAACAAAAGGTGAATTTTTCACTTACTTATTTGAAGAAGCAGTTCATAACTGGTGGCGTACGGTGGAACTAAGTGGACAAAGAATCACACACCAAAAACGTGGGACAATTTTCTGCAAGAATTCGAAGGTAAATATATAACTCAAGTTATATTAAATACCCGAGAACGTGAATTTATGGATTAGTCCAAGGTGACATGACCGTAGCTCAATATGAGGAAGAATTCCACCGTCTTATACATTATGCACCACACTACATGGAGGATGAGGTAAGAAAAAGAAAAAAATTTGTTCAAGGATTAAATCTAGATATTCGTTGGGCAACATTGTCCACAGAAGAGTCAAGTTATGTTTCTGCTATCAATCAAGCTCTACGAGTAGAAGAAGACATCAAGGTACTTCTTAAAAAAGAGGAAGAACAAAAAAATTAGGAAGCCCAACCTTTTTAAGGATAACAATTGGAAAAGAAAATTTGAAAAAAGAACACAACAAGTCAGGCAAGGAGAAGTTGTCAAAGGAAAAGTTCCAAGAAACAACAATAAAAAGTGTGGATATTGTGGATTACCAAATCATGGAGAAGAAAAGTGCTGGAGAAAAGGTGGGAAATGTCTTATTTGCGGAAGTGAGGAACACCGTATTCAATATTGTCCAAAAAGAACGTAGATGACTCAACCCACAACAAAGTCAAAGATACCTGCTCGAGCCTATGCCCTCTTAGGAAACAAAGAGGAGGAAGTTGACCCCACTGCAGTCGTAGAAGGTACTGTTACCATATTATCCAGTTCTGCAAAAACTTTATTTGATCCAGGAGCTACTCATTCTTTTATCTCAAAAGTTTTTGTACATAAATTACCACTGTTATTTTAACAGCTACCATATAGCTTCGTAATTTGCTCACCTGATGATTACTGACATCATTTACAAAAACTATCCCTAAAAATTCAAAGAAAAAGAATATCTAGCAGATTTGATTGAGTTACCTATCAATAACTATGATATTATTCTTGGAATGGACTAGTTATTTAGACACCAAGCCCAGCTCAATTGCTACACAAAAGAAGTTTATCTTCAAACTTGTCATCCAATCAATTCCAAAGCTAACCATACCCTGGGAATAGTATCAACAGCAGAAGCTAAGGCTATACTAAAAGACAACGGACAAGGATTTCTAGCTTATTTGATAAATAAGCCAAAGGATCAACTCAAGATCTCTAAAATCTTAGTTGTACAAGAATTTCCATAGGTTTTTCCTTAAGAAATCAATACTTTACCTCCTCAGAGAGACGGAGAGTTTTCCATTGATCTAATACCTGGAGCAAAACCCAGATCAAAAACTCCATACCGAATGGCACCTTCAGAGTTAAAAGAATTAAAACTCCAATTACAAGGGCTCATGGACAAGAAATACGTCCGGCCTAGTACATCTCCATGGGGCGCTCCTGTATTATTTGTCAAAAAGAAAGATGGAACTCTAAGGATGTGCATTGATTATCGAGAACTTAAGAATGTTACAATAAAAAGCAAGTATCCTCTACAGCATATCAACGAATTATTTGATGTCTTACAAGGGTCTCAAGTATATTCAAAACTTGATTTGCGACAAGGATATTACCAATTGAGAATTAAAGAGGATGACATCTCCAAAACGGCTTTTAATACCCGTTATGGACACTATGAGTTTGTGTTAATCCATTCGGATTAACCAACGCTCCTGCAGCTTTCATGGATATGATGCATCGAATATTTCAACCATTCTTGGACAAATTCGTTGTCATATTCATAGCTCAATTGGTACCAGGATTGTTCTAAGTACCTATATATCCATGTGGTCTTAGGTTCGATCCTGGGAAGGCACAGACTCCAGTTCATGGGCTGGAGGAGTTCTATGAGTAACCCGTACGACGCCTATGGAAAGCCCGTGAGGGAAGAGTTCCATAGATGGGCCAAGGCCCATAGAGCAGGGCCCAAGATCGGGATAGCCTTGGGTCGTTACAGACGACATTTTGATATTTTCAAAAATTCATGAGGAACATGCTCAATATCTACCATTGATTCTCAAAACTTTGAAAGAACATCAATTTTATGTCGAATTCAGTAAGTGTGAATTTTGGTTAGACAAAGTGTCATTTCTTGGCCACATTATCTCTAAGAAAGGACTGGAAGTATATCCTGCAAATAGAAGCCATATCTCGCTGGAAACAACCAATCAACATCACAGAAATTAGAAGTTTTCTCGGCCTAGCAGGATACTACCGAAGATTCATTAAAGATTTTGCGAAAATTTCTGTTCCCCTGACAAAGCTAACTCGCAAAGACAACCCTTTCTTGTGGAATGATGAGTGTGAGAAAAGTTTCTGCAAATTAAAAGAAATGCTTACTAGTGCACCTGTATTAGCTTTACCAGAAGGGACAGAAGGATTTGTGATTTACACAGATGCCTCAAAAGAATGCTTTGGATGTGTATTAATGCAAAACGATAAAGTTATTGCATATGCATCTAGAAAATTAAAGAATCACGAGTTGAATTATCCCACTCATGATCTGGAATTAGGAAGTGTTTGCATTAGCAAAATGGATACACTACTTGTACGGTTCCACTTTTGATATTTATACAGACCACAAAAGCTTGAAGTATTTATTTACTCAAAAAGAGCTGAACATGAGGCAAAGAAGATGGATTGAATTTTTGGAAGATTACGATTGTTCCATTTTTTATTAATCAGGTAAAGCTGATGTAGTGGTCGATGCTTTAAGTAGAAAGATAAGCATGGCTTGAAAGAAGTAAATGAATGGGTACACTGTTAGAGTAGGTGCCCATCGAGCCAAGTGTTGGCCGATGGTTCATGTTTAAACTCTATGTATGAACAGTCTTTATTTTAATAATATTTGAAATTATTATTTTGGCACTTCTTTATCTATATACCCATGCTAGTTGCATAGATAAAGCCCTTGAATATACAAATAGTAGAAAGAATATGAGATGCTCATATGATGAGTATCATGAAACTCATATTTGTAATACTGTATATTCTAAACGGTTCCTAGTCGATTCAGCCGCCACTAAGAAGGATATAGGCCGCTCGAGTTCGAGACTAGTATCTGCGATGTGAGTACCATGTTTCATTGGTAGGGTACATTGTGATGTCCGAGCATTCAAATAGGTGCTCCTGGTAGAGTGCACTGAACAACCCTCCATAAAGGACTTTCCAAGTGGTTTTCATTTATCGAGTGGAAAAGTCCTAGTTTATGGTTGTACACCATTAGTCCTTATGACCCGGGACAACATTGAGACTCTATGTGCTAGAATTACACTTTGACTTATTTACCGACCTCTCATGGGGTCATCAGGTGGCAAGGTTGGGTGTTCTGTCGAAAGATATAGGAGTCGATGCATTGTAGTCGGGGATTCACCGCTTACCTTCGGGTATGGATATCCTATGTGTTCTCAAGTGTATGTAGGTTGAAATCTCCGATAAGAGTATGGTTGTAATTATGAAAGGGGTTTCATAGATTACACCATCGATGCAACTACGACATGACACATAGTATCGATTCATTGACAACTCTCGATAAACCAATGGTTGTCGAATCGGTCGGGATATATGAGTTGAAGGAACCGTACTGTACGCTAACCATAATTGAATGGTTCTTGCAGGCACTATCATTTGATACCCAGGGAATCATGTAAGCGATGCTGCTAGGCGTTTAACATGATTGGTTGGGTACTATCAAACTTGAGTTCTGACGTTCTTGTTATCAAGGAGTTGATAAGTGAGAATGGAGCAATTGGGGTATGCTCATATAAGGACATGTTTAGTCAGAATCACATGGAGATATAAACCCACGGCTAGTTGTATCAATGAACCATTGAGGGCCACACAAGTGCAAACTTTCTAGATATCGTTGAGAAGTTAAAATAGTTCAATGTGTTGAACGGCTTATAAATGAGGTTATAAGCGTAAGGAAAAATAGAAGGATGACTTCTATGAGAGAAATGTAACTTTTAATTTATGAATGTGTTCCTAAATTAAAAGTAGGCCAAGTGAATAATGTATTTGAAAATTGTGATTTTCATAAACATTATTATGGACTAAATTAAATTATTTCAAGTGTTGAATTAATTAAACACTAGTGGGCCTAGTAGAGTCCAAATAATTAAATTAATTCAAGTGTTGAATTAATTAAATAATATTGGGCCTTGTAGAGCCCAATTGAAAATAATTATTTAACTGGTGGGCTTTAGTAAAATCAAGTAAAGTTTAATTGGGCTCAAATATGTTTGAGACAATTAAATTAAAAAGTCCATGGGCCCTTTGTAAATGTTACAAGCCTACTAGGTTTTGCATGCTTGGGAGGTGAAGAGTTGTGGAATACTTTTTGATTAAAAAAATTGCATGGCATGCAAAAAGGTGTTTATACTTTTCCCACAACCTAGATAATGTAATAGCCAAGCCTGGTGTACGGTACGGTTTAAGTTTTCATAAGTTTATTGACTACTTGGTCAAGTTTAGGTATAGTTTGGATGTTAAGAGTTTCGATTTATGATTTATAGTATGGTTGGTTATAGATGATGTGTATTGCTTTTGTAGTGGCGTTACGATTAAATTCATGATAAATTGTATATTGATCCAAATGAGGTGAGGCCTTTTCCATTAGAAAGATAAGACATAGAGCTGTAACTTTCTTATTTTGAGTTTTGTTCAAATCATTGTGGAAGGTAAGCCAAAAGTGCCCCGAAATGTTTCGTGTGTTTCGACGTTCCTCCAGTGACACATGTTGGGAGAATGGGCATAACCTTTTACGCAGAATTCCAATTGATCTGACATTTTGAGGGATTCAAGATAAGACATAGAGCTACAACTTTGTAGTTCACTACTTTTCCAAATAATGAAAGGAAGAGGCGTTTCAGAAGCGATCTTTGGAGTGGCAGTGCGCAGAGTGCGCGCCCGGGCGGGAATGTTTGCGCGCCTGGGCGGGCCTTGTTCGAAAATTTGGTATTTTGTCCGAGAGTTCCGCGCCCGCGCGGAAAAAAAATGTCCGCCCGAGCGGCCAACGATTTTTTTAAAAAACGTGTTTTTGGAGTTTTAAGTGCTTATATACAAGAGTTGCTCTATTTTCTCTCATTTCTTCCCTCATTCTCGATTCTTCTCTCAAGGGGTGAGCTAGGGTTCCATTTTCTTTCTTTTGTTCTCTTGATTCTAGCCTTTTGTTGGATTATTGGAGTGAGAGCAAGGTTATTTTGGGTTCAAGAAAGCTAAGGTAAGCTTTTGGTTTAGTTTATTCTTGGTTTTGGAGTTGGGAGAAATCATGGGTTTGGTGATGTGTTAATTTTATGGATTAATTGATATGGGTTTATGATTATTGAGTTGTTGATGGTTCAATACATGGTTTATTGTTGTAGGTTTTGTACCAAGATTATAGATTCAAGGTGTTCTTGTGGTTTGTAAGTGGAATTTCATTCTTGTGCTCACATGATTATATATGTATTGTGTTTCAAAGGTTTTATTGTGTTATTCCCTTCATTTGATTCACTATTATGTATTGATACCTTTGTTGTATATTGTGGAGGCAATTGATGTCTCAACTTTGAGAAGGGAATACAAAAGAGAAAGAATATCAAAGTGTTTGATGAAATGTCCCAAAGAAAGAGTTTAAATGTTTTATGGATTGATAGATACATAGTCAGAGATTGCATGCAATTAGTTGATCAACGACCATAGGCTTATATCCCTTAGAGTTGTCGATTTATATCGATGGGATAAGAGCACCACAGACAGAGTTACTATTGATATCAATCCACCATAGTAAAGAGAAATACCATCTCATTGTTATGCTATTGCTACGATATACATGTTTCAGAGTTGATGGTATTTTATGTTTTCAAAGCCATGTTTTACAGATTATACTATGTATCATTGCTATGTAAGAGTTCCACTTGCTGAGTTTTATACTCATTTCAGTTATTTCATGTGATGCAGATAAGAACGACGGACCAGGACGTTGATTGTGGCCCGGAGTCATATGAATACGAAGTTGGAAGGAAGATGTTATTTTGCAAGTATTTTTGGATCATGATCATAGGAATGATATTTTGTATTTTGTTATATCATTTGAATGATCATTTATTTACTTTTAAACATTTTATGGTGATGTATTTTGAAACTCCTTCCATTTGATAGAAAATTTTAAATTTCGCTGCTATTTTTATTGTAAACGGGTCGAGGTGTCACATTTAGTGGTATCAGAGCACCGTTCTTCGGACCAATGCATATGACTTCGTCTACTTTCAACTATCCGGGTATGTTTTCTTTTGCATCTATTCATTGTTATTTATTGATATGTCTTTTGCGAGCACATTGTAGAGTATGCTTCCTAAGCGTAAGGCGTCAGAGGGTGAGGATAGTTCTTCCTCGAGAGTTGTCGACGAGTTCGGCAAGTTGCTTAAAGAGCAGGCCAAAGTCCATAGCGAGCAGATTCAGCAGCTGCTTCGATTGCAAGGAACAGGACAGGGTAGAGGCCAAGTGAGAGGCCAAGTAGCTCAGGCAGTTGGCACTGATGCCGTCTTTTCTGCTTTTAAAAGAATGGATCCACCGGAATTCGCAGGTAGCACTGATCCGTTAGTGGCTGTCGAGTGGGTCAAGGCGCTTGAAGCAATCTTCGACCATCTTCAGTATGAGGATAAAGACAGGATCAGCTGTACAGTATTCATGTTGATAAAGGCTGCACGTATCTGGTGGAATGCCACTAAGGTTGGTGTCGATGTTTCAGCTTTGAACTAGCAAGAGTTCACAGACTTGTTCTATGACAAGTACTTTCCCGACGCACTTCGAGCTAGGAAGGTGACTGAGTTTCTGGAGCTTCGACAGGGAGGCATGAACGTTGATGAGTACATTCTCAGTTTCGAGGAGGGTTGTTTATTTGCTCCGTATATTGCTTCAAATGACAAATATAAAGGTGCTCATATCATTCGAGGCCTTAGAGCTGAGATCAGGAGAGATATCAACATGTCCAAGGCCGTGACTTTCAAAGAGATTGTGTCTAAGGCGTTGTTGGCCGAACAAGACGAGAAGGATATCGCCAGAGAGAGGCAGGAGAGGCATCAAGCTGTTGCTCAGAGAGGCCAGGGCTCGAATCAAAGAGGCAAGGATCGTTTCAAAGGGAAGGGCAAGATGGAATCCAGTCCTAGACCATCGCTAGTTCCAGTTGATCCTGAGAAGCCGCTGTGTCCTAAATGCAGCAGACATCATCGAGGAGAGTGCAGATTTGGCACTCATATGTGTTATCGTTGTGGCACGGCTGGCCACATTGCTAAAGATTGTCCAAGGGGAGCGAGCAAGGATAAGGTGCAGGGTCGCATCTTTACGATGACCAAGGAAGGTATAAACCATGATTCTTCTGTGATCTCTAGTACTATTTTAATTTCAGGCAGAGTAGCTACGACTTTGATTGATACAGGTGCTACTCATTCTTTTATGTCTGAATTGTTTTTGAGATCTTTGGGTATAGTTCCTTCTGTTCTTCCCCTCCAGTTCAATGTTGTTTTGCCTTCGGGGGATGTGTTGTGCCCGACATCGATTGTGTATGCGTGCTCTGTTCAAATTGATGGGCGTTTGGTTTTTGCTGATTTGATTGTCATCCCGATGGTTGCATTTGATGTTATACTTGGCATGGATTGGCTATCAACCTATCGTGTTGTGATTGATTGCGTTGCTAAGACGGTGACTTTTGCAGATGATGGCAATAGGGAAGGTACGCTCGCCAGTGCAGGTACTTCGCCGGTCCTTCCTTTTATTTCTTGTCTTGAGGCTGAGAAGTTGCTGTGTAGAGGTTGTGATGTGTTTCTGGCTTCGATTGTGGATGTGGATAGAATGATTAAGTTGAATATAGATGATATCGATGTTGTGAGGGAGTTTGCTAATGTGTTTGAGGATGATATGCCGGGTTTGCCGCCGGACAGGGATGTTGAGTTTGTGATTGATCTAGCTCCAGGTACGGTTCCTATTTCTAAGGCTCCGTATAGGATGGCTCCTACCGAGATGAAGGAGTTGAAGACGCAGTTGCAGGATCTTTTAGACAAGGGTTTTATTCGACCGAGTTCTTCGCCTTGGGGAGCTCCGGTTCTTTTTGTCAAGAAGAATGATGGGTCGTTGCGGCTGTGTATCGACTATAGGGAGCTCAACAAAGTGACTATCAAGAACAAGTATCCGTTGCCACGGATAGATGATTTGTTTGGTCAGCTGCAAGGTGCTACTGTATTTTCGAAGATTGATCTTCGGTCTGGCTACAATCAGTTGAAGGTTAGGGAATCTGATATCCCTAAGACAGCGTTCCGGACCAGGTATGGTCACTATGAGTTTCTTGTGATGTCTTTTGGTCTGACCAATGCTCCTTCAGTTTTCATGGATCTGATGAACCGTGTGTTCAAGCCGTATTTGGATAGCTTCGTCATTGTCTTCATCGACGATATCTTGATCTATTCCAAAACCAGAGAGCTTCATGCAGAGCATCTCAGATTTGTTCTTCAGTTGTTGAGAGAGAAGATGTTGTATGCTAAGTTGAAGAAGTGTGAGTTTCTGTTGGAGCAGATTTCTTTTCTAGGCCATGTTGTTTCGAAGGATGGCATAGCTGTTGATCCAGCAAAGATTGAGGCGATTCAGAAGTGGCCTATCCCTACCACTGTATCAGAGGTACGCAGTTTTCTTGGGTTGGCAGGTTATTATCGTCGTTTCATCTCAGATTTTTCTAAGATTGCTCTGCCGTTAACCAATCTGACGAGGAAGACTGTGAAGTTCGAGTGGTCCAATGATTGCCAGAGTGCATTCCAAGAGTTGAAGGACAAGTTGACGACAGCTCCTGTTCTTGCTTTGCCCAGTGGTTCAGAGGATTTTGTTGTGTATACCGATGCGTCGAAGAAGGGTCTTGGAGCAGTGTTGATGCAGCGTGGGAAAGTCATAGCCTATGCTTCTCGCCAGTTGAAGGATTAAGAGAAGAATTATCCTACGCACGATTTGGAGCTGGCAGCTGTGGTTTTCGCCTTGAAAATTTGGAGACATTATTTGTATGGTGAAATTTTCACGGACCACAAGAGTTTGAAGTATTTGTTCTCTCAGAAAGAGCTCAATATGCGGCAGAGGAGGTGGTTAGAGCTTGTCAAAGATTATGATGTGACGATTAGTTACCACCCAGGGAAAGCGAATGTTGTAGCAGATGCTTTGAGCCGTAAATCGAGTTCTTCTTTGAGTTCGATGATTCAGCAGCCGTTGTTGTTAGACTTGCAGCGAGAGGAGATAGCTTTGGTGGTTTCGGGGACCATTGCTCGCTTTTCAACGTTGGTCATTCGGGCTACTTTGACGGACATGATCCGTAGAGAGCAGGCTGTTGATGTTCAGTTGTCAGAGTTGAGAGCCAGGGCTGAGGAGAGAGGTAATTCAGAGTTTGGAGTGAATGGAGACGGTTTGATGACATTCAGAGGTCGTATTTGTGTTCCTACTGGTGATGATATTCGGCGAGACGTCTTGACAGAGGCACATACCGCACCATATTCGATACATCCAGGCAGCACCAAGATGTATCAGGATCTTCGTAGACTCTACTGGTGGCCAGGTATGAAGAAAGACATTGCCATGTTTATTTCTCAGTGTCTAACTTGTCAGCAGGTGAAGATTGAGCACCAGAGACCTGCTGGGACATTGCTATCTTTGCCGATTCCTCAGTGGAAATGGGAGCATATTACGATGGACTTCGTGACTGGTCTTCCTAGAACGCAGAAAGGTTTTAACTCTATTTGGGTTATTGTCGATCGATTGACCAAGTCAGCGCATTTTCTCCCAGTTAAGACGACGTATTCCATGAACCAGTATGCCGAGGATTATATAGCAGAGATTGTTAGACTTCACGGTGTCCCTGTGTCGATTGTGTCTGATCGTGACCCTAGATTTACCTCAGAGTTTTGGAAGAGTTTGCACAGAGCTATGGGTTCACGGTTAGCTTTCAGTACAGCATATCACCCTCAGAGCGACGGTCAATCAGAGAGAGTTATTCAGATTCTAGAGGATATGCTCAGAGCTTGCACTATTGATTATTCTGGTAGCTGGGATTCTAAATTGCCTCTTGTGGAGTTCACGTACAATAATAGTTACCAGGCGACGATTGGGATGGCACCGTACGAAGCACTTTATGGCAGGAAGTGTAGATCTCCCTTGTATTGGGATGAGATTGGTGAGAGGAAGATGTTGTGTCCAGAGTTGGTCCAACAGACTGCTGATGTAGTTGTTGTTATTAGACAGAGGATGAAAACAGCGCAGTCGAGACAGAAGAGCTATGCGGACGTACGTCGTAGACCTTTGCAGTTTGAGGTTGGCGATTACGTGTTTTTGAAGATAGCACCTCTCAAGGGTGTGATGCGGTTTGGCAAGAAGGGCAAGTTGAGTCCGAGATTTATTGGCCCCTTTGAGATTTTGGACAGAGTTGGTGATCGAGCCTACAGGTTAGCCCTACCGCCAGATCTTGACAGAGTCCATAATGTTTTTCACGTATCGATGCTCAGGAAGTATATTGCGAATCCTTCCCATGTTCTTCGCCACGAGCCATTGGACTTGACGCCGAATTTGACGTACCAAGAGATTTCGGTTCAGATACTGGACCGCAAAGTTAAAGTTTTGAGGAACAAAGATATCGGCATCGTTAAAGTTCTTTGGAGGAACCATTTGATCGAAGAGGCCACGTGGGAACCAGAGAATGAGATGAGAGAGAAGTATCCTGAGTTGTTCGTGCAGTGACGTCAATTTCGAGGACGAAATTCCTCTAAGGAGGGGAGATTGTAATAGCCAAGCCTGGTGTACGGTATGGTTTAAGTTTTCATAAGTTTATTGACTACTTGGTCAAGTTTAGGTATAGTTTGGATGTTAAGAGTTTCGATTTATGATTTATAGTATGGTTGGTTATAGATGATGTGTAGTGCTTTTGTAGCGGCGTTACGATTAAATTCATGATAAACTGTATATTGATCCAAATGAGGTGAGGCCTTTTCCATTAGGAAGATAAGACATAGAGGTGTAACTTTCTTATTTTGAGTTTTGTTCAAATCATTGTGGAAGGTAAGCCAAAAGTGCCCCGAAGTGTTTCGTGTGTTTCGACGTTCCTCCAGTGACAAATGTTGGGAGAATGGGCATAACTTTTCACTCAGACATCCAATTGATCGGACATTTTGAGGGATTCAAGATAAGACATAGAGCTACAACTTTGTAGTTTACCACTTTTCCAAATTATGAAGGGAAGAGGCGTTTCAGAAGCGATCTTTGGAGTGGCAGTGCGCAGAGTGCGCGCCCAGGCGGGCCTTGTTCGAAAATTTTGTATTTTGGCCGAGAGTTCCGCGCCCGCGCGGAAAAAAAATGTCCGCCCGAGCGGCCAGCGATTTTTTAAAAAAGCGTGTTTTTGGAGTTTTAAGTGCTTATATACAAGAGTTGCTCTATTTTCTCTCATTTCTTCCCTCATTCTCTATTCTTCTCTCAAGGGGTGAGCTAGGGTTCCATTTTCTTTCTTTTGTTCTCTTGATTCTAGCCTCTTGTTGGATTATTGGAGTGAGAGCAAGGTTATTTTTGGTTCAAGAAAGCTAAGGTAAGCTTTTGGTTTAGTTTATTCTTGGTTTTGGAGTTGGGAGAAATCATGGGTTTGGTGATGTGTTGATTTTATGGATTAATTGATATGGGTTTATGATTATTGAGTTGTTGATGGTTCAATACATGGTTTATTGTTGTAGGTTTTGTACCAAGATTATAGATTCAAGGTGTTCTTGTGGTTTGTAAGTGGAATTTCATTCTTGTGCTCACATGATTATATATGTATTGTGTTTCAAAGGTTTTATTGTGTTATTCCCTTCATTTCATTCACTATTATGTATTGATACCTTTGTTGTATATTGTGGAGGCAATTGATGTCTCAACTTTGAGAAGGGAATACAAAAGAGAAAGAATATCAAAGTGTTTGATGAAATGTCCCAAAGAAAGAGTTTAAATGTTTTATGGATTGATAGATACATAGTCAGAGATTGCATGCAATTAGTTGATCAACGACCATAGGCCTATATCCCTCAGAGTTGTCGATTTATATCGATGGGATAAGAGCACCACAGACAGAGTTACTATTGATATCAATCCACCATAGTAAAGAAAAATACCATCTCATTGTTATGCTATTGCTACGATATACATGTTTCAGAGTTGATGGTATTTTATGTTTTCAAAGCCATGTTTTACAGATTATACTATGTATCATTGCTATGTAAGAGTTCCATTTGCTGAGTTTTATACTCATTTCAGTTATTTCATGTGATGCAGATAAGAACGACGGACCAGGACGTTGATTGTGGCCCGGAGTCATATGCATACGAAGTTGGAAGGAAGATGTTATTTTGCAAGTATTTTTGGATCATGATCATAGGAATGATATTTTGTATTTTGTTATATCATTTGAATGATCATTTATTTACTTTTAAACATTTTATGGTGATGTATTTTGAAACTCCTTCCATTTGATAGAAAATTTTAAATTTCGCTGCTATTTTTATTGTAAACGGGTCGAGGTGTCACAGATAACTCAATCCTCTCTCCCATACAACTCTCTTGGCCGAAATTTACATCAAATTTTCTCTCCATTTTTCTTCATTTTTGTAGAGGAATTCTTTCACTTCTCAAAAGAAAAATCTTCATATTTTTCTAGTGCAAAATATGAGGGGATCTACCTAGTTGGTGGTGGGCTTTATTTTAGAGCAAGGAGTGCTCTTTGGAAGCTTGTAGAAGTTCTCGCCATACAAGAGCTAAGGTGTTTACACCTTAGTTGGAGCCATCATCTACCTCAAGAGGTTGATAGGTATGATTTCTTTACACCCTATGAATGTCATAGTTGTGTTTTTGTATATGCTACAACACTAGTACATAGGTGGCCGAAATTTTCTTGTTGAAAATTAATTTTTGAACTTCCGTTGCGCTTTCGGGCACCTAAAATCAATCCCTTTCAAGTTGTATTATGAGCTAAGGGTACTATTTTTTGTAACATATACATAATATTATATTGAGGTCAATTTCTAACCGCATGAGAAGTAATTTTGCAACAAAATCAAGGCCATTTTTGGGGCACATTTCGGCAGCTTGTTGCTGCCCATTTCGGGCAGCAAGGGCAGCCCGAGGGGCTGCCCGAACTGCCCCTATATTCTAATAAAAAAAAAAATTTTTTTTTGGTTGTTGGCCAGAATCCGGCGACGCTGATGACGACTAGGGTTTTCAAAAGGTGTTTTGAAATATCAAAGTGTCATGGGCCTTGAGTTGTTGGGCCATTGGATGGCTAACATATTTGTGAATTTTAAACGGGCCAAAATGTTTTTGGTGAAAAATGAGTTTTTTGGGCCCTTAATTTTAAAATTACAAAAGTTGCAAATATTTTCTCATAAAATAAATAATTGAAGTTGGACTTTAATTATTTATATTAAATTGTGATTTACAAGAAATTCGGTTATAAATAAATTAATTGGAAAGTAGACAAAGGTGTTTGTATACTTTGTTAATTTAGTTTATAATCGTGGCGGTTAGTGATTGGTTCAAGATATATAATATTGGATCAATTAATTATTGTGATAATTAATTGATGGTGTATGATATGTGATATTATGCATGAAAGATGATCAAAAGCCCAAACCCAATTTGCTAGGTGTATGCTAAGATATTTTGTGTTGAATGATTGTAATAATTATCAAATTTAAAGTGGGCTTGGTTTATGGCCCGTTCCCACTCCCATGAAATATATCCCTATTTTCCATGGATATTTATTTGTAAATATTAGTATAGTGGATGATTAAGATTTGAAGATGGTGGCCATGATGATTGTGAAGATCGAAGACATGTAAATATTGGAAGCTAATGTAATAGTTGCATTTGCATCCCTTACATTGCCCTAGGATTGGACCTAGGCCCGTGTTTAGCTCACAAGGGCCATTAGTATTGGGGTGATTGATTATCCTTGTTTTGTTTACTGTTTATAATATATGCATGATATGTTATAAATAATGAGTATGTGCGTTATTATTATGATAATAACAAAGTTGTATGAATCCGGCAAACATACGATCAAACATGGCGAGCTTTTAAATAAGATTAATGATGAGACCTTTCAAAATTAAAAAACCCTCATTTTGAATAAGATTCAAAATTAATATCAAGCCCGAAAAGGGGAATTATAAATTTGTTTATAATTTCCATGTCTTCCATCGATAATGGGTGCATGATGAACGCTACCCGTACTCGGGGCTTGGCTCATATTATTGGGGGGGCCCTGGGTGCCGGAAAGCTGTGACATCCATTGACATGGTGATGTGAACTACGTGGAACTCCCATGATTTTGGCTCATATTATTGGGGAAACTCATGGCGACCGTCCATTAAGGTTCAACATCTGTGGGTAAGGCTTGACACGTGAAGATGAACGACGTCATATTATTGGGTCCTAATCAAACGTGAGACAAAAGTTTACGTAGAGGGTTGCATTGTGATGCAATTGGAAATTACCTTTTAGGGATTATGATTGGCTGATATTATTCGGGATCATAATTCGCTAATTAGACCTTACGTACCTACTGAGGAAAGGAGTTTCCCGTTTTCACTAGAGGGTAGTGAAAATGTCAAAACAGTGGGAGCGAAAATTTATAAAGTAAAATTCCATACTTTATATCTTACTAAATATTTTAAAATAGTCATTAACATTTATCTGTTTTACTTTTCAATACAAAATTTGACAATGTCTTCAATTCGCAAACCGCTTTCTGTCATACTCGAAAAACACGTATTAACCAGGCCTAATTACATCACTTGGCTAAGAAATCTGAAAATCGTCTTGAACTCGGAAAAGATTGCATATACACTGACTGAGTCGCCCCCTGCTGAGGCTCCGACTAGCTGCAATCCTGAGGAATTGCAGACCTACAAGGATTGGTGTGACCATGACTTGAAGGCCAAGTGTTATATGTAGGCTTCTATGAATAATGAGTTGTAGAGGCGTTTTGAGGATGCAAAGAGAGCTGCTGACATTCATTTGCACCTCAAGGAGCTCTTTGGAGAGCAAACACGTCCTCTTAGGCATGCTACCATCAAGGAGCTGATCACATTGCGCATGCAAGATGGGGCCTCGGTCCATGAGCAAAGCCTAAAGATGATTGGGCTCGTGGACAAGCTCGTTGGCATGGATTTGATATTGCCTTCGGAGTTGACCACCGACGTGTTGCTGTTATCGCTGCCTAGCTCATTTGATCCTTTTGTGGTGAACTTCAACATGAACAAGATGGAGCCGACCCTTGAGGAGTTGGTGAACATGCTTGTGACCTTTGAGTCCACTATCAAGAAAGAGAAACCGGTTCTTTTTGTGGAATCTTCATCTGGTACGAAGAATGGTCCACTTGGGAAGGGAAAGAAACGTTCTTTCCAACGTCCCAAGAAGAATGTGCCCTTGAAGAAGCAGACTCCGGGTCCCGTTGTGGCAGCCACACTAGTGAAGGCTGACAAGACTGTTGACATCTGTCATCACTGCAAGAAGCCTGGACATTGGAGCCGTAATTGCAGGGAATATCTGGCCCAGAAGTGTTCTGGAAACGGTATGTTCTATATTGAAGTAAACATTTCAATTAACTCTACTTCTTGGGTATTGGATACCGGATGTGGCTCACATCTCTGTAATGATTTGCAGGCGATGGGAAGAAGTACAAGGCTCAGGGAAGGTGAGACCTTCTTGACGATGGGCAATGGAGCAAAGGTTGCTACCAAGGCCGTAGTAGATGTTTGCTTGTATTTGAACAATGATTTTATGTTATTTTTGAGAGATGTTTTGTTTGTACCAGATTTGGTGAAGAACATTATTTCCATTTCTATGTTAGATAAAGATGGATTTTCTTGTTTATTTAGCAAAGTTGTTTGCAATATTTACAAGAATGAATGTTTAATTGGTATTGGAGAACTTGAAAACGATCTATACACCTTAAAATTGAAAAATATTCCACTTAACAATGTCCAAGCTATAACAACAAACAAGCGCAAACAAGATACTCTAAATTCGGCACAATTATGGCATGCTCGATTAGGACATATTTCCCTAAGAAGGATGAACAAGCTAGTGGCAGTGGGCATGTTTGATATGTCTGATATTAATGCTCTCACGACTTGTGAATCCTCTCTAAAGAAAAGATGACCAAGATTCCCTTTAAGGGCCATGTGGAGCGAGCCAAAGGGTTATTGGATTTGATCCATACCGATGTGTGCGGTCCGCTTAGCATCACCACTAAGCACGGACATGCCTACTTCATCACCTTCACCGATGACTTTTCGAAGTATGGGTATGTGTATTTGATGAAATACAAGTCTGAAGCCTTTGAAAGGTTCAAGAATTCAGAAGTGAAGTAGAGAAGCAATTGGGACGAAGCATCAAGACACTTCGATCGGATCGAGGTGGTGAGTACTTGAGTGCCGAGTTCCAAGAGTATCTTATGTTGATGACATTCTACTCATTGGGAATGATGTAGTGATGTTGCAATCAAATAAGATATGGTTAGCGAGTAAGTTCTCGATGCAGGACTTGGGTGAAGCATCTTTTGTATTGGGAATACAGATCTATAGAGATAGATCAAAAAGATTGCTTGGTCTCACCCAGTCCACATACATTGATACCATCGTGAAGCGGTTCTCGATGGATGAGTCCAAGAAAGGACATCTACCAATGTGTCATGGCGTTTCCCTATCCAAGTCTATGTCTCCCAAGACTGATGTAGAGATAGCGGCGATGACAAGCATTCCTTATGCATCTGCGATTGGTAGCATCATGTATGGGATGATATCTACACGTCCTGACGTGGCTTTTGCACTAAGTGTATTGAGTAGATATTAATCCAACCCTGGTCTTCCACACTGGAAAGCTATGAAAGACATCCTCAAGTATTTGAGAAGGACCAATAAGTTGTTCTTGGTCTATGGAAGTGGAGAACTGAAATTGGAAGGCTATACCGACTCTAGCTTCCAAAGCGATATCGATGACTCGAAGTCAACATCTGGGTTCATATTCATGCTGAATGGTGCTGCTATCTCTTGGAAGAGTTCCAAGCAAGACAGTACTGTGGATTCCACCACTGAGGCAGAATATATTGCTGCATCAGCTGCAGCAAAGGAGGCTGTTTGGATAAGGAATTTCGTCCAAGAGTTGGGCGTCATTCCTAAGGGAATTGCTCCTGTCCCGGTGTTTTGTGACAACACGGGAGCCATTGCTCAAGCAAAGGAGCCGAGGTCTCATCAGAAGTCCAAACACGTATTGAGAAAGTACCACATCCTCAGAGAGATCGTGGAAAGAGGAGATGTCACGATTGACAAAGTCGGCTCCGCAGATAATGTTGCTGATCCACTAACTAAGCCTTTACCTGGACCATTATTCGAGAAGCATCGCGAATCGATGGGTTTGAAGCATATGGGTAGTTGGCTCTAGTGCAAGTGGGAGATTGTTAGAGTAGGTGCCTGTCAAGCCAAGTGTTGGCCGAGGGTCCATGTTTAAACTCTATGTATGAACAGTCTTTATTTTAATAATATTTAAAATTATTATTTTGCACTTCTTTATCTGTATACCCATGCTAGTTGCAAAGATAAAGCCCTTGAATATAAAAATAGTAGAAAGAATATGAGATGCTCATATGATGAGTATCATGAAACTCATATTTATAATACTGTATATTCTAAACGGTTCCTAGTCGATTCAGCTTCCACTAAAAAGGATATAGGCCGCTCGAGTTCGAGACTAGTATCTGCGATGTTAGTACCATGTTTCATTGGTAGGGGACATTGTGATGTCCGAGCATGCAGATAGGTGCTCCTGGTAGAGTGCACTGAACAACCCTTTATAAAGGACTTTCCAAGTTGTTCTCACTTATCGAGTGGAAATGTCCTAGTTTATGGTTGTACACCATTAGTCCTTATGACCCGGGACAACATTGACACTCTATCTGCTAGAATTACACTTTGACTTATTTACCGACTCTCATGGGGTCATCAGGTGGCAAGGTTGGGTATTCAGTCGAAACATATAGGAGTCGATGCATTGTAGTCGGGGATTCACCGCTTACCTTCGGGTATGGATATCGTATGTGTTCTCATGTGTATGTAGGTTGAAATCTTCGATCAGAGTATGGTGGTAATTATTAAAAGGGTTTCATAGATTACACCATCGATGCAACTACGGCATGACACATAGTATCGATTCATTGACAACTCTCGATAAAACAATGGTTGTCGAATCGGTCGGGATATATGAGTTGAAGGAACCGTACTGTACGCTAACCATAATTGAATGGTTCTTGCAGGCACTATCATTTGATACCTAGGGAATCATGTAAGCGATGCTGCTAGGCGTTTAACATGATTGGTTGGGTACTATCAGACTTGAGTTCTGACGTTCTTGTTATCAACGAGCTGATAAGTAAGAATGGAGCAATTGGGTTATGCTTATATAAGAACATGTTTAGTCCGAATCACATGGAGATGTGAACCCACGGCTAGTTGTATCAATGAACCATTGAGGGCCAAACAAGTGCTAACTTTCTAGATCCCGTTGAGAAGTTAAAATAGTTCAATGTGTTGAACGGCTTATAAATGAGTTTATAAGCGTAAGGAAAAATAAAAGTATGACTTCTATGAGAGAAATGTAACTTTTAATTTATGAATGTGTTCCTAAATTAAAAGTAGGCCAAATGAATAATGTATTTGAAAATTGTGATTTTCATAAACATTATTATGGACTAAATTAAATTATTTCAAGTGTTGAATTAATTAAACACTAGTGGGCCTAGTAGAGTCCAAATAATTAAATTAATTCAAGTGTTGAATTAATTAAATAATATTGGGCCTTGTAGAGCCCAATTGGAAATAATTATTTAACTAGTGGGCTTGAGTAAAATCAAGTAAAGATTAACTGGGCTCAAATATGTTTGAGACAATTAAATTAAAAAGTTCATGGGCCCTTTGTAAATGTTACAAGCCCATTAGGTTTTGCGTGCTTGGGAGGTGAAGAGTTGTGGATTACTTTTTGATTAAAAAAATTGCATGGCATGCAAAAAGGTGTTTCTACTTTTCCCACAACCTAGACAACTCAATCCTCTCTCCCATACAACTCACTTGGCCGAAATTTGCATCAAATTCTCTCTCCATTTTTCTTCATTTATGTAGAGGAATTCTTTCACTTCTCAAAAGAAAAATCCTCATATTTTTCTAATGCAAAATATGAGGGGATCTACCGAGTTGGTGGTGGGCTTTATTTTAGGGCAAGGAGTGCTCTTTGGAAGCTTGTAGAAGTTCTTGCCATACAAGAGCTAAGGTGTTTACACCTAAGTTGGAGTCATCATCAACCTCAAGAGGTTGATAGGTATGATTTCTTTACACCCTATGAATGTCATAGTTGTGTTTTTGTATATGCTACAACACTAGTACATAGGTGGCCGAAATTTTCTTGTTGAAAATTAATTTTTGAACTTTCGTTGCGCTTTCGGGCACCTAAAATCAATCCCTTTCATACACATCCTTTCACGAGGGCACTTGGCCGGATTAAGAATCGAACCTGAGTTTCATAGCAGAATTAAGCAAAATCAAGAATTGGACCAAGAAGTTTCCAAACTCCACACTGATTCAAATTTCTTCACCAATTCACAAGGAATACTATTCTATCATGACCGTATTTGTGTGACTAGCTCAATGAAAAAAGAAATAATGGAAAAATCACATCAGTCTCGGATCAGCATTCATCCAGGAGGATCTAAGATGTACCAAGAGATTAAAAAAACACTTCTGGTGGAAAGGAATGAAACGAGATATTGCAGATTTCACTTCACAATGCCTATCTTGCCAAATGATAAAGGCTGAACATCAAAGACCAGAAGGTCTTTTGCAACCACTTCCTATACCAGAATGGAAATGGGATCAAATAACTATGGACTTTGTGACCGGATTACCCCAGCTCCTTGGAGGTTTTAATAGCATATGGGTTATTGTTGATCGCTTAACCAAGTCAGCACATTTCATACCCACAAGTCATAAATATGGGGTAGAAAAACTGGCTGAACTTTATCAGAAGGAAATTATATGGTTACATAGTATCCCCACTACCATAGTATCTGATAGAGATCCGAAGTTTACGTCAAGATTATGGAAAAAACTTCAGGAATGCCTTGGTACCAAATTAAATTTTAGCACATCAGCACATCCACAAACTGATGGTCAGTCTGAACGAGCCATTCAAATATTGGAAGACATGCTTCGCGCATGTGTGCTGGATTTTGGGGCAAACTGGGGAAAACATTTGCCTCTAGTTTAATTTTCATACAACAATAGTTATCAATCCTCAATAAAAATGGCACCATATGAAGCATTATATGGAAGAAAATGTCGCTCTCCTCTTAACTGGGATATCGATGAATGGAGAGGCACAAAGAATGGACAAGAACGAGCAATCGGGCCTGACATTATACAAGAAGCTCTCGACAAAATACAACTTATCAGGCAACGAATACAAACAGCTCAAAGTCGACGGAAGAGTTATGCAGATAAGAGGCGGAAAGATTTGAAATTTGAAGTCGGAGATTTTGTATTACTAAAAGTATCACCAAGAAAAGGAATCAAGCGTACTGAAAAGAAGGGAAAGTTGCATCCTCGATTTGTTGGACCCTTTGAAGTGATAGAACGAATAGGCACTGTGGCTTATCGTCTACTCTACCCAAAAATATCTATGGTATACATATCGTATTCCACGTATCACAATTAAGGAAATAAAAAATAGACTCATCCCAATTGATTGACCACCAACAGATAGATCTGGAAGAAAATCTAACATATGAAGAACAACCTGTGAAAGTTTTTGATCAAAGAATAAAGGAACTTCGTGGTCGACCAATTCAGTTGATAAAAGTCTTATGGAAACACCACAACATTGAAAAAGCAACGTGGGAAACAGAGAAAGATATGAGATGTCAATATCCGTATTTATTCCAATAACTCTTAAATCTAGGGACCAGATTTTTAAAAGGAGGGGATATTGTGACACCCTAAACACAAATGTGCATAAATGCATTTTAAAGTTTATTAGTATAACTAAATTTTATTATTTTCATTTTATTATTTTACCGCATTATTTTTCGATACAAATTTTATTTGTTCAAAGTATCTAGAAATACATCACAATACACTTAAAAATTCATCAAGTACTATGAGGTTCTCATTTCAAAACCAAATACCCAAAATATTATAATTAAGCTCAACATATATATTAAGTAATTAAGTACAATATTTATTAAGTTCAATGAAAGATAATTTATAATACATATGTTTAATATAATATAATAATTAGATACAAGAATATAATAATATTAAGTTTGGATAAATATGATATTTTTTCCATTTAATAAATAAATAAATAAAAATTAAAAAAATGATAATAAAATTAATAAGGATAAGCATGATATACGGCTATATATATCTGAACTCTCTCCTTTTGCAAATCACGAACCGGGCGAGAGAAACAGAAACAGGAAAGGAAAGAAGAAAGGAAAGGGAAAAGAGGAAGAAAACAGAAGAAAATCTATAAACCTTTCCGAAAAATTCCAATAAATCACCAACTATTCACCTCATATCGTAAAACAATATAGCACTGGAGGTGACAAAAGAGGATCGATCAAAAACAAGAAAATCAAACAAAGGTATTCCGAGAAACGGCAACGGAATTCCGTTTCAAGCAAGGTAATCTACGCTCATATTTCTTATAGCTACACACCAAAATAGAGGTTGACTGGAACACAAAAGTTCTACCTCTTGTTGCATAGATAAAGTACATATCGTCCTTCGTCCCAAAATATTGTCGGAACTAACATTTCGGAATGCCGGAGTACCTTAGTTCTCCATAGGACAATATTTAAATCTGGTATTGATCGGCTAGGAATTTTAAAATGCTTTCAACATAAGAATTAAAGATCTTGCAAAGTTAAATAACTTGGAAAATACCTGGCCGCGCGTGGCCGCCGGAAGGCTAGTCACGTGCCGGCACCGTCGGCAGCCAAAACTTTTGGGTGATGTTTCCGACATTTTGGCCAATTTCGTAATGTTTAGATATATTCTCTAATTAATATGAATTTTGCGAAATTAAGTAAAATCAACCGGTTAAATTTTGAACAAAAAAGTAATCTGGAAATAATCAACTATTTACTTAAAACTCTAACATATAAATATCGTTTCTAATATATTTTTAGGACTTGCTCCAACAGCTCGGATTACTAATCAAGCCTAAACTGTAAGTTATCAGGTGAGAAAATTACTATTTATTCTTCTATTAAAGCCTTTGGCATTTGGCCTGGAAATTTCAATAACATTTATTTAATGTTCAAATATCATCTACAATTCATTTCGATTATTGACATATTTTCTTGCATATTTATGAATGGATTGATATACCATTAATGAATGGAGTCGTGACCAACGGATTTCGGTCCGGAAATTGAGTCAACTGGACAACATAGATTCGGCCCAAAAAGTGAGTCCAATGAACAACGGGTCAAAAGTCCGGGTATATGGTTCATCTAAACAACGCGCACCGAATATTTCGGTCCGGAGAATGGTTCATCCGGCTCGTAAAAGGATCTTATAAGTGCTCAATTAGAGCCACCAATGTTAATTTATGAAATAATTGCATTTATTCGTAGTAATTTTAACATTTCATAGCATTCGTAACATCTAATTTGTTATGCTTATTACTTGATGCATAATTATGATGAACCGCTCTTTTAACTTATTTGAAAGATATATATTAATTTAAACTCACTAAGTCCTCAAAGACTTAACCCTCTGTTTCTCTTCGTCTATTGTAATTTCCAGACACATGAACCCCAGAATTGAAACAAGAGGAAAATAACTGAAGCTGAAATAAGAGGATTTGAAAGTCGTGATGATCTGTTTATAAATAAATTTTAAACTTACGTTGTAAAATAATTGTACATATTTGAAATAAGAATGTAAATATTTGTGTATAATCTTTTAATGATAGTAGAAAATATTTAGATTTTTATCTACAATATTTTTAAGTATAATGGTAAAAATAAAGATAGCAGTTCAATAAATAAATATTGTAGAAAATGGGACACTCAGTAAGGGAATAATTATGAATTCCTAAACCGGACGTCACAAATATCATGCAATGTACTGCCTATAACATACGCATATGGAATGAGACTCATGGTTTCTATATCAGAATAAGTCTTAGGGCGCATAGACTTGGAAAGATTCACACTATTACACATTCGAAGATATCATCTCTTGGACTCTTCTATAGAGAATCTTCTCAGTATGGTATCAAAATAAGTGGATTGGATGAGCCCTAACATTCTATTTGATCTATCCCAATTTACCTGTATTCCTAATACGTAGGATGCTTCACTCATATCCCTCATGAAGAATTTTCTAGCTAACCATATTTTAGTTGATTGCAACATCCCTACATCAATCCAAATGAGTAGTATGTCATCAACATAAAGTACTAGAAAAGTCACTGCACTCCTACTAATCTTCTTGCATACACAAGGTTCCTCTAGGTTCTTGAAAAAATAAAACTCTTTGAAAGTATTGTCAAAGCTGAGGTTCCAGCTCCTTGATTCATGTTTGAGTCCATAGATAAATCTCTTAAGTTTGCATATTTATTATCAATTCCTATTGACATGAATCCTTCATGTTGGACATGTAAATGTCTTCCTTAATTTCACTATTAAGGAATATTTTCTTAATATCCATCTGTCATATATTATATTCATATCATCTTGTTATGGCTAGCAATATTCTAATAGACTTGAATATTGTGAATAGAGAAAATGTTTCCTTATAGTCAACACCTTACCTTTGAGTTTCTACCAATCTTACTTAGAAGGTCATTACCTTTTCATCAGCCCCAAGTTTTCTTTTGTAAATTCATTTGCTTCCTATGAGAACAATTCCCTCAAGTGGATCTACTAAGGACCATACATGGTTAGAATATATGGAATCCATCTCGGACTGCATGGCTTCAAGCCATTTAGATGAATCAGAATGCTTCTTTGAAGTTTATTGTATCACATCTAGGAATGAGCTCTTCTTGGCCCTTTCAAGAAGAAGGCTCACCCTCTTAGCTAGCCACGAGAATCTTTCAAATCTCCTATGAGCTTGTGTTTCTTCATTTGGTTTTTGGGGGTGTGGGTTTTACTATTTTAGAAGAGGGTGGCTCTCGAATATCTTCGAGTTTTATCAACTGGCCTTTTCTATCTAATAAAAATTCCTTATCTAAAAAGGTGACATTCTTTGAAATAAACAACTTTTTTTCATTGGGGTCATAGTAATAATATCCAACATAATTATTTAGATATCCCATAAAGTAGCACAAATTGTCTCTGATGTCCAATTTGTTTCCCACTGTTTGCTTCATATATGCAGGGCATCCCCATATTCTTAAGAAAGAATATTTGGGTGGTTTTTCCATCCATATCTCATATGGAGTTTTACATACTGTCTTTGTATGGACTTGGTTGAACAACTTTTCCGCTGTTTCAAGCACAAATTCCCAAAGAGATGGTGGCAATTAGTTGAATATCATCATAGATTAAACCATGTTCATCAATATTCAATTTCAACGTTCTTACACACCATTCAACTGGGATGTGGCAGTGGAAGTCCACTAGGAGAGAATCTCTTTCCCTTAAGGTAGTTTTGAAACACAGTACTTAAGTATTTCTACTTCGATCAGGTCGAAGGGTTTTAATGCTCTTTTCTAATTGATTCTCTAATGCAGCTCTGAATTCTTTAAACCTTTTACATGCTTCAGACTTGTATTTCATTAAATACACATACCAATACCTCGATTAGCCATAAGTGTAGGTAATCTAGTAGGATTGGCAATATTTTGTGCTAACACTGAACGGGCCACACACTTCTGTATGGATGAAATCCTATAGATCATGTGCACGTTCCACTATCCCAAGGAAAGGGGCTTTGATCATCTTCCCTTACAGACAGGACTCGCTTGATCATGTCCTAGCCTAGCTTGCCACAATTGTACATGATTTAGACTATATTTTTTTCTTTTGTTTGTTGTTGATATCGTGTTTAATTGGACATGATTTTTCGGAATATATTTTATTTTTAAGTTATAGATATCATTTTATAATTTACCCGTTCCAATTAAATATTCATTCTCATAAATATTGTAAACACCTTTAGTAAATAAACAAAAAAATCCATCTTTATCAAGCATAGAAATGGAAATAATATTTTTAAACCAAATCTAGAACGTCTCTAAACAACTATTTAAAGTTATTTTTTAATATTAAGTAAACGTCTCCTACGGCCTTTGCAGCAACTCTTGCTCCATTTTCCATCATCAGGAAGGTCTCACCTTCCCTTAGCATTCTACTTCTTGTCATCGCCTGCAAATCATTGAATAGATGATATCCACATCCAGTATCTAATTTAAATTAATTGAAACATTTATTTCAATATAAAACATAACCTTGCCAGAACTCTTATGTGTTAGATATTAATTACAATCCCGCTTACAATGTACAGGCTTCTTGTAGTGGAAGCAAACATCTTCTATTTATCGAGCTTTGTGTGCCTTTTAGAAGTGATTGTAACTTTTTCTTTCTTGGGTTTTTTCCTTTGAAGGAGCAGGACATTTATTCCTCTTCCCTTTTGGGCCTTTCTTTCTCTCTGAAAACGAGCCCACGATGAAACTTGTTTCTCCTTTTTTATGATGGCTTCATATCTTGTAAGCATGTTGACAAACTCTTTAAGGCTGGCCTCCAACTTTTTCATATTGAAGTTCATCACAAACCCATCAAAGGATGGCGGAAGCGATAACAGTTGAATGTGTGTGGTCAATTCGTTTGGAATTACAAGTTCTAGCTCCACTAACTTCTCAATGAGCCCAATCATCCTCACACCATGATCATGGACCAAGGCCCCTTCTCGCAGGCGTGATTTCATGAGCTCTTTTACAACAACATGCCTTAATGGATGTGTTTTTTCATCATAAACTCTTGTAGTTGTCCGTAAATGTTAGCAGCATTTACAGCTTTCTCAGACCCCCTCTGAAACTTATTTGAACATAGAAGCCACATATAGCTCTTAGCTTGTAGATCATGGTCCCACCAATGGAGCAAGAGTTGCTGCCAAGGCCGTAAGAGATGTTTACTTATTGTTGAACAATGATTTTAAGAGATGTTTTGTTTGTACTTGACTTGGTTAAAAACATTGTTTCCATTTCTATGCTTGATAAAGATGGATATTCTTGTTTATTAGCAAAGGTGTTTGCAACATTTACAAGAATGAATGTTTGATTGGTACTGGAGAACTTGCAAACGATCTCTACACCATAAAATTTAAAGATATTCCACTAAACAATGTCCAAACAATAACAACAACAAACAAACGAAAACAAGATACTCTAAATTCGGCACAATTATGGCATGTTCGATTAGGACATATTTCCCTAAGAAGGATGAACAAGCTAGTGGGATTGGGGATGTTTGATATGTCTGATATTAATTCTCTCCAAACTTGTGAATCTTGTCTAAAAGGAAAGATGACCGAAATTCCCTTTAAGGGCCATGTGGAGCGAGCCAAAGGGTTATTGGATTTGATCCATATCGATGTGTGCGGTCCGCTTGGCATCACTACTAAGCATGGTCATGCCTACTTCATTACCTTTATCGATGACTTTTCGAGGTATGGGTATATGTATTTAATGAAATACAAGTTTGAAGCCTTTGAAAAGTTCAAAGAATTCTGAAGTGAAGTAGAGAAACAGTTGGGATGAAGCATCAAGTCACTTCGATCGGATCGTGGTGGTGAGTACTTGAGTGCCGAGTTCCAAGAGTATCTTAGGGAGAATGTGATTCTCTCGCAATGAACTCCACCCGCTACACCACAGTTGAATGGTGTTTCGGAGCGTCGTAATCGGACTTTGGTGGACATTGTTCGGTCTATGATGGGGTTCACGGAGTTGCCGCCATCCTTTTGGGGATATGCACTTGAGACAGCGGCACTGATGTTGAACAATGTCCATTCAAAGGCAGTTGATAAGACTCCATATGAGATATGGATGGGTAAGCCACCCAAATATTCTTATCTTAGAATATGGGGATGCCCAGCTTATGTGAAGAAGGTAGTGGGAGATAAATTGGATAGTAGATCCATTTTATGTTACTTTGTGGAATATCCAAGGAATTCAGTTGTATACTATTTCTATCATTCCAAAGAAACAAAAGTGTTTGTTTCTAGGAATGCAATCTTTTTGGAAAGGGAATTTCTATTGGATAGAAAAGGGGAGATGATAGAACTCGAAGAGGTTCGAGAGACACCCACAATTATAGAACCCACACCCGAAGAGCCAAGAGAGGAGATACAAGCTCCTAAAAGATCTGAGAGAGTCTCGAGACCACCTATGAGGTATGGTCTGCTTCTTGAAGAGGGCCATGATGAGCCTATCCATGGATGTGATCCAAGGACCTTCAAGGAAGCGTTATCTGATGCCGATTCATTCAAGTGGCTTGAAGCGATGGAATCTGAGATGAATTCCATGCATTCGAACCAAGTGTGGAATCTCGTGGATCCACCTGAGGGAATTGTTCCCATAGGGTGTAAATGGATTTACAAGAGGAAACTTGGGGCAGATGGGAAGGTATTGACCTTCAAGGCGCGATTCGTGGCTAAAAGATATACTCAATTATAAGGAGTTGACTTTGAAGAAACCTTTTCTCCAGTTGCAATGTTCAAGTCCATAAGAATATTGCTAGCCATAGCTGCATGGTATGATTATGAGATATGGCAGATGTATGTCAAGACAGCCTTTCTTAATGGGGATATCAATGAAGAGATTTACATGTCTCAACCTGAAGGGTTTACATCTGTCGGAAGTGAGCATATGGTATGCAAACTTCAAAGATCTATTTATGGTCTAAAACAGGCATCTAGGAGTTGGAACCTTATATTCGATAGTACAATCAAAGAGTTTGGTTTTACTAAGAATCCTGAGGAACCCTGTGTGTATAAGAAGGTCAGTGGGAGTGTTGTGACATTCCTTGTGCTTTATGTTGATGACATTCTACTCATTGGGAATGATGTAGTGATGTTGCAATCAACTAAGAATCTTTTGTATTGGGAATACAGATCTATAGAGATAGATCAAGAAGATTGCTTGGTCTCACCCAGTCCACATACATTGATACCATCGTGAAGCGGTTCTCGATGGATGAGTCCAAGAGAGGACATCTACCAATGTGTCATGGCGTGTCCCTATCCAAGTCTATGTCTCCCAAGATTGATGTAGAGATAGCGGCGATGACACGCATTCCATATGCATCTGCAATTGGTAGCATAATGTATGGGATGATATCTACACGTCCTGACGTGGCTTTCGCAGTAATTGTAGTGAGTAGATATCAATCAAACCCTGGTCTTCCACATTGCAAAGCTGTGAAAGACATCTTCAAGTATTTGAGAAGGACCAATAAATTGTTCTTGGTCTATGGGGGTGGAGAACTGAAATTAGAAGGCTATACCGACTCTAGCTTCCAAAGCGATATCGATGACTCGAAGTCAACCTATGAGTTCATATTCATGCTCAATGGTGCTGCTGTGTCTTGGAAGAGTTCCAAACAAGACAGTACAGCGGATTCTACCACTGAGGTAGAATACATTTCTGCATCAGCTGCATCAAAGGAGGCTGTTTGGATAAGGAATTTCGTACAAGAGTTGGGCGTCATTCCTAATGGAGTTGCTCATATCCCGGTGTTTTGTTACAACACATGAGCCATTGCTCAAGCAAAGGAGCCAAGGTCTCATCAGAAGTCCAAACACGTTATCTTTTTATATGATTGCGATTTGTTTATAGATTTAAATTCAAATCTCTTGATATGATGATGTCTTGTTTATAGATTTATATTCAAGCCTTTGAGATAGGAGAGTCATTGGCAGGCTTGCCAAACTAGATGTTCGGTGGTATCGTTGCTTCGGATCAGATTCACTCCGATTGTAGACATTCGATACAGACTTGACCGAAGTCTAGGAATAAGACGTACAGTTACCCCGATTGGGAGGGTAGGTGACAGACAGTGACGTCTTATTCACACCGGGATCCCTAGAGTAGAGTCGATTCAAGTCAAGACATGATTTGATTTGGGTTGCATGTTTAGATAGATCGGTTTCATAGACTATGGAGCCATTGTTACTGCTTTCATGCATGATTTATGATTTCGCATCAGCATGTATACATGTTTTATACTGGGATTTGTTCTCACCGGAGTTTCCGGCTTTTGTTATGTCTGTATGTGTGCATAACAACAGCTGGGGCAGGATCAGGGTCGCGACAGAGATGAGAGATGAACATAGCGTGGTGATGAATATGAATAAAACGAAGCATGTATATTATGTTTGTTGTAATGAAATGAATATAGAATTATCTTGTGCCTGAGTTATAAACATTTGATTGAATGTTAAAAGCAAAATTTAGACCCGTATTTTTGAGCAATGATCCGACTAATCCCGAAAAGAATTGAGTTAGAGCCCGGGTCCCCACAACAGGTGGTATCAGAGCAGTAGGTTCTGTAGACTGAGATAGAATAGAATGAGCGGGGTAGATCGAGTTTTCTTCCTTGCTTTTGATGTGCTAGCATGATTTAATGCTTTCCCTATTATATGTTGTATTGTATCTGAATTGATTTACAGCATATACTTGTAAAGACTGAATCAGAATCGATTCTAGATCAGAGGTATATGATCAGAGGAGGGCTGAGACAGATTGTATAGATTGTATCCTATTCTGTTTGATAATCAGATATGCCACCTAGAAGAATACCACAACCAGCTGCAGGTCAAGTGCCAGAACAGGGTAGTACGTCGGGTACTCAGATGGATGTTACTGCGACACCGATGGAGACTTTGTTGAAGAGATTTCAATCATTCCATCCACCTACCTTGAAGGGCACAGAAAATGCAGTGGATTGTGAAAGCTGGTTGGATGATATAGAGATGTTATTTGAATCACTTGCCTATACAGATGAACGTAGAGTGAAGCTGGTTGGGCATCAATTGCAAGAAGTGGCCAACAGTTGGTGGCTAACGGCGAAACGAGCCTTAGAACATCGAGGTATTGATATTACTTGGAAAGTATTTAAAGATGAATTTTATCAACATTTCTTTCCAGTGTCATACCGAAAGGACAAAGGGGCCGAATTTGCAAACTTGAGACAGGGGCAATGGAACATAGAGGAGTATGTTGCCAAATTCTCGTCCTTACTTCGATTTGCACCTCACGTAGCAGGGAATGATGAGGCAGTGGCCGATCAGTTCATAAATGGTTTGAATCCGGATATCTTCACTTTAGTGAACACGGGGCGACCCAACACTTTTTCTGAGGCGCTGAATCGAGCGAAGGGAGCAGAGGCTGGCTTGATTAGGCAGCGAGGAGCTTCCTATACTGTTCAGGGTCAGAGACCGCCACCGTTCGCCACATAGTTTCCACCACCTCCTCCTCGATTTGATAGTGGAATCAGTAGTAGTGGGAAGAAAGATTCTTTGAAAGCTAAGGGCAAACAGTTTAAGAAGCCAGGGAGCGGTTCGTCGAGCTCCAGTGGGTCACGACAGAGAGGTCCTGGCCAGAGTATAGATGTGACAGGTGTATATTGTACTACTTGTGGAGGCCGACATGCCACAGAGCAGTGTCAGGGAGTGATGGGCAGATGTAATATATGCAGGCAACAGGGACACATTGCAAGAGTTTGTCCCCAGAGAGGTGCCCAGAGATTTCAAAGTGCAGGGTCATCAGCATCAGTGACTCAGCCTGAGAGACAGACATCTGTACATTCATTCCAGCCACCATCTGCACAATCCCACCCTAGAGCCAGTGGTGGCTAGACAGTGAGCCAACCTCCTAGACAGCAGGCTAGGGTGTTTGCACTGACGGAAGAGCAACCCCAAGATGCACCAGACGATGTGATTGTAGGTAACTGTTTTCTTTGCGGTTATCCTGCATATGTATTGATAGATACAGGTGCATCACATACATTCATATCAGAACGTTTTGCATTGACACATGCATTGCATGTAGAGTCATTGTCTACTGTAGTGTCTATTTCTTCTCCGTTGGGAAGTGGTCTGATATCTGTGACTTCAGTTAGACAGTGTGTACTACAGTTTGAAGGGCATGAGATCGATTTAGAATGTGTTTTACTGGGATGATATCTCTGAGGCACCAGAACTTGGGCCAGATATGATTCGTGATATGACTGAGAAAGTGAAGATAATCCAGAAAAGAATGAAGACGACACAGGATAGACAGGCCAAGTATGCCAATATCAGACGTAGACCGCTAGTATTTGAACAAGGAGACAGATTATTTTTGAAGATTTCTCCTTTCAGAGGCGTTGTCAGATTTGGCAAACGCGGGAAATTGTCTCCTAGATACATCGGTCCATATAAAATTCTGGAAAAGATTGGCGATCGAGCATATCGATTGGCTCTTCCTCCTTCTCTATCCGGAATACATGATGTTTTTCATGTATCGATGCTGCGTAGATACATGCCAGATTATTCTCATGTCATTCAGCCTGACGAAGCTGAGCTAGATAAGACGTTGAGTTATGTCGAACAACCGATACAGATTCTTGATCGGAAAGAGAAACAGCTCAGAACGAAGATTATTCCGCTAGTGAAAGTCCAGTGGAGTCGTCATGGCACCGAGGAAGCGACTTGGGAGACAGAAGCAGATATGAGACAGAGATATCCCGAGTTATTCTCATGATGTGAGTATTTATTCAACTTTTGATTTTACTGTTGTTTTTACATACTTTGATTAATTGATTTCACGTTCGAGGACGAACTAATATCTAAGAGGGGGAGAAATATAATGCCCTAGATTGTATGTGGATAAAATGAAAAGATGAAGTGTTGCTTGAAGGAAGAGACCGCACCCGCGCCCCTTCTGATGCCGCACCGCGGTGCATGGACAGAAAATTGGTCATTTTACAGTAGGGACACCGCACCCGTGGTCCAAGACAGAGTGCACCCGCGGTTGAGGGACTGAGAGTTGGGAATTAATTACAGAAATGACACCGCACCCGCGGTGCTAACGTAAATGCACCCGCGGTAATGTCACCGCACCCGCGGTCTTATAGGTACCGCACCCGCGGTCGTCGAATTTCAGAAAATGAAAGGCATGCTGTGGGCACAGCGCACCCGCGGTGAAGAGTGACCGCACCCGCGGTGCTGCATTCGAGAAAGCCACCTTTGTTTCTCAAGTTGACACATGGCATGGTATATATATAGAAATGTGCTGATTCATTTCTCTCCACTTCCATCAGCTGAGAAACGAGAGAGAGTGGGGAGAAACTTCAATTCCTTATGCTTCAAGGTTATGATTTTGAAAGAATTACACATCCAAACTTCATTCCAAGTATAGATTCTTGCTCCTTGCAGCAAGGGCTTCAAAAGGGTATATGTTTTATTAAGTTCAACATGTTTTGAAGTTGAGCTGTTAAAGGAAATTAGATTTGGTTTCTATTTTGTGTTCTTATGATTGTTGTGAACATATAGTGGAAAAAGAGATAGAAGGAATAATACTATATGTGATTGTTATGAATTTCCAACATGTATGGAATTGAGATGGTGCAGATTTCAGAATAGTACATGTGATTCATGAAGATTTTGGATTATGGTTATTGATTTCTGTTATATGAGTTGATCGGTATATCGAGAATCCGCCGTTATGCCGTCGAAATTGCATTGAAATGAAATATTGAATCTCATGTGTATTGAGGTATACTAGAGCTTGATAGAATGTACATTGATGATGCCATTTCAGATTTGTATTGGCGACTTTGACATCGAGACTTCGATATCGACAGAGATTGTGCGACGAAAGGTATAATGCATGTTTTGTTTGGGGAAGACACAACTCAAATGAGATTCGATTTGAGTTTCCCAACAAAATCACGTACTAGAATTATTGTTTATCTTTTGATATGATTGCGATTTGTTTATAGATTTATATTCAAATCTCTTGATATGATGATGTCTTGTTTATAGATTTATATTCAAGCCTTTGAGATAGGAGAGTCATTGGCAGAGTTTCCAAACTAGATGTTCGGTGGTATCGACGCTTCGGATCAGATTCACTCCGATTGTAGACATTCGATACAGACTTGACCGAAGTCTAGGAATAAGACGTACAGTTACCCCGATTGGGAGGGTAGGTGACAGACAGTGACGTCTTATTCACACCGGGATCCCTAGAGTAGAGTCGATTCGAGTCAAGACATGATTTGATTTTGGTTGCATGTTTAGATAGATCGGTTTCATAGACTATGGAGCCATTGTTATTGCTTTCATGCATGATTTATGATTTCGTATCAGCATGTATACATGTTTTATACTGGGATTTGTTCTCACTGGAGTTTCCGGCTGTTGTTATGTCTGTATGTGTGCATAACAACAGGTGGGGCAGGATCAGGGTCGCGACAGAGATGAGAGATGGACATAGCGTGGTGATCATGGGCGTAGCAGACGAACTAGTAGTGGTATTTTTGATATGCACTGTATTTAATTACTGGTTTGTAGAATATGAATAAAACGAAGCATGTATATTATGTTTGTTGTAATGAAATGAATATAGAATTATCTTGTGCCTGAGTTATAAACATTTGATTGAATGTTAAAAGCAAAATTTAGACCGTATTTTTGAACAATGATTCGACTAATCCCGAAAAGAATTGAGTTAGAGCCCGGGTCCCCACACATATAGGATTCGATGCATTGTATTTAGGGATTCACCACTTACCTTCAGGTATGGATATCCTATGTGATCACATGTATATGTAGTATGAAATCTCTGATCAGGGTATGGTGGTAATTATGAAAGGGGTTTCATAGATTACACCATCGATGCAAATACGACATGACACATAGTATCGATTCTTTGACAGTTCTCGATATACCAATAGTTGTCGAATCGGTCGAGATATATGAGTTGAAGTGACCGTAGTGTATGCTAACCATAATAGATTGGTTCTTACAGGCACTGTCATTTGATACCTAGGGAATCATGTAAGAGATGCTGCTAGGCGTTTAACATGATTGGTTGGGCACTATCAAACTTGAGTTTTGACGTTCTTATTATCAAGGAGTTGATAAGTAAGAATGGAGCAACTGAGGTATGCTCAAATAAGGACATGTTTAGTCCCGAATCACATTATGATGTGAACCCACGGCTAGTTGTATCATTGAACCATTGAGGGTCACACAAGTGCTAACTTTCTAGATCCCGTTGAGAAGTAAAATAGTTCAATGTGTTGAACGACTTATAAAGGAGTTTATAAGCGCAAATAAAAATAGAAATATGACTTCTATAAAGAGAATGTAACTTTTAATTCAATGAAGTGTTCCTAAATTAAAAGTTGGCCAAACAAATAATGTATTTGAAAATTGTGATTTTCATAAACATTATTATGGACTAAATTAAATTAATTCAAGTGTTGAATTAATTAAACACTAGTGGGCCCAGTAGAAACAAAATTATTAAATTAATTCAAGTGTTGAATTAATTAAATAACATTGGGCCTTGTAGAGCCCAATTAGAAAAAATTATTGAACTAGTGGGCTTGAGTAAAATCAAGTAAGTTTAAGTGGTCTCAAATGTGTTTGAGATATTTAAATAAAAGTCCATGGGCCTTGTAATTGTTACAAGCCCAAATCAAAAGGCATGCAAGGGAGGTGAAAGGTTGGAGACAATTTTTTCATAAAACAATGCATTGCATGCTTATGCATTGAATAACTTTTTCAAGCACCAAGAAAGTTGTTCTCCCTTCTCTCCAACTTCAATATGGCCGAAATATTGAACCTTCATTCTCCTTCAATTTTGTTCTTCAACTGTTGAGGGAACCATACTCTTCACAATGAAAAACACTCTAATTTTTCTAGTGCGAAATTAGAGTGGTTCTATTTTGTTAGTCGTGGACCTAATTTTGAAGAAATGAGTCCATGAGCAAGGAAAGATTGTAGATTGGGTCATCCATTCAAGAGCTTAGTTGTTTGACAACTAAGTTGGAGCCATCATCAATCCTTTGTGATTGATAGGTAAAAATTTCTAAAACACCCTATGAATGTCATATGTGTTTTTATGTATTTGCTACACACTATAGTAGTTGAGGTGCTCGGTTTTGCTAAGAAAAATTATTTTTGAAACTTCCGTTGCGCATTTCGGGCGCCTTAAACGATCCCTTACAAATATAGTGACGCTTCAAAGGGAGGAATAGGGTATGTGCTTATGCAGGAAGGTCAGGTAATTGCCTATGCATCAAGGCAATTAAAACCTAATCAGAAAAATTACCCAACTCATGATCTTGAGTTATCGGCAATCGTATTTAAGCTAAAGATGAGGAGACATTACCTTTATGGGGTAAAATGCGAAGTATTTACTGATCACTAGAGTCTCAAATACATATTCACCCAAAAGGAACTAAACATGAGGCAAAGAAGGTGGATTGAAATTCTGAAAGATTATGATTTATTAATCAATTACCATCCGAGTAAGGAAAATTAAGTAGCAGAAGCTTTGAGCCGAATGAACATTGGGAAAGTAAGCTTATCTTCTCTATCAGCGCAACCATGCCTTAGAGAATCAATCAAATTAAAACAAAGCCAGGATCGCTTTATCCCAGAGATTAAGTAACAAATCCAAGAAGGAAAAAACCAAAAATTCCAGGCTAATGAAAATGATGTTCTCTAGATAAAGAGACGGTTGTGTGTGCCAGACGTCGATGGGATTTGGGAAGAATTGATGGCCGAAGCACATAAGTCGAAACTTTCAATCCATCCAGGAAGCACCAAGATGTGCCAAGAACTGAAAAGTATTTACAGGTGGAATGGAATGAAGAAAGTCATAGCTGTCTTTGTTTCAAGGTGCTTAACCTGTCAACAAGTCAAGCAGAACATCAACGGCCTGGAGGACTCCTACAATAATTAGAAATACTAAAGTAGAAGTGGGATAACATCTACATGGACTTCGTAGTAGGGCTACAAAAATCAAGGCAAGGTCATGATGTGATTTGGGTAATCATTAACAGATTGACCAAATCTGCCCATTTCTTACCTGTTCGAATGAAATACAACCTGGATAAATTAGCCACTGTTGGAAACTGAATTTTGGATGTTTGAAAAACTGAGCATATAACTTATTTAAAAGAATGATAGAAACTGATCTAATTTATGCAACTATCGGAAGGAAACTGAACCAAGAACTGAACTGAACTGAACTACATAGGCAACTGATTGATCAGTTGGAACTGATTAGTTACTACAAACATTTGTGAGTTTATCATCTACAATAAATCATCTGATCCCTCAGCTGTACACGTTATCAGTTAAGACATTCAACCGACAAAAGCTGAATGCAACAAGTAGTGGGATCGCAACATCTCAGAAAAGCTACAGTGTACGACTGTCAGAAGGATGTTGACGTGGCAAGAAATGGATAGAAAGGTTCAAATTGTATTTAATATTACCGTTAGAGGGAAGCCTATAAATAACAGAGAAGAACAACTGAAGAAGGTCTTGAAAACTCTTGAACTTTTGAATCCTTGAACAACTATCGATTTACAAGTCAGTTACTCTGCTGAAATCCTTACAGACATCAAAGCTCACGCTTACTGTATACATTCATAGCTTTCAGTCTATACCTTGATATTTCAAACACAAGCTGTATTACTTGATCTTGAAGAGATCAGTTGTGTTAGATTATTTCAGTTCTTTTGTGGACTGCAAACTATTTTGTTACTAAGAGTTTCAGTTTGGCAATTTTAAGTCCAAAATTGAATTGGGTCTGTACAACTGCTTGTATCGATCAAAATCTTTTAGCGTATATCCTATCATTGAGATAGAAGGGGTGACGTATGAGTATTTAAATCTCCGAACATCCATAAAATCTTGTATCCTCGTATTTCTGCTTATATTCTATCTATCAGTCAGTTTGTTTCCGCACACTATTTGTTAATTGATTGATATTGAAATACAAGATTCTCGAGTATCAGTTTATCACTAAACTGACTCATCATTCAAAAAAGTTTAAAAAATCGTAAGTGTTTATTCAACCCCCCCTTCTAAACACTTTTCCACCTTAACCGATTCTTTCAAGTGGTATCAGAGCAGCTTGAATCTTGTTCCTGAATATTTCTATATGCAAACTGATTAATATGTCTTCATTCAACAAAACCCAAATGTTCTTCAAAGAAGATTTTGATGATTGGAAAATCAGAATGCAGGCTTATCAAGATGCAAAAGACGATGACATGTGGTACGTTACCACAGACGGACACATGAAGATATTGAAGGCAAACACAGCTGTTACCATAACTCATGGGGCACAACATCATATTGAAAAACCCTGAGATGAGTGGACAATTGAAGAAAAGAAAAAAGACCAGTTGGAAAACGTGGCTAAAGACATCTTATACAAAATGCTGGATAAAGTCACTTTCAGCAAGACAAAAATGTGCAAAACTGCCAAGAAAATTTGGGAGAAGTTGATTCGGCTCTGTGGACGCAATGAACAAACCAAAGAGAACAAGCTATTTTTTGTTGTTCAAAAGTTTGACAATATAAAGATGAAGAGTGGAGAATCCATGCATAGTATGACGAAAGAATCAGCAGCATATTAAAATGTTAGAGTAGGTGCCCGTCGAGCCAAGTGTTGGCCGATGGTTCATGTTGAAACTCAATGTATAAACAATATTTATTTTAATAATATTTGAAATTATTATTTTGACACATCTTTATCTGTATACCCATGCTTGTTGCGTATATAAAGTCCTTGAATATATAAATAGTATAAAGAATATGAGATGCTCATATGATGAGTATCATGAAACTCATGTTTGGAATACTGTATACACTAAACAATTCTTAGTCGATTCGGCCGCCATTAAGAAGGATAAAAGGCCGCTCGAGTTTAAGACTAGTATCTGCAATGTAAGTACCATGTTTCATTTGTAGGGGACATTGTGATGTCCGAGCATTCAGATAGGTGTCCTTGTATAGTGCATTGAACAACCCTCCATAAAGAACTTTCCAAGTGGTTCTCACGTATCGAGTATAAACGTCCTAGTTTATGTTGTACACCATTATTCCTTATGACCCGGGACAACATTGAGACTCTATATGCTAGCATTGCACTTTGACTTGTTTACCGACTCTCATGGGATCATCAAGTGGCAAGGTTGGTGTGGGGACCCGGGCTCTAACTCGATTCTTTGGGGATTAGTTGGATCTTTGCTAGAAAATGTGGGTCAAATTTTTGCTTTTAACATTAATTCAAATGCATATAAACATGCACAAGGTCTTCATTTATTTTATTTCTACAAACATAATATACATATCTTGTCCAGTACATATTCAATAAACCAATATTCAAATACAGTACATGACAAAACTACAACTACTGGTACATCTGTTATGCCCGTGATCACCACGCTATATCCATCTCTCATCTCTGCTGCGACCCAGATCCTGCCCTACCTGTTGTCATGCACACATACAGACACAACAACAGCCGGATACTCCGGTGAGAAATACCGTCTCCAGATATGATATGACCCAAGAAGACAACTTGTCTCAGCCAAAACTCACACTTCGACAGTTTAGCAAATAGTCTTTCATTTCTCAACGTTTGCAACACAATTCTCAAATGATCGGCATGCTCAGTCATACTCTTGGAATACACCAAAATATCATCGATAAAAACAATCACAAACTCATCTAAATACCTCTGAAAGACACGATTCATCAACCCCATAAACACCGCTGGAGCATTCGTTAAACCAAAAGGCATGACAACAAACTCATAATGTCCATACCTGGTTCGGAATGCTGTCTTCGGTATATCAACATCTCGAACTCTGAGCTGGTGATATCCCGATCGCAAATCAATCTTGGAATAGATAGAAGATCCCTGCAACTGATCAAATAGGTCGTCGATACAAGGCAAAGGATACTTGTTCTTTATCGTTGCCTTATTCAGTTGCCGATAGTCGATACACAATCTCATCGAACCATCTTTCTTTCGTACAAAAAGTACTGGAGCGCCCCAAGGAGACACACTCGGTCAAATGTATCCCTTGGTCAGAAGATCTTCTAATTGTGCTTTCAATTCTTTCAACTCTATTGGCGCCATCCTATACGGAGCTCGAGATATAGGAACAGTACCTGGCACAAGATCTATGCTGAAATCTATCTCTCGGGCTGGGGGTAACCCTGAGATCTCATCTGGAAATACATCTGCAAACTCCCGTACTACTGTCAAATCTGCCAATGCCGGGCTCGATTTCTGTAGATCTATAGAATAATAAGGAACCCCTCTGCTCCTTTCTGCAGCAATCTACTCATAGTCAAAGCAGACACAAAGGGAATCCGAGATTTGGAACCCTTACCGTAGAATTTCCATTCTTCTGTCATTTCAGGTCTAAATCTGACAATCTTGTGAAAACAGTCTACGGTGGCTTTGTACTTGGTTAACATGTAAATCCCGACAATACAATCAAAATCAGATAAGCCAAGTACAACACAGTCTAAATCAATCTCATGTCCCTTAAACTGTAGTATACAATGTCGAACTGATGTCACAGATATCAAACCACTTCCCAACGGAGAAGAAATAGACACTACAGCAGACAATGGCTCGACAGGCAATGCATGTATCAATGCAAAACGTTCTAATATGAATGTATGTGATGCACCTGTATCTATCAATACATAGGCAGGATAACCACAAAGAAAACAGTTACCTGCAATCACATCGTTTGGTGCATCTTGGGCCTGCTCCTCTGTCAGTGCGAACACTCGAGCCTGTTGTCTAGGAGGTTGGCTCACTGTCTGGCTACCTCTGGCTCGGGACTGGGACGGTGCAGGTGGTGGCTAGAAGGAATGAACAGATGATGCTTGCCGCTCCGACTGAGATACTGAACCAGATGCCCCAATACTCTAAGCTTGATGTGCACCTCTCTGTGGACAGACTCTGGCAAAGTGTCCCTGCTGTCTACAAATATTTCATCGGCCCATGACTCCCTGACACTGCTCAGTGGCATGCCTGCCACCACAAGAACTGCAATAAACACCAGTATACTCGGTACTCTGGCCGGGACCTCTCTGTCGTGACCCACTGGAGCTCGACGAACTGCTCCCTGATCTCTTGAACTGTTTGCCTCTAGCTTTCACATAATCTTTCTTGCCACTACTACTGCTTCCACTATCAAATCGAAGAGGAGGTGGTGGAAACTGTGTGACGGGCTGTGGCTGTCTCTGACTCTGAATGCTATAGGAAGCTCCTCGCTGCCTAATCAAGCCAGCCTCTGCTCCTTTCGCTCTATTCAGTGCATCAGAAAAAGTGTTGGGTCGCCCGTGTTCACCAAAGTAAAAATGTCCGGATTCAAACCATTGATGAATTGATCGGCGACCGCTTCATCATTTCCTGCCACGTGTGGCGCAAATCGAAACAAGGAAGAAAACTTGGCAACATACTCTTCTATATTCCACTGCCCCTGTCTCAAGTTTGCAAATTCGGCCCCTTTGTCTTTTCGATAGGAGACTGGAAAGAAACGTTGATAAAATTCATCCTTGAATACCTTCCAAGTAATATCGATACCTCTATGCTCCAATGCTCGTTTCGTGGTAAGCCACCAGCTCTTGGCGACTTCTTGCAACTGATGCCCAATTAATTTCACTCTTCGTTCATCTGTATAGGCAAGAGATTCAAACAGCATCTCTATATCGTCTAACAAGCTCTCGCAGTCCACTGCATTTTCTGTACCTTTCATTGTCGGTGGTCGGAAAGACTGGAGCCGTTCCAATAGAGTCTCCATCGGTGTAGCAGTGACGTCCATAGGATCGTTCGACGTACTGCCCTGTTCTGGCACCGGTGGACGCAAAGGCACTGCTGCTCTTCTAGGAGGCATATCTGATATTCAAACAGGTTAGTACACAGTCTATACAAGCTGTCTCAGCCCTCCTCTGATCATATACCTTTGATCCAGAATCGGTTCTGATTCATTCTTTACAAGCACATGCTGTAAATCAATTTAGATAACAATACAACATGTAATAGGGAAAGCAATAAATCATGCTAGCACATCAAAATCAAGGAAGAAGACTCGATCTACCCCGCTCATTCTATTCTATCTCAGTCTACAGAACCTACTGCTCTGATACCACCTGTTGTGGGAACCCGGGCTCTAACTCGATTCTTTTTGGGATTAGTTGGATCTTTGCTAGAAAATGTGGGTCAAATTTTTGTTTTTAACATTAATTCAAATGTATATAAACATGCACAAGGTTTTCATTTATTTTATTTCTACAAACATAATATACACGTCTTGTCCAGTACATATTCAATAAACCAATATTCAAATACAGTACATGACAAAACTACAACTACTAGTACATCTGCTATGTCCGTGATCACCACGCTATATCCATCTCTCATCTCTGCTTTGACCCAGATCCTTCCCTACCTGTTGTCATGCACACATACAGACACAACAACAGCCGGATACTCCGGTGAGAACAAATCCCAGTATAAAACATGTATACATGCATATCATGCGATATAAATCAGGAACATACTACCATGAACATAATCAATAGCAATACATTCCATAGTCTATGAAACGTAATCAATATAAGGCAAGCAACTTAATTCAAACTCATATCTTTGACTCGACTCGTATCTAAGTCTAGGGATCCCGGTGTGAATAAGATGTAACAGGTCTCCCACCTACTCCCCCAATCGTGGTGGCGTTACATCTTACTCCTAAACTTCGGTCTGGTCTGTATCGAATTCTACAATCGGAGTGAATCTGATCCGAAGCATCGATATCACCGAACGTTTAGAAAATTGGCGTATCTACCAATGACACTCCTATCTCAGTACATATAGATAAATCAATATAAAGTACAAATAGAACCAGTATGTGATTTTGTTGGGAAATTCAAATTGAATCTCATTTGAGTTGTGTCTTACCCAAAAAAACATGAATTATACCTTTCGTCGTACAGTCTTTATCGTGATCGAAGTCTCGATGTTGAATCTGTCAGTAGAAATATCCTTTTGTAGCTTTTGATGCAAGGAGTACAAATCTATGTTTGGATTGAAATTTGGTTGGTTGGATGTTACACAATCTAATTTCTAAGACATGATGAATACTTGAGCTTTCATGGAGTTCATCTCGATTCTCATTCTATTGAGGAAGGGTGAATGAAAGACAACACACCTTATATGCATGTCCAAGGACACATGCTTTATTCTTCAATCAACACATATGACCGCGGGTGCGCTGCTTCTTAGAGCGCGGGTGCGCTCAACCTTCGGCAAGCCATCCAACAATTTAGAGCAGTCGACCGCGGGTGCGGTCATTTCTGCACCGCGGGTGCGGTGTTGCTTCGTACCAAAATTCCTACCCTACTGGCCATTCAACCGCGGGTGCACTGCTTCTTGGACCGCGGGTGCGGTGACCCTACTGTAAAAATGCCCATCTTTCTGTCCGTCAACCGTGGGGGCGGTAGAAAAGTTGGCGCGGGCGCGGTCTCTACTTCAAGCAACATTTCATCTTAGCATTTTATCTACAAACAATCTAGGGCATTATAGTTGGTGTTTTGTCGAAACATATAGGAGTCGATGCATTGTAGTCGGAGATTCACCACTTAACTTCAGGTATGGATATCCTATGTGATCTCATGTGTATATAGTTTGAAATATCTGATCAGAGTGTTGGTGGTAATTATGAAAGGGATTTCATGGATTGCACCATCGATTCAACTACGACATGACACATAGTATCGATTCTTTGACAGCTCTCGATATACCAATAGTTGTCGAATCGGTCAGGATATATAAGATGAAGGGACCGAACTGTACGCTAACCATAATAGATTTGTTCTTGCAGGCACTATCATTTGATACCTAGGGAATCATGTAAGCGATGCTGCTAAAAGTTTAACATGATTTGTTGGGTACTATCAGACTTGAGTTCTGACGTTTTTACTACCAAGGAGTTGATAAGTAAGAATTGAGCATTAGGGGTATGCTCATATAAGGACATGTTTAGTCCCGAATCACATTGAGATGTGAACCCACGACTAGTTGTATCATTGAACCATTTGGGGCCACACAAGTACTAGCTTTCTAGATTCCGTTGAGAAGAAAAATAGTTCAATGTGTTGAACGGCTTATAAAGAAGTTTATAAGCGCTAACAATAATAGAAGTATGACTTCTATAAGAGGATTATGGGGAATGTGACTTTTAATTTGTGGAAGTGTTCCTAAATTAAAAGTTGGCCAAATAAATAATGTATTTGAAAATTATGGTTTTCATAAACATTATTATGGATTAAATTAAACTAATTCATGTGTTGAATTAATTAAACACTAGTGGACCTAGTAGAGTCCAAATTATTAAATTAATACAAGTGTTGAATTAATTAAATAACATTGGGTCTTGTAGAGCCCAATTAGAAATAATTATTCAACTAGTGGGCTTGAGTTAAATCAAGTAAAATTTAAATGGTCTCAAATGTGTTTGAGATATTTAAATAAAAGTCCATGAGCCTTGTAATTGTTACAAGCCCAAACAAATTGCATGCTTGGAAGTTGAAGGTTGGAGGTAACTTTTGAGTTAATGGCATGGCATGCACATGAAACTTTACACTTTAACTTTTACACAAGCAATAAAATGCCATCCCTTCTTTCTATACTCAAGTTGGCCGAAATTACCCTTACATTTTTCCCCCATTTTTGCTTCTTCAATTGTTGTTGATATCACAACCTTCTCAAAGAAAAATCTTCTAATTTTTCTAGTGTAAAATTATAGGTGAACTTCCTAGTTGGTGGTGGGCTTAATTTTTGAGCAAGGAGTGCTCAAAGGAGGCTTGTAGATTGTCTACTCATTCAAGAGCCAATGTTGTTTACAACTTGGTTGGAGCCATCATCAATCTTTTGTGATTGATAGGTAAATTTTTAAAACACTCTATGTATGATATTTTGTGTTTTAATGTTATTTGCTACACATCATTGTGAGGTGCTCGGTTTTCTTCTTGTAAAAATTTTTTTTTGAAACTTCCGTTGCGTATGCGGGCACCGTAACCGATCCGCTTTCAAGTGGTATCATGAGCTAAGGTTACTATTTTGTGTAGCAAATACATGATATTATATTGAGGTCAATTTCTAACCGCATTAGATAATCATTACAAGAAAATTAAGGCCGTTTTTTGGGAGGATTTCGGGCAGCAAGGGCAGCCCCAAACCCCCCCTCCCCACCGCCTAAAAATTTTTTTAAAAGAATTTGTGTGTACGTTGGCCGGAATCCTGCGACGGAGCTTCGACAACGACGATGACGACTAGAATTTTCAAAAGTGTTTTGGAATATCAAAGTGTCGTGTGCCTTGAGCTGTTGAGCCATTAGTTTACAATCGTGGCGGTTAGTGATTGGATCAAGATATATAATATTGGATCAATTTATTATTGTGATAATTAATTGATGGTGTATGATATGTGATATTATGCATGAAGGATGATCAGAAGCCCAAGCCCAATTTGCTAGGTGTATGCTATGATATTTTGTGTTGAATGATTGTAATAATTATCAATTTATAAGTGTGCTTGGTTTATAGCCCGTTCCCACCCGATGAGATGTAACCCTATTTGCCATGGATATTTATTTGAAAATATTAGTATAGTGGAAGATCAACATTAGAAGATGGTGGGCATTGATGATTATGAAGATTGAAGACATGTAAATATTAGAGGCTTATGTAATTGTGCATTTGCATCCCATGCATTCCCTAGGATTTGACCCAATCTCGTGTTTGGCACACATGGGCCATTAGTTTTTGGAACTATTGATTATGCTTGTTTAGTTTATTGTTTATAATATATGCATGATATGTTATAAATAATGGGTATGTGCGTTATTATTATGATAATAACAAAGTTGCATGAATCCGGCAAACATACGATCAACATGACAAGATTTTAAATAAAAATAATGATGAGATCTTTCAAAATTAAAAACCCTCATTTTGAATAAGATTCAAAATTAATATTAAGCCCGAAAAGGGGAATTATAAATTTGTTTATAATTTCCATGTCTTCCATCGACAATGGGTGCATGATGAACGCTACCCATGCTCGGGGCTCGGCTCATATTATTGGGGGGGCCCTGACTCGGCCTCCATAAAGCTGATACGATATAACAGGATGTCACAACAAACAAACTAGATGACACAATCTCAGCGCTCACCTCAAAATGCTGCACTAACCACGGAATTGTTCAATCACATCTATGGACTCATGTGTATAGGCCTATCAGCCACACTATGATCCCGAGATAAACAACAGTGCTAGATAACAATGGATATTAACAATGGGCTAACAGGAACGATAGGGCTCAACATGAATGTCATAACAGTATCTCCTATGCTAAATGCCAATAATATGTCGCAATACTAGACATATATCACAACGAAGGAATTTAACAACTTACAACAGTCAACAAATCATAAACATTATCAGTACAACACATAATGACAATTAAACATAATTTATGTTTTACTGTCGTATGTTACCAAGCTGTAACATACCTATACCAACTTGACAATCCAATATCGACTTTACTTAAAGACTCTCGGCCTAAACAAAACAACAATAAGCCAATCATGAAAACTACATTCCATACCGATGTCCGATTTGGCACGAAAAAGCATAAAATTCGTATCTCGCTCAATATTATTTCAAATCAATATGCGCCAATTGGAAATGAAAGTTAATCGAATATCTAACTTTTTCTAGAAGAAAACATCTTCCAAATCTCAGTAGATTAATCCCAGAATTATCAAGAACACTCTGCCACTCAACCAATTTTCGGAAAGAAAATTTTTTACTGAGTAGTTTCAGAAAAAACACCATAACTTGCACAATTCCTACTGGAATTTAACAATTCTTATATCATTTCGAATACAAGACATAGCTCTAAAACTTTCAGTTGAATCATAAATTCAGAATCTGAATGCATATATGCCATAATCCCGAAATACAGTAGGTGTCCTGCACAGCGCAATTGCAGAATTCGATTTTGGCACATTTTGGTAGAAAATCATAACAAATCCGTTTCTAGTCAAAAACCCATTACTCTAGTGGCTATAAAAAGCTAACATAAAGCACTAAAAAGTTTATTTAGATCATTTCTACAAATTCGAAATACAAAAATCGCAGCAACACAAAAACTCTCACCCAAAAACCGGAAAAATTCGCGCAGAAACATAGTACCGGAACAGCAGCTTTGATCTACTCGTATCCTTGTTCAAAATTTGCGATTAGGCTTGAATCGAAACTTTGGATGTTAGAAATACAACCGTTCAAGAATTTCTGAGTTTCGAGTTGGGACGGAGGAGATATCGCAACTTTACCGCAGCTGCTCCTCAAGTGACGGGAATTGGGGTTTCCTTCTTTCTTTTCTCTTCCTTCTTCTCTCGTTTCTTTGGTAAGTTGTGTGTATGTATGTGTATATATATAAATATATTGTGTATTTGGTTACTAAAATAGTAACTCAAGCCCATTTATTCCGGTTTGTATTATTTTGCTCTCGTGTGTTATTTAAACTCAATATGTATTTTATATCGTTAAATTCTCCGATATTCTACAATACATATTTTTAACACACTTTTTGAATTTATTTGGCATAAATAATTATTTTAATTTACAACTCAATAATTATTCTAATTATTCCAAATTACCGGATAATTAATTACACGGCCTTACACTTCTCCACCCCTTAAAACAAAGTTCATCCTCGAAATTTCTGCTTATTCACATACATCTTACACACGATCAAAACCAACAAAACATTACTAAGAATCAAACAGATATGGATAAGATGCTCTCATCTTCTCTTATGTTTCCCACGTTGATTCTTTTACACCATGCCTCGACCACCGAACACGTACAAGTGGTATAACTTTATTGCATAAAACATTATCTTTACGATCCAAGATACAAAAAGGATACTCAGTATACGATAGAGAAGGGTCGAGTTCAATCTCATAAGGCTAAATCACATGAGATGGATCGGCCTCATACTTACGCAACATAGAAACATGAAAAACATCGTGGATGCCAGACAATGACTGGGGCAAATCCAAACGATAAGCGCAAGTACCAATACGGTCAACAATCTCGTAGGGACCAACGAAACGAGATGACAACTTACCTCTCATGCCAAAATGAATAACACCTCTAAATGGAGAGATTCTCAGAAACAAAAAATCTCCAACTTGAAATTCTAGAGGTCGACGAAGTCTGTTAACATAACTAGCTTGTCGATCTTGGGCAGCTTTCATTATCTGACGAATCAACTTGACTTTATCATGCATTTCCTGAACAATCTCAGGTCCAGTCAACTGCTTCTCTTCAAATTCATACCAACAAAGAGGTGACCGACATCGTCTGCCGTACAGAGCTTCAAAAGGAGCCATACCAATAGTCACCTGGTAACTATTGTTATATGAAAATTCTACTAGAGGTAAAGCTTCTTGCCAACTATCTTTAAAATCCATAACCACTGCTCGAAGCAGATCCTCGAATGTCTGGATCGTACGCTCTGTCTGACCATCTGTCTGAGGATGGTAAGCAGTGCTCATCGCAAGTCGTGTACCCATTTCTTTTTGGAAACTAGTCCAAAATTTTGATGTGAATCTAGGGTCACGATCTGAGACTATTGCAACTGGAATTCAATGAAGTCTCACAACATTTTCAATATGCAGACGAGCCATATTCTTGTACGAATACGTCCTCTCATACGGAATAATGTGTGTTGATTTAGATAATATGTCGACAATCACCCAAATGGCATCGAAATGGAGAGAAGTACGTGGCAAATGCGTGACAAAATCCATAGCCACGTGCTCTCAGTTCCACTGAGGAACCTCAAGACTATGCAGTAATCCTCCAAATCTCATTCGTTATGCTTTGACTTGCTGAAAGATCATACAACGAGACATAAACTCAGCCACATCTTTTTTCATATTCTTTTACCAAAACTGAGGCCGTAGAATATGATACATTTTCCTTCCTCTTGGTTGGATACTATATCGAGTACAATGAGCTTCTTTAAGGATGGATGTACGCAATCCAGGAATATCTGGATAACCAATCTACCATTCAACCGAAGAGAATCATCTGAGTGGATTGAGAAACCAGATTGGTGTCCTTGAGATACTAACTCGTAAGATTTCAGAACTCGATCATCAGTTTTCTGTGCTGACTTTAAAATCTGAATCAACTCTGGCTAAACAAAAATCTGAGATACACAAATAGCATTACCTTGGATTTGAAAATCCAACCAAGAAGTGCAAATATCCTCTCGTAACTTAGAAGCATGTATTGAGGATAAGTTAACATCAACAACCTTATAACTCAAAGCATCGACAATGACATTCAGTTTTCCCGGATTATACTGGATCTCACAATCATAATCTTTCATAAGATCCATCCAACGTCTCTATCTCATATTCAAATCTGACTGAGAGAACAGATATTTCAAGCTTTTGTGATCAGAATAGATTACAAATTTCTCCTCAAACAAATAATGTCTCCAAATCTTGAGAGCAAAAACGATAGTAGCCAATTCTAAGTCATGAAAAGGATACTTAGACTCATGCGGTTTCAACTGAAGAGAACCATATGCCACAACTTTTCCATGTTGCATCAATACACAACCTAATCCTCGATTTGATGCGTCGGTACAAACAACGGATCCTCCAGAACCACTTGGGATGGTAAGAACTGGGGCAGAAGTCAATCTCGTCTTCAACCCGACAAAACTTGACTCACACTCATCAGACCAAATGAATCTCTGATTTTTTCGAGTCAGTTGAGTGATAGGTCTAGCAACCTTTGAGAAATTTTCGATAAACCTCCGGTAATAACCAGCTAAACCCATGAAACTACGAATCTCTGGTACATTGGTCGGTCGTGCCCAGTTAAGAAATGCTTCCACTTTACTTGGATCGACAGAAATACGATGTTGAGATATGACATGGCCCAGAAACACCACTTTATCTAACCAAAACTCACATTTGGATAGCTTGGCGTACAACTGCTTCTTTTGAAGAATTCGAAGAACTAATCTTAAATGTTAACATGCTCTTCTTCAGACTTGGAATAGACAAGAATATCATCGATGAATACAATCACAAAACTGAAAGGGATCGATTTTAGGTGCCCGAATGCGCAACAGAAGTTTTCAAAAATTATTTTTGAGGCAAAAATTCGGCCACCCCTACTAAATGTGTAGCAAAATACAATAAAACACAAAATATGACATTCATAGTGTGTTTAGAAGATATACCTATCAATCACAATGGATTGATGTTGGCTCCAACTTAGTTGATATACAACTAAGCTCTTGATGGCAAGAAAATCTTCAAGCTTCCTTCCTTCAAAATCAAGCCCACCACCAAACTTAAAAGATCCACCTTACACTTGCACTAGAAAATGTAGGGCATTTTTTTTTTAGAAGAGTTTTTGTTTTCAACAACTTGAAAAACAAAATGAGAGAAAAATGAGGGAATATCTCACACAAAATTTTCGGCCAAGTGAGGTATGGAATGGGGGAAGGGAGACTAGTCTTGGTAGTGTAAAAAGCTAAAACACTTTTAGCATGCCAAGCCTTAATTATTGAAAAAGTTGTCTCCAACCCTTCACCTCCCAAGCATGCAAAACATAGTGGGCTTGTAACATTTACAAAGGGCCCATGGACTTTTTAATTTAATTGTCTCAAACATATTTGAACCCAATTAAACTTTACTTGATTTTACTCAAACCCACTAGTTAAATAATTATTTCCAATTGGGCTCTACAAGGCCCAATGTTATTTAATTAATTCAACACTTGAATTAATTTAATTTAGTCCATAATAATGTTTATGAAATTCACAATTTTCAAATACATTATTTATTTGGCCAACTTTTAATTTAGGAACACATTCATAAATTAAAAATTACATTTCTCTCATAGAAGTCATACTTCTATTTTTTCTTACGCTTATAAACTCATTTATAAGCCGTTCAACACATTGAACTATTTTTACTTCTCAACGGGATCTAGAAAGCTAGTACTTGTGTGGCCCTCAATGGTTCATTGATACAACTAGTCGTGGGTTCATATCTCCATGTGATTCGGACTAAACATGTCCTTATACGAGCATACCCCAATTGCTCCATTCTTACTTATCAACTCCTTGATAACAAGAACGTCAGAACTCAAGTCTGATAGTACCCAACCAATCATGTTAAACACCTAGCAGCATCGCTTACATGATTCCCTAGGTATCAAATGATAGTTCCTGCAAGAACCATTCAATTATGGTTAGCGTACAGTACGGTCTCTTCAACTCATATATCCCGATCGATTCGACAACCATTGGTTTATCGAGAGTTGTCAATGAATCGATACTATGTGTCATGTTGTAGTTGCATCGATGGTGTAATCTATGAAACCCCTTTCATAATTACCACCATACTCTGATCAGATATTTCAACCAACATACACATGAGAACACATAGGATATCCATATCCGAAGGTAAACGGTGAATCCCCGACTACAATGCATCGACTCCTATATGTTTCGACAGAACACCCAACCTTGCCACGTGATGACCCCATGAGAGTTGATAAACAAGTCAAAGAGTAATTCTAGCACATAGAGTCTCAATGTTGTCTCGGGTCATAAGGACTAATGGTGTACAACCATAAACTAGGACGTTTCCACTCGATAAGTGAGAACCACTTGGAAAGTCCTTTATGGAGGGTTGTTCAGTGCACTCTACCAGGAGCACCTATCTACATGATCGGACATCACAATGTCCCCTACCAATGAAACATGGTACTCACATCGCAGATACTAGTCTCGAACTCGAGCGGTCTATATCCTTCTTAGCGGCGGCTGAATCGACTAGGAACTGTTTAGAATATACAGTATTCCAAATATGAGTTTCATGATACTCATCATAGGAGCATCTCATATTCTTTCTACTATTTGTATATTCAAAAGCTTTATCTATGCAACTAGCATGGGTATACAGATAAAGATGTGCCAAATAATAATTTCAAATATTATTAAAATAAAGATTGTTCATACATAGAGTTTCATTGTGAACACTCGGCCAATACTTGGCTCGACGGACACCTACTCTAACAATCTCCCACTTACACTAGAGCCAACTACCCATATGCTTCAAACCCATTGATTCGCGATGCTTCTCGAATAATGGTCCAGGTAAAGGTTTAGTTAGTGGATCAGCAACATTATCTGCGGAGCCGACTTTGTCAATCGTGACATCTCCTCTTTCCATGATCTCTCTGAGGATGTGGTACTTTCTCAATACGTGTTTGGACTTCTGATGAGACCTCGGCTCCTTTGCTTGAGCAATGGCTCCCATGTTGTCACAAAATACCGGGACAGGAGCAACTCCATTAGGAATGACGCCCAACTCTTGGACGAAATTCCTTATCCAAACAGCCTCCTTTGCTGCAGCTGATGCAGCAATATATTCTGCTTCAGTGGTGGAATCCGCTGTACTGTCTTGCTTGGAATTCTTCCAAGAGACAGCAGCACCATTGAGCATGAATATGAACCCAGAGGTTGACTTCGAGTCATCAATATCGCTTTGGAAGCTAGAGTCGGTATAGCCTTCCAATTTCAGTTCTCCACCCCCATAGACCAAGAACAACTTATTGGTCCTTCTCAAATACTTGAGGATATCTTTCACAGCTTTCCAGTGTGGAAGACTAGGGTTGGATTGATATCTACTCACTACACTTAGTGCAAAAGCCACGTCAGGACGTGTAGATACCATCCCATACATGATGCTACCAATGGCAGATGCATAAGAAATGCTTGTAATCGCCGCTATCTCTGCATCAGTCTTGGGAGACATAGACTTGGATAGGGACACGCCATGACACATTGGTAGATGTCCTCTCTTGGACTCATCCATCGAGAACCGCTTCACGATGGTATCAATGTATGTGGACTGTGTGAGACCAAGTAATCTTTTTGATCTATCTCTATAGATCTGTATTCCTAATACAAAAGATGCTTCACCCAAGTCCTGCATCGAGAACTTACTCGCCAACCATATCTTAGTTGATTCCAACATTCCTACATCATTCCCAATGAGTAGAATGTCATCAACATAAAGCACCAGGAATGTGACAGCACTCCCACTGACCTTCTTATACACACATGGTTCCTCAAGATTCTTAGTAAAACCAAACTCTTTGATTGTACTGTCGAATCTGAGGTTCCAACTCCTAGATGCCTGCTTTAGATCATAAAAAGATCTTTGAAGTTTGCATACCATATGCTCACTTCCGACAGATGTAAACCCTTCAGGTTGAAACATGTAAATCTCTTCCTCAATATCCCCATTAAGAAAGGTTGTCTTGACATCCATCTGCCATATCTCATAGTCATACCATCCAGCTATGGCTAGCAATATCCTTATGGACTTAAACATTGCAACTGGAGAAAAGGTTTCCTCAAAGTCAACTCCTTGTCTTTGAGTATATCATTTTGCCACCAATCGCGCCTTGAAGGTCAATACCTTCTTATCCGCCCCAAGTTTCCTCTTGTAAATCCATTTACACCCTATGGGAACAATTCCCTCAGATGGATCCACGAGATTCCACACTTGGTTCGAATGCATGGAATTCATCTCAGATTCCATTGCTTCAAGCCACTTGGATGAATCGGCATAAGATAACACTTCCTTGAAGGTCCTTGGATCACATCCATGGTTAGGCTCATCATGGCCCTCTTCAAGAAGCAGACCATACCTCATAGGTGGTCTCGAGACTCTCTCGGATCTTCTAGGAGCTTGTATCTCCTCTCTTGGCTCTTCGGGTGTGGGTTCTATAATTTTGGGTGTCTCTCGAACCTCTTCGAGTTCTATCATCTCCCCTTTTCTATCCAATAGAAATTCCTTTTCCAAAAAATGTTGCATTTCTAGAAACAAACACCTTTGTTTCTTGGGGATGATAGAAGTAGTATCCAACCGAATTCTTTGGATATCCCACAAAGTAACATAAAATGGACACTACCTGCGTCACGTAAGCAGGGCACCCCCATATTCTAAGATAAGAATACTTGGGAGGCTTACCCATCCATATCTCATATGGTGTCTTATCAACTGCCTGTGAATGGACATTGTTCAACAACAGTGCCGCTTGTCTCCAGCGCATATCCCCAAACGGATGGCGGCAACTCCGTGAACCCCATCATAGACCGAACCATGTCCATCAAATTCCGGTTACGATGCTCCGAAACACCATTCAACTGCGGTGTAGCGGGCGGAGTCCACTGCGAGAGAATCTCATTCTCCCTAAGATACTCTTGGAACTCGGCACTCAAGTACTCACCACCTCGATCCGATCGAAGTGTCTTGATGCTTCGTCCCAATTGCTTCTCTACTTCACTTCTGAATTCTTTGAACCTTTCAAAGGCTTCAGACTTGTATTTCATCAAATACACATACCCATACCTCGAAAAGTCATCGGTAAAGGTGATGAAGTAGGCATGTCCATGCTTAGTGGTGATGCTAAGCGGACCGCACACATCGGTATGGATCAAATCTAATAACCCTTTGGCTCGCTCCACCTGGCCCTTAAAGGGAATCTTGGTCATCTTTGCTTTTAGACAGGATTCACAAGTCGTGAGAGCATTAATATCAGACATATCAAACATACCCACTCCCACTAGCTTGTTCATCCTTTTTAGGGAAATATATCCTAATCGAGCATGCCATAATTGTGCCGAATTTAGAGTATCTTGTTTTCGCTTGTTTGTTGTTGTTATTGCCTGGACATTGTTTAGTGGAATATCTTTCAATTTTAAGTTATAGAGATCGTTTTCAAGTTCTCCAGTACTAATTAAACTTTCATTCTTGTAAATGTTGCAAACACCTTTGCTAAATAAACAAGAATATCCATCTTTATCTAGCATAGAAATGAAAACAATGTTTTTTTTTTTCACCAAATCTGGTACAAACAAAACATCTCTTAAAATCAACTTAAAATCATTGTTCAAAAGCAAGTAAACATCTCCTTTGGCCTTGGCAACAACTCTTGCTCCATTGCCCATCCTCAAGAAGGTCTCATCTTCCCTAACCCTTCTACTTCTTCCCATCACCTGTAACTAATTACAGAGATGTGATTCACAACCGGTATCCAATACCCAAGAAGTAGAGTTAATTGAAATGTTTACTTCAATTTAGAACATACCGTTTCCAGAACTCTTCTGGGCAAGATATTCCCTGCAATTACGCCTCCAATGTCCAGGCTTCTTGCAGTGATGACAAACATCAACAGTCTTGTCAGCCTTTACTGGTGTGGCTGCCACAACGGGATTCGGAGCTTGCCTCTTCAAGGGCACGTTCTTCTTGGGTCGTTGGAAAGAACGTTTCTTTCCTTTCCCACGTGGATCGGTCTTCGTACCAGATGAAGAACCCACATAAAGAACCAACTTCTCATCTTTCATAGAAGCCTTCATATAACACTTGGCTTTTCAAGTCATGGTCACACCATTCCTAGTAAGTCTGCAATTCATCAACAGTGCAGTCAGTCGGAGCCTCAACAGGGGACGACTCAGTAAGTGTATACGCTATCCTTTCCGAATTCAAGACGATTTTTAGGTTTCTTAGCCAGTTGAGGTAATTAGGTCCGGTTAATACGTGTTTGTCGAGTATTACAGATAGCGGATTGCGAATCGAAGACATTGTCAAAAAGTATTGAAAAGTAAAACAGATAAATGTTAATGACTATTTTAAAATATTTAGTAAGATATAAAGTATGGATTTTTACTTTATAAATTTTCTCTCCCACTGTTCTGACATTTTCACTACCCTCTAGTGAAAACGGGAACTCCTTTCCTCAGTAGGTACGCAAGGTCCAATTAGCGAATTATGATCCCGAATAATATCAGCCAATCACAATTCCTAAAAGGTAGTTTCCAATTGCATCTCCATGCAATCCTCTACGTAAACTTTTGTCTCACGTTTGCTTAGGACCCAATAATATGACGTTGTTCATCTTTACGTGTCAAGCCTTACCCATCGATTTTGAACCTTAATGGACGGTCGTCATGAGTTCCCCCAATTATATGAGCCGAAATCATAGGAGTTCCACGTAGTTCACATCACCATGTCAATGGATGTCACAGCTTTCCGGCACCCAGGGCCCCCCAATAATATGAGCCGAGCCCCGAGCACGGGTAGCGTTCATCATGAACCCATTTTCGATGGAAGACATGGAAATTATAAACAAATTTATAATTCCCCTTTTTGGGCTTGATATTAATTTTGAATCTTATTCAAAATGAGGGTTTTTTAATTTTGAAAGGTCTCATCATTATTTTTATTTAAAAGCTCGTCATGTTTGATCGCATGTTTGCCGGATTCATGCAACTTTGTTATTATCATAATAATAACGCACATACTCATTATTTATAACATATCATGCATATATTATAAACAGTAAACAAAACAAGGATGATCAATCGCCCCAAAACTAATGGCCCGTGTGAGCTAAACACGGGCCTAGTGTGAGAACCCGTATTTAATTATTCAGTATTTGGCAAGAATTAGAAATAATTATTTTAAAGTGCTAAATTAAAATAATTACGCCAAATAATTATACTTGTGTGTTAAAAATATGCATTAGAAAATAACAGAATTATAGACGATATTAAAATGCATATCGAAATTTAATAGCACGCGAGAGTTGTAATTTTTGGATCGGGTCACATTCTAGAGATTGGGCTAAATAATTGAATTCATGTATATAGATATGTGTTATAGGAAGCCCATTTGCCCCAAGCCCAATCCATTTCTTCCTTTAAATCTCTCGTTTCTTCTACAAGCATCCATTTCCTTCTCTCTTTGCATCTCCTCTAGCTACCGAGCTGTTGCTTCGTTAATTTTCCAGCCTCTTGCTTGTCATTTTTCTTGGTTCTTTAGAGTGTGTAGAGGTCGATTCTAACTCTATTTCAGTTCAAAGGAAGCTTTTGAAGGTAATCCCTACGCCTAGGTTTTAAAATTTTGTCCATGGAAGAAGTTGGTTACTGTTTTTTTCGAGTTGCAGGTTTTTTGGGTTCTGTTTTTTGGTTTTTTGGTGTGTTGTGCTCTAAGATTCTTGACTTGTGGTTCATAAAGAACTTATAGCTCTATGTCTAAGCTTTCTGTAGCCACTGACGAAATGGAATTCCAATTAAAAACGGATTTGATATGATTTTGTTTACCAACTGTGTCAAAATGGAAGGCTGTGTTGGAGCTGTGCAGATTAGCTTCTGTAATTCGGTTTATGACATTTATGCTCTCAGATTTTGGACTTGTGATTTAAAGAGAGTTGTATAGCTATGCTTTGTCTTCGTATTGATATAAGATTCATTAAAATTCATTAAGAATTGAGGTCGTTATGCTGATTTTGCCGGATTTGCTCAGCACAGACTTCTGCCCGCGAAATGTGCATGTAGTAGCGCCTTCTTGTTAATTCTGGGATTATTCTGTTAGGATTCTGGAAATGGTTTCTTCTAGGAAAACTTAGATATTTGAGTTGTCTTTCATCTCCAATGAGCGGATATTGATTTGAGTCAATGATGAGTTAGATATGAATTTTATACTTCTAAGTGTCGAAACTAAATCTGTCACAGACCTTGCATCTCATGGTTGCTGGTTTTGGGCATTTTTCAGTGTCGAGATGATTGAATTTCATGTTGAAGTCTTCTGATGAAATATGGCATTTTGAGTTAGGATTCCAGCCATGTATGATAAGTATGTTTTGGTTAAGTTTTGCTTGAGTTATAGCCTTACAACCGAGCTTAGGTCCAAGCTGGAATTAGTAAAATTGTTTTTGGCTAAGAGTTGAATATTGATTTGATGGTAATTAATTATTTGTCACAGGTTTTAGTAGCCAGGAAGCACCGAGGAGTTTATAAACTATTGTGGTAATTTAATTTGAAGGTTAAAGTACGGATTGATCGATTCCTTACAGCGTTTATAACGACGTGTAATTAAATTGAAGTGATTTTATGAAAACTATGTGTTTATGTGCTCTTTGTGATGTTTGGATGTATTTCAAGATTATTCCTCAAAATTTTTTAAATAAATCTGAATTTTTAAATGTATTGGAATAATCTATGGGATTTATATGCATTGTTGAGCACGCATTCATATCGAGCCATGACTCCGTTGTTTCCGAGATCTCTGTTACTCTTGGATAATTTATTTATACATCAGAGCCGAGGGCGTTTAAGAGTCACACCTCTGATGACTAGCGGAAGGACCGAGCAGTTCTGCAGACTGACGCACCTGACGCAGATGTGCAGGGCCGAGGGCGTATTTGACACGTCACACCCCTGGCACATGTGGCCACAGTTGTTGCTTTCATTTCTTTGGATCCAGTTTGATACCGAGATTATTGGTACCTACATGCATTGCATTGCATTGATTTTATTACAAGTCATTTATTTATGCTGTATTTTATTTGATCTTCGTACTGGGGTTTGACCCCCGTCCCTCGGGGCTGCTGTGGTTTGTTTTGTGATTCCATAGCAGGTTATACAGGTGGTTCTGATGCAGCTGGCGGAGCGTTTGCCAGTGGAGCCCAGTGAGTTGGTTTGAGTTGGGAGTCCCCAGATATACTATTTATATTGAGTCATTTGCCGAGGAGATGCCTCGTGTACTTGTATGGTTGTATTTTGAGTGTTGGATATTATTTGGTGTGATCGAGCCTAGCTGGCTCTATGTGCAATTGGTATTCTGTTTGTTTTATTGGACTCTATTTTCGAGTATAAATGTTTTTTTGTGTTGTTTTTGAATTTTTGGTATGTCCTATTTACGGGGAGGTCATGCCGAAATTTTTGTAGGCCCAAAATGGAAACTTTTTACTCGTTGTCGCTGTTTACGCTAATAAATCCTGTTGTTTGATAATTAAAAATTAATTAGGAGCACGGGCCCTCACAGTTGGTATCAGAGCGTAACTGGGGTATGCTCGAATTAGAGTCTAGGACACTCGAGTTTAGACACAAATAAATTGATTGCGTATTTGATTTACTACTTGCTCTTTATTTGATTTGCATGCTATGATTATTTAACTTAGCTGAGATAGAGCTAGTAGTGAAGTAAGTTGACGCTTCGTTTATTTGTACCTAGTGGAGTAAGTTTTAAATTTCCTTGAAACCCTCAGTGCTTACTATTATTTTTTCTGCTAGTGATTAATCCTTGTGTCTTGTAGAAATGGCACCGGGAGGGAGAGGCAGAAGAAAGGAAAGAAGTTATCCAAGAGTCTGAAGCTCAGACATAGGAATACTAAGGGTATTGACAGAGATAGACGTGGCCACCCTAGAGGAAGGGCAAATCAAAATGTGAATATAGAGGTAGAAGTAGAGCAGGAAGCCACCATTCGTCCAGAAGGCAGGTTGCACAGAAATGTTGAAGTGGATCACGAAGTTCAGCAGCTGACCCAAGAATGAGAGAATGGAGTTAGTGATTGCGAAATCCAAGATATGCGTCCTCCAAAATTCTTTGGAAATTGAAGGTGGTGAAAAAGCAACGGCATGGCTGAAGAGTAGAATATTTATTTAATTTGGTGGAGTACACTCCAGAACTGAGACTTAAGTTAGCTGTTTACCAACTCAAAGATCGAGCACAACTGTGGTGGGAAGCCACAGAGGAAGAAATCCGAGAATCTGGTCAGATAATTTCATGGGAGGTATTCCGTACTCATTTTATTCAAGAATACTCGCCTCCATCTTATTTTCTGCTAAGGAAGCAGGAGTTCAATCAGTTAGTTCAGGGAAATATATCAGTGGGAGAGTACGCCTCAATTTTCTACTCTACTAGCTTATGTACCTCATGTATCAAATAGTGATCGATCCAAGCTTTCGCGTTTCATGCAAGGACTGAATCAGACGATACATGCGTTGGTTATTACTGGAGCACCAACTACTTATGCAGAAGCGGTAGAGAAAGCAAAGAATATTGAGGCTAGTTTGCTTTGGGGAGGATCACAACAGGTTCCATCTTTTACTTCCCAAGGGTCGAGAGTAGCATTCAGATACCCGTGGGCATACTCCTTATCAGCCTCCCCAGTTCAAACCAGCCACGAAGAATCAGAAATTCAGAGCTAAAGGAAAGCAGTTTAAGAAGAAGTCTTACAGTAGTTCATCTTGTTCAGGCAGTTCTCGTGGAGGAAGATCTAGTGGTTATGTTCGAGATTCTTGTGGGAGATGTGGAGGTAGGCATCCTACTACCTAGTGCACAGGAGTTCAGGGAGACTGCCATACATGTGGATTACCGGGACATTATGCGAGAGTTTGTCCTAATGCGGGAAGACAGCAGTATCAGCCCTCACGGTTTAGCCAGTTTCCACGAGCCCCAGTGCCTAGACCATCTACTCCACAGCCTAGCTACCAACAGCCGAGAGGATCTGCTCAACAGTACTTTCCAGGACCTCAGCAGGCTAGGGTGCATGCTTTGACACATGACCAGGCTCATGAGACGCCTAAAGGGGTCATTGCAGGTATATGCTTTATTTTTTATCATCCTGCACGTCTATTGATAGACACGGGAGCATCTCATTCATTCTGTCTGCTGCATTCATCGATGAACATGAGATAGCTATACGTTGGATACGGTGTCTGTGTCTACCCTGTTGGTGTGTATTTGATGTCTCGTGAGATAGTTCTGAACTGTGTGATTAGATTTGACGATAACCTTATGATAACTAATCTAATCAAATTATATATGTCTGACTTCGACTGTATTTTGGGAATGGATACTTTGTCGAGTTATCGAGCCACCGTTGATTGTTTCCATGGAGTTGTCAGATTTAGACCTTATTTTGGCGATAAGTGGAACTTTTATGGTAATGATTCTCAGTCACGCATTCCATTAGTGTCAGCAATGGAAATGTTTAGACTACTATCGGCAGGGAATGAAGGATTCATGATTTATGTAGTTGATGTCACCCAGGAAGAAATGTTGAAAGTTTCAGATATTCTTGTGGTAAAGGATTTTCCTGATATATTTCCTGATGAAATTCCTGGCTTTCCGCCTCAAAGGGAAATAGATTTCAGTATTGAGTTAATGTCAGGGACGAATCAAATTTCTAGAGCACCGTATCGTTTGGCTCTAGCGGAGTTTGAAAGAACTCAAGGAACAATTACGAGACTTATTGGAGAAAGGTTATATTAGACCAAGTATGTCACCTTGGGGAGCTCCAGTATTGTTTGTAAAGAAGAAAGACGGGACGATGAGGATGTGTTTGATTACCGGCAGTTGAATAAATCTACAGTGAAGAATAATATCCACTCGCGTATCATGACTTGTTTGATCAGTTGCAGGGTACGTCTGGTATTCCAAGATCGATCTTCGTTCTGGATATCATCACCTTAGAGTTAAAGAAGAAGATGTTCCTAAAACTGCATTTCGGACACGTTATGGGCATTATGAATTCTTAGTCTGCCTTTTGGATTGACTAATGCTCCAGCGATTTTCATGTATTGATGAACCGTGTTTTTCGAGAATTTTTAGACAAATTTGTTATTGTCTTCATCGATGACATTTTGATTATCAAAAACAAAGAAGGAGCATCGAGAACATTTGAGATAGTCCTCCAAACACTCAGAGCAGAACAATTATATGCTAAATTTTCTAAGTGTGAATTTTGGTTGGACGAGTAGTCTTTGGGTCATGTTATATTTGCTCAAGGGTTTCAGTGGATCCCAGTAAAGTTGAAGCTGTTATAATTGGCCAACACCAACAAATGTTTCTCAGTCGCAGCTTTCTGGGATTAGTAGGGTTATCATAGGCGTTTATTGAAAGATTTTCGTTATTGCAAGGCCTATGACTCAATTAACGCAAAAAGACGACGTTTTGTGTGGACTGCAGAATGTGAATCAAGTTTTCAGACTTTGAAGGAAAAGTTGACCGCTCCAGTGTTAGCTTTACCTTCAGGCTCAGGTGGATTTGTGTGTACAGATGCTTCTTTGAATGGACTGGGATGTGTTTAATGCAAAAGGGCGAGTGTTGCATATGCATCTCGACAGT